>NC_086153.1:284273507-284578322 GCF_035149785.1 Candoia aspera | reverse complement strand
TATTGGTGGTGGGGGACTCCTAATACTTAGCTTTGTTGGTATATCTATATAGTCAAGTCACTTTCATCAGCACAAAATTGTTCTCTCTCACTGATATGACAAAACAGAGGCAGAACCCTTTACCACTACAGATTGATAGATACGGTTTTTGGCATTTGGTTCTGTATACAGTTCCTGTCCGTAGAAAATTAGCAGTAAAGTGAGGTTTTTCTCCCTGACATTAACCCATGTGGGGAGACTTATTTACATTAAGGAGCACACACTCCTAGGTTGAAATGGCACTGCCCAGGTCAAAGCTTACCCATATAGGAAGTGCTAGACCTTAATTCCCTTTCATTTGGAAACACCATGTGTTTGGGCTGTTCAAGCTCTTGCTACACACAGATCCAACACTGTAAAAAGAAGCTGGTGCCTTCCACACCCTCTGCCTCACTGGACCTTCTCCTAATGCCCAAACTTGCCTTCAATTACATTTTTACATGGCTATGAATTTGGTATCCAGATGAAGAAAGTCTCACTGGCATTCTTCAAGGATCCTTCTAAATGAATGGCCCAAGGCCAACCACCAAAAGTAGTCTAAGAGCACTAAAACATCCAGACAATAATACAGGGCATAATAAAACAAACAGTAACATAAAACCACAACTGCTGAAAGATACGGATTACTAGTTTTGTTGGTGATATCTTATTATCTGTAGCCATACTCTGTATACTGCTGCAAATAACGTTGCTATTACAAGTAACAGCAAGCTGTCTGTCTCCAAGCACAAGGTGAGCAGGAATTCATCTGGGTAGCTTCAGATGTTTGCTAACAGGGCATCATAAGTTTACTGCACAGATCCCCCAAAACTGGCAGTATAGCAGAACATACCCAACCCTTTCAACCATTTCTGTGGCATTTCAGGGCAGAGTTGTTGCTCAAAGGGGTTCTGTTAAAACTGCCTTCCAACACAGCAGATGGAAAGATTAAATTGATATCAGGAGAGACTCCAAAATGATAGGGCAGATCCAATGTGACTTTTAGCTGGCTATAGACTCAGATTCAGAATCCAGTACTTAACAAGAGATAGGTTCAACTCATTTTGCCATTTGGTGTCCAAGACTTGATAACTCTGCAGCTTATCTAATTAAGTCCACTTCCAACCTGAATAAAGTTTATCAAAAATTCTTAGGGGAGCCAGTCCCATTGGTCAGTAAACTTGAAAGATTGCTAGCAAAGTACCAGTATCCATCTTGCATGGGTCAGCCTCAAGGCACAAGACAACATAGGAACACCCTG
Organism: Candoia aspera; assembly: GCF_035149785.1. Classification (NCBI taxonomy): domain Eukaryota; kingdom Metazoa; phylum Chordata; class Lepidosauria; order Squamata; family Candoiidae; genus Candoia; species Candoia aspera. The sequence goes on along the minus strand of NC_086153.1, from coordinate 284,577,043 downwards.
CAGATCTGAAACGATGCCCTCAGGAATATTTTGGTGGGAGGAATAGTGGAGATATGACCCTAAGTACGCTTCCTATAAGAGTTAAGCCAATAACAGCTTGAAATAGTTTGTGGCAGAGGACACAAAACTTCCTCCTTTCAAACTGAAAAACTTCAAGATAGTTGCAGCATTTATTTAGGCTGCAGAAGATAGCTTGGGTATCTTAGGCAATGATGCTACCCCTAGATATTTAAAACAGTTAACTTGCTTGATGGCATCACCCTAGATGTTCCAATTATTTGTCCCTACAGTCTTAGTCTTTTGAGAAAGAGTCTTCAAATCTCTCCTGAGGCCAGTGGGTATCTGGCAAAATCACACAACTTTGTCCACAAAGAATGGAATTGGTAATATTATTTTAGGACAAAGAGTCCAGTTCTTGCAAGAATCTAGCTTAATGCACAATTACTGTAATAGACAGTCTGAAAAGTAAAGAGATTAATAAATAGCAATTCTAAACCCCTTTCTGGTTCATGATATAAACTGGAAGAGTTATTTCTTGCCTGCAAATAAGTAAGTACAAAACATTCTGTGTTTTCAAGGAGCTTAGAAATTATCAGGAACAGGTATTTAAGGCGGAGGCCTTAAGCTTATCTCACAAGATTCTTTGGAAGCAGCAGGAAGAAATGATCCTTGTTTGCCTAGATCAGTTGACTGTCCAAAACTTCTGTTCCCTTGGACAAGTGTACACATGTACACTATACTGTATGTATAGTTTATTCATGCTGATACTATACATGTGGCCACCAGAGGGGGCAATGCATTCAACTGTGTATAGGGAGCATTGGACTGCTCACATTGCAATGCTACCACCCTCCTGTGTTCACCAAAAACATAAAATGGCTCTTCTAAACATCCCTAATATTAATCTGCTAAAATGTTATGTTTTAAACATACTCCTGTGCAGGTGCTCAAATGCACACAGCTACAGTTTAACTGGGTCAGAGGGTGTGGATCTACACATAAATCCTACCACCAACAGACCTCTTCACCTGTCTGCATTGTAGATTTTTGGACATTCACCAAGTACTGAAGTTGAGAACTCCACCAAAAGCTGGTTCATAGATATAGAAATGATAAACATGCCGAGATCTAGGGTGGGACACTGGAGATCTCTCTCTCTCTGTGTCTGTGTTTGGTCTCATAAGCCATTTGGATGAATATATGCACTCCAATTCCTATATAAGACTATCATTCACTGAGAGTTTTCTTTCCAGGTCCATAGAGTCCATAGAGTCCTATTTAAGTTAACACCAAAGATGTCATGATAAATACATGTAAGAAAGTCTGAGCTTCAGCTGTGCCTAGTCTCCCTATTCAGAGTGCATAGCAGTGCTATTGTGGGAATGATTTTGAACAGGGAAGTAATATGTGTGTATATATATGTATATCTAGACCCCTCGTACTGCTGCTTTAAAACATTCACGTCATTTACAAAATTCTCTTTCCATTGAAGAAGTGGCTTTGATCAATGGAAGTTTAAGTTAGAAAATATTTGTTGTTAAGGGGCCAAACAAACTTCACTGTTTTTGCTGAAAATATGGCTACCCCTCTAGAAATGCTATTAAGCGTGATGTATGCTCTATAACAATCTAATTATGTGATGAAAAAGTACAGCATATTTTTATGCATTTGATTAGCACTTGCAATACTATTATTACCAGGCCTGAAACTAGGGTCTGTGTCATCCGGGGCAAACATGGATTCTGCGCCCATTTTGGCACACACCCCCCAGGGCTCATTTTGGCACACACCCCCCCAGTGCTCATTTTGGCATCTCCCCAGCGCGGCGCCTGGGGCACATGCCCCGCTTGCCCCCCCCCCAGTTGCGGCCCTGACTATTACTATTTTTTTTAAAAAAAGCCTCTACTCCCTTTTTTTAACTTGGTGCCAGATTTTTTTTTATTTATCATATTTTTATCACTGCCCATCTCTCCCACATGAATAAATTCATCCATTTCTGATGGTTTATGATCATGATAAAGATTGATTTGATTTGATTTGATTCAGTCATCTATGGCATGGAAATTTATAAAATAGCCTTATGGTTTGCACATGAGTTGAAGTTTATTACCATCTGCAAAACTATAATCAAATAAGGATGTTTAATAGTATCTGGAATAAAGTCCTATTTAATTACAATATGGCAGTATTGATTGTTTACTTTTAATTATACTGTATTTAAAAAGTTACATCCTTAATTGGAATTACTGAATGAAAAATCTTGCACACCATTTGACAGTAAGTTTGGAACTGTTGGCCTGGAAGATCTTCACCATTTTTGGAACTGATTTAGGAACAATTTGCTCTTTAGCAGTTCTATTGCAATTGGGTTTAACCGAACTTCATTTTGGATTAAGTGCAGTATGAGAATCTGGAAGAATGTGTTGATCTCTTACTATGCTAAACTGACCAAGATCTGATAATGTCATGCAATAATAAATGATATATCTAACTGGGAAAAAGTAAACTTTGCTTTGCTACTTTACTATAGAAGATAATTTTACTTAGTATGTTATCCCCTCATATACTGCATATGTGAATAAGGACACAAACAATGATTATATAATTGTGGGTTGTTTTACAAGCTTTTACCTCTAGGATCTTTTACATCTCTAGTTTCCAGTCTTATTGTCAGCTGACTTTGAATCATAGAAGTTGGAATTTAAAAGTTAGTCTGATTTATTTCCTATTAAATGTATATTCCACCAGACAACTGGTATTTATTTTATTAATTTATTAAATTTAGCCACTGCCCATCTCCCCCCACAGGGGGGACTCTGGGAAGTTTACAACAAAGATAAAAACATTAAAATACTCTAATAAATATAAATACAAATCTGACATAAACATAAATACAGTATAAAAGCCAGATGACGGTAGCAGTTGGAATATCATTCACTTGTATCTAAAGGGGCCATTTAAGGAGCTAAACACCTCCAGGTATTATCATTTCCCTTTCTGCCCCAAGCGAGGTGGCAGAACCAAGTCTTCAATTGTTTTCGGAAGGCTGCAAGAGATGGAATCTGTCTTATCTCTGGAGGAAGTGTGTTCCAGAGGGCGGACACCACTGCAGAGAAAGCCCACATCCTGGACTCCGCCAGATGGAATTCTCTTACAGACGGGGTCCGTAACATACCCTCTCTGCATGATCGGATGGGATGGGTTGATGCAATGGGGATGAGACGGTCCCTCAGGTAACCTGGCCCCATGCCATGAAGGGCTTTAAAGGTGATAACTAACACCCTGAATTGGACCTGGCAGCAGACTGGTACCCAATGCAGCTCAGGAAGCAGTGGTGTAACATGTGCCAATCTAGGAGCACCAAGAATTGCCCATGCAGCTGCATTTTGGACCAGCTGCAGCTTCTGGATACTCTTCAAGAGTAGCCCCATGTAGAGTGTCTTGCAGAAGTCTATTTGGAAGATGACCAGGGCATGAGTGACCATGCGAAGGGCCTCCCGGTCCAGGAATGAGTGTAGCTGGTGCACAACACAAAGCTGTGCAAAGGCCCTCCTGGCCACAACTGCTACCTGCTGTTTGAACAGGAGTCATGAGTCCAGGAGAACCCCAAGATTATGCACTGGCTCTGTCTGAGGCAATGCAATCCCATCCAGAACCAAAGATGTTAAATTCCCAGATACCGAGGAGCCCCCCACCCACAGCCACTCCATCTTATCAGGGTTCAGCTGAAGCCTGTTGTTCCCCATCCAGACCCCCACAGCCCCCAGGCATCACTTACTTCACCCGGGACAGAGATGAATAATTGAGTATCATCAGCATATTGATGATACCTCATTCCATGATGACAGATGTTCTCGCCCAGCAGTTTCATGTAGCTGCTGAATAGGAGAGAGTACTGAGCCCTGCAGCACCCCACAAAGGAGGTGCCAAAGGTTGGATCTGTTACTCCCTATCAACACAGATTGGGACTGGCCCTGGAGGAAGGCAGTGAACCAGCGCAAAACCATGCCACCCACCCCCAACTCCCTGAGCTGCTCCAAAAGGATACCATGGTCGATGATATCAAAAGGTGCTGAGAGATCAAGAAGAACAAGGATGGATGCACTGCCCCCATCCCACTCCTGCCAGAGATCATCCATAAGAACGACCAATGCTGTTTCCATTCCATATCCAGGCCTGAAACCTGACTGGAAGGGGTCCAGATAATCCATTTCATCCAGAAGCTTCTGGAGCTGCAACACCACCACTTTCTCAACTACCTTCCCCAAAAAGGGGAGGTGGGAGACTGGATGAAAATTGTCCGAAACAATACGGTCCAGCAATGGTTTCTTGAGGTATCAAACTTGTATGGAGGAATTATGTAGTCTTGACCTTTTCCCTGAATGTACAGGCCAATTAACCCTTCTGGAAGCCAAATCAATGGTAAAGCAACAAACTAGAATGATCTTACTGGTGTTTCTGAATTTTATCACAAAATCTTAGACTGATGCAAGTCCTCTATTGCAGGGTATTAATACAATCCAACTCTGAGTAAATATAGATGGACTTTTTCTAGACCCTGTATTAATGCTCTTCCTTCTGCACTATTGGTGGGTAGATTTCATGAGCCTCTTTATACTCAGAGACTTGCCCTTGTGGCTCTAGGGAGGTAGAAACTCTTGGCCACATCTTCTTACAGTGACCCTTATATGATATCCCAAGATACACCTGGCTCTCCCCAGTTATTTCTATTTTAGGGTCATACCACTAAATTTTATGTCCATTATTTTTTAAGGGAGGTTAACTCTTCACTCACATTCCAGGTGGCCAAATACCTTTACTGAGCCACATAATTGAACAAAACTTTGATTTAGATATATTATTATATTGTTTTATGACAATTTCTTGGTAATGGGTTCACTGTAGCTATCTGCTTTCTTTCTCTTATTTGTAATGCTGGTCAAAAACAGTAATAAAGAAAACTTCAATTTCTATCCTTTTATTTCATATAACATAATGCCCCTGACTCCTATTTTCCTGACAAGAAAAGCCTTATGGTTTGGGTTGGGCTGAGAGAGAATTACTGACCCAAAGTTACCCAGCCTGAGAGGGGACTAGTACTCACAATCTCTCAATTTCTAATCCAGTACTTTAACCACTGCACCAAACTGGCTCTCCAATACCAGCCTATTTGAGTAACTAATTCCTATGGTCGTGTTGGCTGAATTTTCTTTTTAAGAGCTGAATTGGCAAAATTGTCAAAAATCTATACAGTAATGCAAAGATGTCTGAACCTAATAAAAAACAAGGGGCATCTTTAATTTTATTATCATGCTTTTTTACATAATATACACATAAAAAATAATTGTTAAGTTGTAAATGAAAAGGTGAATTTGGATTCCCTGGGCACATTCTGACCCTATCCAATTCAGTATTTATTTTTTCCTCCTGCTACTAATGCAAACTGCCAAGGTTGATTTTCTGAAGTCAGGAAAGCTGAAATGGGTCTGTGGTGGAAACTATATAGCTATGGGCAAAAAAATGCTCCCAGAATTTCACAGTGCTGAACACAGTGCTGAACAAGTTTCAGAGAACTCTTTGCTTAGTTTAAATGCATCTCTTACCACCGTGGGAAGAGGCTGAATTCATATGAAATCTTTGATGGAGCAACAGAATTGTTTTCCAAATAGTATATATGAGTGCATGCACAATGCTTCATAAATAACTTCATTTATTTAAGGCTAATGAGTATCCTGCATACTGTTGAAAATCCTCTGAAGATAGGAATACATTTCAAATGCTTTAAAAAGTGGGAACACTAGAATGTCCATAGATATCTAATTATTAATGTTAATTCACATTTCAGTGTTCATTGAAAACATATATTCAAAGTATTTTGGAAAGAGATACAAGGCAAAACATATTTGCTGAATATATTCAGTGTGCAATTGTCCTCTTTTACCTCACTAGAAAAAATTCACCCAGGACGAGTTTCCTACAGTTTTGTGGCGAGGCCATGGTGCTTCTATCGGATAAATATGATACATCTGAAGATCCTTCTGTGAAGGACATTATAATATTAAGGCAGTGACAAAATTTTCTTTTTAAGTCTGTAGAGACCATATTACTATGTCAAGGCAATAGCAAAATTATGCCAATGTAAGCCTATCGAGACCACTTTCTATGTCGAGAAAGTGGAAAAACAGTGTTATGGGAAATGATGGAGAACACATTGCAAAGTTAAATTATGATGCCAAAACCTTGTCATGTCATCCAGTTCTGGCTTCTAGATAATAATGAAAGACAATGAAAAATGACAACTGAGCAAATAGGGTCAAATCACCAACTCACATAAGCTGAAGCTTTATATTTTCTTCTGCAGAGTTATACAGTGCAAATCGTATAATTGGTATTTTATCTTTGATAAGCTTTAAGAAATCTGTGACTACCTAACAGTAATTTACTATCACATCTGAAATTGCAATCATGCTTCAGACTTGGTGCTTGTCTTGATATGCAATTTGATCCTCTTCATGTTTATTCAGAAACAGGGTGTTCAAAAGGAATACATCCTCATAGGTAGGTCTTGGAATGCAGTAGCTGAACTCAGAAGTTTAAAGTTTTTAAAAATGGCCTTTTACCTGAGGGGCAGAGAATACCTGAGTTAAGATTTGCTACAAGCCTCCTAAGCAACGGATGCTTTACCAACTGCTGACTTTAGTTCTAAAACACTGTGAGAGTCTTCCATAACTATTCCCCTGTATGTGAATACTTTCAAAATTATATTCTTAGGAACTGATAGTTGATTAAGCTGTTATATATTATTTTAGGAAAGATGCAGATTGTGCCTGTTTGGTCACAGACTATGTCAGCTACATACTTTTTTTCACTGATACAGAAGACCCACTTGTAGTTCAGAGTTTTCTTGTGCCCGCAGCAAACAGAACAATACCTACTCCTATTATATCAGTCATGAGAAGTAATACACTGTGGCAGGCTGGGTTCACACATGATAATGTTTTTTCTAAGTACAGTTTGTTGAATAAACTACTGTCCACTTTGTGCATCTATCACACTGGGCCATAAATCATATTTTACAAACCACAGTAGGGCAGTATATGTACTACAAGAAGGGAAAACCATACAATCTTATTACATTCCAGTTCAATGTGTGATTTCAGTCACTATTAACATATAACAGTGTTTCTCAACCTTGGCAACTTCAGGCTGTGTGGACTTCAACTCCCAGAATTCCCCAGCCAGCATGCCTGGCTGCGGAATTCTGGGAGTTGAAGTCCACACAGCCTGAAGTTGCCAAGGTTGAGAAACACTGCCTTATAAAATCATGCCACTGCTGAAATAGCTCCCTTTGGAGAATGGGAGCTGGAGAAGAATTTTGAAGTTTCTAAGAACAGAAAGAAAAGATCGTTTACTGGAACTGCCTTCCAGTTGGAGATGCATCCTTAATACTTCTTCAGTTCCATGCAAATGGTTTTCCTTGCAACTTTTACAATCAGATAGAAACATCTTTCTATGCAATATTCAGAGTGGTGGACAATAAGAGACTTTAAATCTCTGAAAATAGATTCTTTTTAAGGAATAAAGACCTCTTATAAGTCCTCCACACTGTTGCAATGGAATTCTTTTAAAAACACAGTGTACGAGAAGGACCGCATAAACTCCTTCAGATATTTAATTATGTACGTATTCATTACCTACATTACTTTTTCACAATGACTACTGTAGCTACAAAATTATAGGTTCATATATTAAACTATTTTTAGCACAGTGAAGGAGAACAGACTTAACATTAAGCATATAAACTGAAGAGCTATTCACTGTTAAACCTATCATATTTTAAAAATTAGCAAAGACAGTTTTGAAGGGGAAATAATATGTGGTCTGAAACCCAGTCTGAAACATTCCCTTGCATAAAAGATTTTCTTTTATCTCCTCCCCATTATATTTATCTCCTCCTCCTCTTCTTCCTTGTATCCTCAGGATCTGTGCTGGAAAATTGGGGACCCTCCAGGGCAAATTTTGAGGAGGGGTAATAGTTATGCCTCATGTGGCGCAGAGTGGTAGGCGGCAGTATTGCAACCGAAAACTCTCCCTGCAACCCGAGTTCGATCCCAGCAGAAGTTGGATTCTTGGGTAGCCAGCTCAGATAGACGCAGCCTTCCATCCTTCTGAGGTTGGTAAAATGAGTACCCAGCTTGCTGGGGAAGGTGACAACTGGGGAAGGCAATGGCAAACCACCCCGCTATAGTCTGCCAAGAAAACGTCGCAAAAGCGGCATCCCCCCAAGGGGTCAGACATGACTCAGTGCTTGCACAGGGAACCTTTCACCTTTCACCAATAGTTATGTCTTCTGGTTCTTCTGACAAAAGGAATTGTATGTGCAGAAATATACTATTGGATTTCACCAAAAGTAATAATATATTTATAGTATAATAATTTGCAATATGATTTTTTTACAGTATAAGCTTTTTCATGCTGTTTTGCCATCTCTGGATGGATAGAGTTTCAATTATGGAAATATCAACATGATGTGGGAGTATGTGAAATAGATCATTTTCAAGTAAAAAACAATCTGTAATTCGATTAATTTAGAAAGTCCTGGCATTGGATTCATCAAAAGGGAGCGCACAGTTTAGAGATTTGGGTACATGTGGCTCTTACAGTAAGCAAGATGATGATGATAATGATGATGATGACGATGATGATGATTAGATGCTTATTCCACCTTTTTTTATATATATAACTCAAGGCAGTGAACATACCTAATCCTCCTGCCTCCCATTTCCCCCACAACAACAACCTTTTGAGGTGGGTTGGCTCAGCAAGTGACTGGTCCAAAGTCATCCAGCTGGCTTTCAAGCCTAAGGGAGCCCTGGAACTCCTGGTTTCTAGGCCAGCAACTTACCACTACACCAAAATGGCTCTCCATCTCCATCTCCATCTCCATCTCCATCTATCTCTATCATCTCTAGATAGATATAATGGTATCTCAACCATAACCATCATTTTGCATTTCAGATCTGCCATAGCTTTGATTATGAAAACATTAGGCAATTGAGTTTTCTAAATGACCTTATTTGTATATTAAAGATCTAGTAAGCAAAAGTGGCCCAGCAGACAGGATACAGAGAGAAACCCCCACCCCTCAGAATTTGTACAGAGTTGGTCATAATTCACACAGAAAGATCTGGGATGGAGATCTTACCAAATCCTGTGGAAAGGAAGAGAGGCAGTGCTTCACCTCCTCCATCCACAGATTTCCCAGCAGCTGGTGGTCCAGCCACTTTTTCACCTTGAGCTTCAGTGTAAGCAAGAAACAGAGAAACCTGCCTCTCATAATGCAAGGAGCAAAGGGCAGGCTTGAAACCTCAGCATTTTTGTACACCCCTTTTGGATAGACTTTTTAAACATGAAATAAGATCTCCTAATGCTAAGACCTCCCATTCCAAGACTACATGTGGATTTGAAGGAAACAATTAGTAGTGGGAAACCAATTCCAGGTTGTTTTTTGTTAATAAGAACTTTATTAATTTTCAAAATATAATTAAAATACAAAATATAGAATATAGAAAAGCTAGAATATAGAACTAAAGAAAAAAGAAAAAAACTATAAAGTGCAAAACAGACAGAAAACAGAAAGTGACTTCTGACTTTCTCCAATAAAAATATAAATAAGTTCACAAATATAATCTCTTATAATTAGTTAAACCTTAGTAACATTATTTCTATCAAAACAAACCATTTAATCACTAACACCCAAAATCAAAGCTTCATTTTTTTTCTGACACAAGCAAGTCGTCTAAAAGTGGTTCCCAAGTAAAAATAAATCCAGAAACAGTATTCTCTCTTATTAACGCTGTTAACTTGGCCATTTGGGCCAGCTCCATCAGTTTAATAATCCAATCTTCCACTGTAGGTATTTGTGGACCTTTCCATCGTTGTGCATATAAGAGTCTTGCTGCTGTAATCATATATAAAAGCAAAGTTCCATATTCTTTCTCTAACTCCTCTCCATCAAACCCAAAAGGAACAGTTCTGGGTTGTTGTTTTTTTGGTAAGTCCACTTTAAGAATCTTTTGAATATTAGCACATATTTGATCCCAAATTTTTTTGGCCTTCTCACAAGTCCACCAAAGATGATAAAAAGTTCTTTCAGAACTTCAGAGAACATTTCCAACAAACATTCGTTACTCCATTATACTTTTTTGACAACTTATTAGGAATTAAATACCAGCGATACATCATTTTATAAAAATTCTCTTTTAAGTTACAATTCAAAGTAAATTTCAAACCTTTGTTCCACTGCTCCAGCATAATATTGTACTCAAAATTCTTAGCCCATTTAATCATATATCCTTTAACATGTTCATCTTCTAAATTCATCTGTAACAACAATTTATACATCTTTGTTATAACATGTTCATCATTTGTACAGAGTTCCATTTCAAATTGAATTGTTTCATTAACAAATTTAAAACTCTTTTTATCCACTTTAAAACGTTCTAACAGCTGCACATAAGTAAACCAATGACATGTAAAACCTTCCAACTCTAACATTTCCCTTGTTTTAAGCTTCGGTTCACCCTCTTCAAAGTTTAACAAATCTTTATAATTTAACCAACTTGTCCCTCCCACATTTTCTCTTCTAACAAATGCTTCATGAGGTGACAACCACGATGGTATATTAGGAGACAGTCTTGCTTTATATTTATTCCAAACCCTCATTATGGCACTCCTAACAAAATGATTTCTAAAATCTTTATTAACTTTAAATTTGTCATACCACAAATAGGTGTACCACCCAAATCTCAATTCATGTCCTTGTAAAAACTTCCTGTTCTTGATAGTTACCCATCCAAAGCAAACAACAGGCATCAAAATACAATTTTAAATCAGGTAAACCCAAATAATTCCAGCTTATTTGTTTGGCATATTTAATTTGTATATAATTTATGCCATTTCAGTATTTCTGCTGCTGTTAATCTGGGCCCCAATTAAAGTCAAAATGTAACATTAGCATCTCTATTCCTCTGATCATTTTAAAAGAGTCATTTTTAACGCTAGCCATATTATTCAACCTTAAGCAAAGGATCATTACCTTGTCATGGTGCTGGAGCTTGAGCACCTCAGTGATGCCATGAGCTGAACCATGAAGGGCCACCCAAGACGGGAAGGTCATGACAGAGAGGTCAGACTAAATGCGATCCCTGGGGAAGGTAATGGCAACCCACCCCAGTATTCTTGCTGAGAAAACTAAATGGATCAGTACAACCAGAGATATGTCGGTATACCAGCGGAAGATGAGACCCCCAGGTCGGAAGATGGTCAAAATGCTACTGGGGAGGAACAGAGGATGAGTTCAACTAGACCCAGACGTGATGACGCAGCTAGCTCAAAGCTGAAAGGACAGCTAGCGGCCGACGGTGCTGGTGGTGAACGGCAAATCCGATGTTCTAAGGATCAACACACCATTGGAACCTGGAATGTAAGATCTATGAGCCAGGGCAAATTGGATGTGGTTATTGGGGAGATGTCAAGATTAAAGCTAGACATTTTGGGCGTCAGTGAACTGAAATGGACTGGAATGGGCCACTTCACATCAAATGACCACCAGATCTACTACTGTGGACAAGAGGACCACAGAAGAAATGGAGTAGCCTTCATAATTAATAGTAAAGTGGCTAAAGCAGTGCTTGGATACAATCCAAAAAACGACAGAATGATCTCAATTTGAATTCAGGGCAAGCCATCTAACATCACAGTGATCCAAATATACGCCCCAACCACAGATGCTGAAGAAGCTGAAGTAGAGCAGTTCTATGAGGATCTGCAGCACCTACTGGACAACGTGCCTAAAAGAGATGTTATTTTCATCACAGGAGACTGATACCACTTTGATGGCTGAAAGCGAAGAGGAACTGAGGAGCCTTATGATGAAGGTGAAAGAAGAAAGTGCAAAAGCTGGCTTGCAGCTAAACCTCAAAAAAACCAAGATTATGGCAACCAGCTTGATTGAGAACTGGCAAATAGAGGGAGAAAATGTAGAAGCAGTCAAAGACTTTGCATTTCTAGGTGCAAAGATTACTGCAGATGCTGACTGCAGTCAGGAAATCAGAAGACGCTTAATCCTTGGGAGAAGAGCAATGACAAATCCCGATCAAATAGTTAAGAGCAGAGACATCACACTGACAACAAAGGTCTGCATAGTTAAAGCAATGGTGTTCCCCGTAGTAACATATGGCTGCGAGTGCTGGACCGTAAGGAAGGCTGAGAGAAGGATGATAGATGCTTTTGAACTGTGGTGTTGGAGGAAAATTCTGGGAGTGCCTTGGACTGCAAGAAGAACAAACCAGTCCATCCTTCAGGAAATAAAGCCAGACTGCTCACTTGAGGGAATGGTATTAAAGGCAAAACTGAAATACTTTGGCCACATAATGAGAAGACAGGACACCCTGGAGAAGATGCTGATGCTCGGGACAGTGGCGGGCAAAAGGAAGAGGGGCCGACCAAGGGCAAGATGGATGGATGATATTCTAGAGGTGATGGACTCGTCCCTGGGAGAGCTGGGGGTGTTGACTACTGACAGGAAACTCTGGTGTGGGCTGTTCCATGAAGTCACAAAGAGTCAGAAGCGACTAAACAAATAAACAACAACAATATTATTCAACGACCTTTCTGAAGAAATCAGAAAATGCTTATAAATGTATTCCATATTTCAAAAAGAATCAATTGTACAAGCCCACTTATCTGACAGTACAATATAAACAGAAAATATTAACACTGAGACTCCCTTTCCATCTTTTCCTCTGGCATGGCCATAGGGACAATGAAAGTATCCAATCCCATTTGAAATTAGTTCACCTGAATGAGAGCAGATTGCAATCAGTTTATGGTTTGTCTGAGCAAAACTGAATGATTTATTATCTTGGCTTGTTGGGGGAAAGCACAGTTAAGCTTAACCACACTGTCCAACTTGGATGAAACAATAAGCAACATTTAGTTTAAAATGAAAGCAGATCCTTCCTTTCTCTTTCTCACAGTTAAGCTTTAGGAGGAATAACGAAAAGGAAACAGGCACAATCACCTTAATCTAAACTACAGTGCAATATACCTGATCACCAGCTATGTCCATGCAAGAAGAGCTATATGGTTAAGGATCCCTCAAGGATCTGCTCTGAATCCTACTGAGCCCTCAGCTGGCCCTTGGATTTTCCAAAGTGCATTTGCTGTCCCCCCTTTTGTGCTAGAAGGAACAAAGAGTAAATGGAGGGTATTGAACAAATCAGCAACATATATTGTTTTGATACCTTGATTGTTTCACCAGGAGGAACATCTAATCTCTCTGAGTTAGTACATAATAAAATAGAGTTCTCAGTTTCAGTCCTTAGATCAATACATGCTCAACTGAGAGGAAGTTTCATTGAACTCAGTGGGGTTTACTTCTGAGCAGATGTAAACAAGATTGCCCTATAACAGTAACTTAAAAAGGAGAAGAAATCAGAGTCGCAACATGGGATGACTTTATTTTCAGGCGTGGAAAGGATAACTGAACTTTTAAAGAGGTTTATACCTTTGAATTAAACTCATTTACTATGATGTCTGGAGATAATGGCAGTTCTAGTCCAAAACATCTGGAGGACATCATTGGAGAAGACTGTTTTAAACATCTGATCAGTGGTAACCCACTTCAAAGGAAGAGAGAACGGAGTTGTGAGAAGGAGCAACAACCAGTCAGATTAATTTAATTCAAATGTGAGTAGACTTGTTGTGGAGATTCTATAAATCTTCTATAAAGTTAAAGTGATTCAGCCTGGAAATGACTGTCTTTAATTTTCAGTTATAAAATAGTGAACATTTGCTTGAATGTTGGCAGAATAGCAACCAAACAAAATTTGGGTTTAATTTAGTAGGATAACTTCTGCCTTTTAGGATCAACCGTCAACAGTAAAGGAACAAGCAGTCAAGAAATACACTGCAGACTAGCACTTGGTGGAGCAGATATTATGGCCTTGGAAGATATATTCAGGTGCTTGCTGTGATGTGTCTATACCTATAAAGCCATGGTATTCCCTGTAACGCTCTCTGGAAGCAAAAGAAGAACAGGATAGGAAGCATATCGATGCTTTTGAACTTTGGTGTTGGAGAAGATTCCTGAGAATACTGAGGACAGCCAAGAAATCAAGGCAATGGATCATTGAACAAATCAACCCAGAGTTCTCACTCAAGGCATAAATGACCAGACTCAAATTATCCTACTTTGGAATATTATGCAAAGATGGAGAGCTCTCTAGCTCCCTGGAGAAGGCTGTACTGCTGGGAAAGGTGGAAGAGGAAAGAAGATGACCAGGAGCAACATGGATGGACTCATTTACAGTGGTGATGAGTGCACCATTGTGAGACCTGAAAGACCAAGTTAAGGACAGATCATCAAGGAGAAAATTTACCTATGTGGTTGCTAAGAGTTGACAATAACTTGATGGCGTGTAATCAAAATCAATAGGAAACACAGTTTATATTCAGATGAATGCATCTATAACCCTAATAACACCATTTTTCCAGAGATTCTGGAGACTGCAGCTCCCATCTTTGCTACCAGTAAAATGAGCCATTCGTCTGCCTCAATTTCCCAAAGCTGCAGATGTATTTTGGAAAACACTTTTTTTTAAGTGTTGAGGACTTTGGGTTTAAAATTCCCACCAAATCTGTCAAGGAGTTCATTCAAAAAACACAGTTGAAAGAACCTTTTTTCTATCTATAGAACTGACTGTAATTGATAATGAAGCCCTTGAAACCCTTTCCTCCCACTCTGTAGACAAGACAGACGCAAGTCTCTAGAGGTTGCTTGAAAATCACTGTGGTATGCATTTGGAGTGATTGATGAAATGGGCATTAAGAATGTTAACCCTGTTATATTAACTATTTGAGTTTTTTAAGTTTCACTTTCTTCTCTCTTACTCTATAAAATCACTCTGATTTCATTCTCTCTGTCTGTCCTTGAGTATCAATTTAGTAAATTTGTTTCTTCTTCAGCATTAATAAATCTGACACAGGTTGGCAACCCTAGATTTCAAGGGTTCTATATGGCATTGTAGTATTGATGGCAAACAAAAATTTGAAAAATATAATCAGGAACACAAAGACACATATATATACGTATACGTATACGTATACATATATGTATATATGCCTATAGACATTATATGTTAGATTTTAGCTGCATATCTATACGTTGTAAATAAATAAAATACTGTCTTAGTTCATTAAAAGAGCTGTCTCACCTTTGGTAAATGACTGAGATACAGTAGAATTATAGGAATTTAAACAGATAGAGGCATGCATTCATTAAAATTTAGATTTACACATACAAATATTTTTATTTTTCCCCACCATCTGTTGAAAATCTAGAAACTCACCAGTATTGACAATTAGCACGCATAAACAATTTTCAAAAACTGCACTTAGTTTCATTCACTTGCTTCCCTGTCCTCATTTTCCAGTGTGGATTTTGTTTTCAAAATGTCATTAAGTTGATTGCTTATATAACTCTCTTCCTTACATATATTCTCTCTGAATTCCTACTTGTTATTTCTACGGTTGGATGAATCCATCAAATTCATTTTACTCAGATGCTCATTTTTTCCAACTTTAAATGTGTTCTATGCCATTCTCTTTAATTTATGATTTTAAAAAAAGAAGTCTGCATGAAAATTAATTTGCATTTAATAGACATTTTTCTGAATATATATATTTTTGCATATATGGTCATCATAAGCAATTTCCCCATAATTAATTAATTAATTCAATTTTTTAATCTACTGCTCAGCAGGTTACAATATCAACAATAAAGTGACCACAGTATAAATAATTTTACATAACAATGTTATAGTTGAAAGGTACATTACATGGCTCTTAGTTCCTGCATGTATGGTTTTGAATTCCAAACTGCACTGCATTTTTCTAAAACTGCAGTGCAATTTGCTTTACTCACCATTATCACCAGCCTATAAAACTGTTTCTTTCCAGTGTCAGAAAGTTCTTCCTTCCTTCCTTCCTTCCTTCCTTCCTTCCTTCCTTCCTTCCTTCCTTCCTTCCTTCCTTCCTTCCTTCCTTTTCATTGGAAGGGGCCAAAATGGGGCCCTTCAAGAAATGAGAGGAAAGACCATTGTCCCCTGGCCCCTCCCTCCACCAGCATGTCCCCTAACTATGGTTTATCTGCACAAACCCTGGAATTCTACCTGTTGAGTCTTTCATCTCTCCACCCTCCTGCTAGTATGCCAGCAGGACCTTGGATGCTCTTGAATACTGCACACTCTCAATCCTTAGATTGCTTTATTAATTTGCTTTAGCTTTAAATTGATATTTGCTTTCCACAGTCTGTGTTTTGTGCTGTGTTATTCTTTATATCTTTGTTGCTCCTGACTTAGAAAGTGACCTATTTGTCATGAGAATTCTATTCTAGAACAATCTCTCAAAAATGTTGAAAGCCAATGAAAGCAACAATGGGGGATTATGTATTGCATGAGTGGAGAAGAGAATGGAGATATTTTAAGCAGAATAATGAAACATTGAATAACTCCATCATGTTTTCAGTAGTTTCTATCTGAATGCCAGGCACGGCAGATATATGTTCTACTTTACCTCCAGATACCATGCATTTGTGGAGGTATCCAGGCAGGGGAAGAAAGGAAAACAGGCTGGAGAAATGGAGAGTGTGTCCACTCACCCTTTTATAAGTCTTCCTATCCATGTGCATGGCTTTATGAAACTAGTTTTTTAGATACAAAATGGCATTTTCAACTATTTTTTTAATTTAGGCTGTACACATTACTTTGAATGAGTATGATACATATATTGAAAATCTTAGAAATTGCAGGCTATGATTCAGAAGTGGGGATAGCAGATCAGTTGTTACTGTCTAGGGCTGAGTCCCGTCACCCCAACATACATAATATTATCACTAACCCTGTGTTTACTGCTGCCTATTCTTGTTTTGTGCCTTCATTACTGAAGTTGTGTGCCTAGTTGTAGCAATCTACTTTTGTGTATTGCATCTTCATTTCATGATATGGTGGTTAAAGGAATTTAGGGCAGGACTGGAAAGATCCCTGTGTCCAGAACAGAGCTGCCTAGGATGCTCTAAGTAAATTGAAAGCCTCTGATCTAGGGTTTTGCCAGAGGAAAACATTACAAGCCCATTTAAACACAATGTTCTAAAAATTAAGTCAGTATAATTTTCTACTTTCACTATGAGGATATCACTGAGGAATATCTAAGGACTAAATTTATTCCAATAATCATTACAATGATGAAAAAAATCCTTTGCTTCAATAATTGATTTATGCTTCATTTAAATGTACAGAGTAATTCCAACTTCATTCCTTATTAGCTCTAATGACAAATTTTAAAATAGCATGACTCTGAAATAAAGATGAAAATTCATCCAAAAGTTATTATATTTAAATGGATTTAATATTTAATATTTAAAAATGATTTGATGCAAATAGCCATCATGAATCATGGCAAATATACTAAAATGTAATAAAATGTTCTTCTTGGGACTTATCAAGTTGTTCCATGAAAAGTATTTTCTAGCTTCTTTTTTTAAGGTCTGGTCCGGGGTTATGGTTACCATTTCAAAATACTTCAAAAAGCATTTGTTTTCTTCCCAAACCTCACCTACTCTAATTAAAATATTATACATTGTTTTCTCTTGAAAGTTAACCCTAGAATATAATTACATCTTTTCCCTATATTATTTAAGCAGAAAGGCTGGGAAAAAAATCAGATTGCAAGTTCAGCTAAACAAATGTTATGTAAAGTAGACTTAAATGTGGAATATAGCCCAATGCCATCAGCAAAGGATCGTTACCTTGTTGTGGTGCTGAAGCTTGAGCACCTCAGTGATGCCATGAGCTAAACAGTGAAGAGCCACCCAAGACAGGAAGGTCATGACAGAGAGGTGAGACTAAATGCGATCCCTGGGGAAGGTAATGGCAACCCACCCCAGTATTCTTGCCGTGAAAACTAAATGGATCAGTACAACCAGAGATATGTCAGTATACCATCGGAAGATGAGACCCCCAGGTCGGAAGATGGTCAAAATGCTACTGGGGAGGAACAGAGGATGAGTTCAACTAGACCCAGACGTGATGACGCAGCTAGCTCAAAGCCGAAAGGACGGCTAGCGGCCAACGGTGCTGGTGGTGAACGGCGAATCCGATGTTCTAAGGATCAACACATCATTGGAACCTGGAATGTAAGATCTATGAGCCAGGGCAAATTGGATGTGGTTATTGGGGAGATGTCAAGATTAAAGCTAGACATTTTGGGCGTCAGTGAACTGAAATGGACTGGAATGGGCCACTTCACATCAAATGACCACCAGATCTCTACTGTGGACAAGAGGACCACAGAAGAAATGGAGTAGCCTTCATAATTAATAGTAAAGTGGCTAAAGCAATGCTTGGATACAATCCAAAAAATGATAGAATGATCTCAATTCGAATTCAGGGCAAGCCATCTAACATCACAGTGATCCAAATATACGCCCCAACCACAGATGCTGAAGAAGCTGAAGTAGAGCAGTTCTATGAGGATCTGCAGCACCTACTGGACAACACACCTAAAAGAGATGTTATTTTCATCACAGGAGACTGGAATGCTAAGGTGGGCATCAAATGACACCTGGAATTAAGGTAAGCATGGCCCGGGAGAACAAAACAGGACATAGGCTGATAGAATTTTGCCAAGAGAACTCACTCTGCATAACAAACACTCTCTTCCAACAACCTAAGAGACAGCTTTATACATGGACTTCCCCAGACGGACAACGCCGAAATCAGATTGACTACATCCTTTGCAGCCAAAGGTGGTGGACATCTAGACAGTCGGTAAAAACAAGACCTGGAGCTGACTGTAGTTCAGATCACGAACTTCTCCTTGCACAATTTAGGATCAGACTAAAGAGATTAGGGAAGACCCACAGATCAGCTAGATATGAACTCACTAATATTCCTAAGCAATATGCAGTGGAGGTGAAGAATCGATTTAAGGGACTGGACTTGGTAGACAGGGTCCCGGAAGAACTCTGGACAGAAGTTCGCAACATTGTTCAGGAGGCGGCAACAAAATACAGAGAAAACCAAGAAGGCAAAGTGGCTGTCTGCTGAGACACTAGAAGTAGCCCAAGAAAGAAGGAAAGCAAAAGGCAACAGTGATAGGGGGAGATATGCCCAATTAAATGCAAAATTCCAGAGGTTAGCCAGAAGAGATAAGGAATTATTTTTAAACAAACAATGCGCGGAAGTGGAAGAAGACAATAGAATAGGAAGGACAAGAGACCTCTTCCAGAAAATTAGAAACATTGGAGGTAAATTCCAGGCAACAATGGGTATGATGAAAAACAAAGATGGCAAGGACCTAACAGAAGAAGAAGAGATCAAGAAAAGGTGGCAAGAATATACAGAAGACCTGTATAGGAAGGATAACAATATTGGGGATAGCTTTGACGGTGTGGTCAGTGAGCCAGACATGTGAGTCAGTGAGCTAGAATATCATCCATCCACCTTGCCCTTGGTCGGCCCCTCTTCCTTTTGCCCTCCACTCTCCCTAGCATCAGCATCTTCTCCAGGCTGTCCTGTCTTCTCATTATGTGACCAACGTATTTCAGTTTAGCCTTTAATGTCATTCCCTCAAGTGAGCAGTCTGGCTTGATTTCCTGGAGGATGGACTGGTTTGATCTTCTTGCAGTCCAAGGCACTCTCAGAATTTTCCTCCAACACCACAGTTCAAAAGGATCTATCTTCCTTCGCTCACCCTTCCTTATGGTCCAGCTCTCGCAGCCATATGTTACTACCGGGAACACCATTGCTTTAACTATGCGGACCTTTGTTGTCAGTGTGATGTCTCTGCTCTTAACTATTTTATTGAGATTTGTCATTGCTCTTCTCCCAAGGATTAAGCGTCCTCTGATTTCCTGACTACAGTCAGCATCTGCAGTAATCTTTGCACCTAGAAATGCAAAGTCTTTCACTGCTTCTACATTTCCTCCCTCTATTTGCCAGTTATCAATCAAGCTGGTTGCCATAATCTTGGTTTTTTTCAGGTTTAGCTGCAAGCCAGCTTTTGCACTTTCTTCTTTCACCTTCATCATAAGGCTCCTCAGTTCCTCTTCACTTTCAGCATATCTCCCCCTATCACTGTTGCCTTTTGCTTTTCTTCTTTCTTGGGCTACTTCTAGTGTCTCAGCAGACAGCCATTTTGCCTTCTTGGTTTTCTCTTTCTTTGGGATGTATTTTGTTGCCGCCTCCTGAACAATGTTGAGAACTTCTGTCTATAGTTCTTCCGGGACCCTATCTACTAAGTCCAGTCCCTTAAATCTGTTCTTCACCTCCACTGCATATTCCTTAGGAATATTAGTGAGCTCATATCTAGCTGGTCTGTGGGTCTTCCCTATTCTCTTTAGTCTGATCCCAACTTGTGCAAGGAGAAGTTCGTGATCTGAACTACAGTCAGCTCCAGGTCTTGTTTTTACCAACTGTAGAGATTTCTGCCACCTTTGGCTGCAAATGATGTAGTCAATCTGATTTCGGCGTTGTCCGTCTGGGGAAGTCCATGTATAAAGCCATCTCTTAGGTTGTTGGAAGAGAGTGTTTGTTATGCAGAGTGAGGTCTCTTGGCAAAATTCTATCAGCCTATGTCCTGCTTCGTTTTGTTCTCCCGGGCCATGCTTACCTGTGATTCCAGGTGTCACTTGATGCCCACCTTAGCATTCCAGTCTCCCGTGATGAAAATAACATCTCTTTTAGGCGTGTTGTCCAGTAAGTGCTGCAGATCCTCATAGAACTGCTCTACTTCAGCTTCTTCAGCATCTGTCGTTGGGGCGTATATTTGGATCACTGTGATGTTAGATGGCTTGCCCTGAATTCCAATTGAGATCATTCTATCGTTTTTTGGATTATATCCAAGCTCTGCTTTAGCCACTTTACGATTAATTATGAAGGCTACTCCATTTCTTCTGTGGTCCTCTTGTCCACAGTAGTAGATCTGGTGGTCATCTGATGTGAAGTGGCCCATTCCAGTCCATTTCAGTTCACTGACACCCAAAATGTCTATCTTTAATCTTGACATCCAGGCAGTGGATTATTTTCACTCCAGGCAGTCTTTGTAAACTTCATTCATTTGGTTTTTTGAACAAGAATGAATATTTTTAATCTCAAGTGCATCTCCTTTTGTGTTGGTTCTGTTCCTTCAATGGCTATTTTGCCACCATGAAATTCCTCTCACCAGATCTCCTTTACACCCATTAATCACATTTATTTTTACTCAAATTAACATTAATCAAATTAAATTAACCTTAAATCACATTTAATATTAATAGAAGAGAATATATGTAGCTCAGTGTTGAATGTGGAGTCCTTAGCGCTCTCTAAGCTTGGTTATTTGATTGCAGACATTTCATTACCATTGCTCTGATGATGCTACCTAGTTGGGTAAGCACTCCACATTTAATATTGTTAAACAACACTGCTGTTGTTTAGAAGAGACGTGAAGACCTGGCTCTTCTCCCAGGCCTTTGGCATGGAGGATTGGGACTCCTCCCTTCATCACATCTCCCATCTTTTATGTTTTATTGATTTGATTGCAATTTCCTTGATTGTTGTGAACTGCCCAGAGTCACTGATAGTCAGGCGGCATACAAGTCTAATAAATTATTATTACTATTTGCCTTTCCACACTGAGGTCAAGCTTATCTTATTTATTTCCCACATTCTGAGTAGTAGTGTATAGGCAACAATAGCCATGAGGAGTAAGCTACTACTGTTGTTTTTAATTTATTTTTTTATAAGCTACTACTATGTCAGAGTGCTAGAAAGCGTTTGGTCCAAGAGATCAGAAAAATCACACACCAGGCATTTCTATAAAAATAAATTTATTTCCAGAAAGCACAAAAACATATTTTACACGCTGTGCATTCACACACGCTCAGAGAGGACTGGGAGGAGGCTGTGTGTAGAAAGGAAACAAAAGCGAAACTAAAACAAGTCCAGGCAAGTTCCTCCCCCAGGCAATGCAGCTTTTTCACCCAAACTGAGGACAATTAAGTTCAACCTCTTCACCCTGCCGATACTTAAGAAAGTATTCAATTACCATGGTAACCTTGTGGCTTGGTCCGTGCAAAAAACAAAGAAATGCCAACATACTGTACTTTCTGATTTTTTTCCCAATGGCTTAAGAGGCTCCATTGCAGCATCAGTCCCAGTTCTTTCTAGAGGTAATACATTTATCTGAAATCCTTACTTCAGATTTTTCATCTCCAACCCCACAGGATTCAATATAAAGCTGTCCTAAGTACACTCTGCTTCTGCCAAACATCTTTTTATCTTACAGAGATACAACCTATCTTCTCCCAGCTCTCTGTTAGCTAGAGGGCACACTGCAGGGTTCTAGAAATCATTCTCCCCAGTTAAACTCCATTTCTATTGTGAGTCATTCACTTGCAGCATCATTCCTTTCCCCTCTAGTCTTTTTGTATGGTCTGGAAGCAAGGATTAAAGGATCACCTGAGAACCCAGAGTCATGTGCTTTTCCCCCTAAATCTTCAAAATCTGTACTTAATATATTGTGGCCATTCTTAGCAGTATCATTTGTCCCCACATGCATTAGAAGGAATCATTTTCAGGTCACTATACTTATATACATTATACTTATAGTCTTGGAAGTTCCTCCATCAGATCTCTGATCCTTGTTCCTGGTGGACTTCAGTCTTCACAAGCCAGCCATGTTTTGATTCCTCATACCAGTGAATCATTAGCTGTCATAACTCTTCATCTTCTTTCAGAGCACAATTGCATCCCCTCTGCTATTCAGGGATCCATCTTTTGGTAACTTAAATGGGGGTGGGTCCTTCTCCTCTAAGGCTCAAAGACTGCATTCCAATACTTTCTGTGTAGTTTGATACTGTTGTCTCATCTAATGCCTTGTTCCCACATTTGGCTGCTTTACCTATGAAGAGATGCTTCTACTGTCCATTTTTGTTTTAATACCTCTTTTCATTGGTCCAATAAATGTAATTCATCAGCTGAATTGAGAGCATTTACTACTCCAAACATTTTACTTTTTAAGGAGTGCTACAAGCTTATACTTACTATGATTATATGCTAGGTTGTTCTCAAACAGGAACACCAACAATGCAGTTTACAGTTGTAGATTTCTGTCTTCACTTGAGTTTCTTGATGTGCAATTAGGAGAACGCTTTATCTTTTCTTCCATTTTCTTTTTGGACTTGCAGGTTAATTAAGTACAAATCCTTGATTTAGAAGGACTTTTTTTTATTAAGGAGTTTCCTTAAATCCCCCCCGCCCCAAATTCCACTGACTAACTCTTATTACATCCCACTATTCATTTACTCAAAAAGAGTCTTACAAAGCTTTTTAGCAATAAACCTACTAACATTACATCATCCATATTATATTCAGCCCTGGAAGAGGTAGCAGGCCATATTTCTACGAAATACACCACCAAAGCAAAGTTTAAAAAATTCCTGCATGCAAATTAGGTTTCTCTGTGTTTTTGCTGAATTGAGCATAAAAAATGTTTAGCAGCATGCCGTGAATCATTTTAGGTCCTAAATGACACAATATTTAAAACATATTTCAGCTGTGTTCTATATTTTTGAGTTGATAAAATAATTTGAAAGACGTCAGCTCGAATCATACAGTGATGATTATTTCCCAAAGTAAGAGGGAGACAGTCTGACTGTGTAAGAAGAAAGTGCCTTGGCTGAAGTCGCACCTTCATATGCTTCTAACCGTGCTCTCGTTTTATCATATTTTAAAAATCCACACCTCACATCTTCTGCTTCCTTGTGTAGAGGGTGCTAATAACACACACAGTAAACCTTCTATTAGCTTTGTACTTCAATAGGGTTTGTTTAGTTTCAGCTGTCAAACAATGTCAAAAGGGGAGAAAAATCATTTTCTTCTAACCCCAGGATTTAAAAATACATTAGCAACACGGAAATAAATAGTTTGTGAAAAAGGTTTTTTTCCTCATGCTCAAAGCACAATAAATGTATAGATATTTATGGACCAAATATACACACTCGCCTGCTTCTTCCCCATTAATGAAAGCTCCTGAGCTTTCACTGGGTAAGCCCTCATTTTAAGAGATGCAGCATTTATCCACCTCATTATAGGCAATAGGACTTACTTCAGTAAGTGAACATCAGATTTCTGTTTTACTTTCAGTGATTTCACTTTGTTTAATTAGTTTGGTAATTTATTTATCTACTCATCTGTACTTTCAGTGAAAGAAAAGGGGCTGAGTCTGAGTATACACTGATAGAATCTCTGTTTAAACAAGGGAGGAGGCCCTGCAGCCTATTCTGCATTGAAAAATGTGACTTAGAAGGTGTTTCTTTGGGTATGGAAGATGTCACCCAAAGCTATGCTGATTATTCTTTGGTCAAAACTAGAACCAGACTGGAAGCCACTAGAGCAGTGTTTCTCAACCTCACCAGCTTTAAGATATGAGCACTTCAACTCCCAGAATCCCTCAGCCAGTATGCTGGTTGGGTAATTCTGGGAGTTGAAGTCCACACATCTGAAAGTTGCTGAAGTTGAGAAACATTGCACTAGAGTGATGCAAAACCTGTGATGTTACATGTTCTTCATATCTAATTCCACTGGTGGCTGCAGCTACAGAGAGAAGACAAGAGCTTTGTTTGTTTGGGTGATTCAGAGACCACTCAATTCCAGTCGCACTCTGGTCGACTTGTCAGGTTTAAAGTAGAGAGACAATAAGACAGTAAAAGCATAAACCATGCACATCCAGAAGAGAACAATACCGAATCAGATAAATTTCTATTGGAGCTTGGCACCGACACTAAGCCAAGGCTTGGGGGAACAGCCAGGTTCCAACTCTTTGAACATCACCAGGGTGGCACCCATATGAATCTCTGGGAGGATGCTGTTCCAGGGGACAGGCATCACGAGAAGGCACACTTCCTAGGTCCTGATAGAATAACATTGTTTAATCAAGGGACCTGGAGTACCCATAGTCTGCCTATCTTTCAGGATGGTCAGAAACTATTGGAGATAGGTAGTCCCTGAAATAACTAGGTCCTATGTCATGAAGCGCTTTATAGGTGGTAACCTTCAATTGTACCCAGAAGCTATCTGGCAACCAGTACAGCTTGTAGTGTAATAGTGTCAAATAGGCATACCAAGGCATGCTCATTAATATCTATGCCACCATATTCTGGACCAACTATAGCTTTCAAATGTTCTTCAAAAACAGCCCCATATACAGCACATTTCAATAGCCCACTCGTGAGGTGACTATGACATGAATGAACATCTGGAGGGACTCAAATTCTAGGAGCAGCTGCCTTGCATGCTAGATGAATCTGTCCAAAAGTTTTCTGGGCCACAGTTGCCACCTGCTGTTTGAGCAGGAGTTGTGAGTCCAAGAAAAAACCCCAGCCTGCACACCAGTCCCAAATAGAGAAGAGCAATCCCATCTAAGACTAAAGATGGGAGGTTCCAAATAATCCATAGCCATTCAGTCTTATCAGGATTGAGCCTGAGTCTTATCCCCCCAGCCAGACATGCACAACCTCCAAACACAATGGACACTATCCCATTGATACCATCACTGGGATAGCCCAGGGTTGATATGTGCAATTGATCAGTATCATTAGCATACTGATGTCACTATACCCTGAACTGAGAGATGACCTCACCAGCAGTTTCATATAGAGATTAAACAGAAGGGGCAAGAGAACTGAACTCTGGGGCATCTCACAAGTGAAGGGCTGGGGGCTTGACCTCTCCCCCTCTTCAACACAGACTGGAACTCACCACAGAGAAAGTAGGAGAACCACCACAACATGATAACCTCTACTTTTAATCCCTGCAGTCAGTCCAGAAGGATACCATGATTGATGGTATCAAAAGCCACTGAGAGATCAAGGAGAACTAGGATGAATGCACCACTCCATCCCAGCTCCATCAAAGATCATTACAGTGTGATCAGTGCTGTCTCCAGGACCAGATAATCCGTTTTCTCCAGGATCCTTTAGAGTTGCCACCCAACCTCCTTCTCAAAAAACTTTCCTAAAAGGGAAAATTGGAGACTGGATGAAAATTGTCCATGGTTGTTGAATCCAGTGATGGTTTTATGAGGAGGGGGTGCACCCCCTCATAAAACAGCTGTCAGGCTCTGCCTGCTAACCAGTAAAGACACAGACGCTAGCGTGGGCTTAGGTTCTGGCTTTATTGGTAAAACAGAGTGCATGCCTTTAAAAAGCTGAGAGTGAGGGGAGCGCGCCGGAACAGGATTTAAATAGCCCACGCCGGTCAGCACTCCGCCCCACCTTATTCCAGGTGTGTCCCATGAGCCCCACCGGTTTCATCCTTGATAGGTGAGGGGCTGTGCAGCCCCCTCCTGTGCTCTGGGCGTTGCCTCGATTGCCTTCCTGACCGGCAATGGTTCATTGCCAGGCGATCAGGCTCTTAGTTTTTTTTGACAGCTTGGGCGCGCCTCTCCGTTTGTCTTGTCAATTACCTCTTTGCAACTTTGTATCCTTATCTTCCGCGCCGCCGGCCTGGGTTGATACTTTGTTTCCAGCACCTGTTGCTCCCTTTTGTTTCATGGTTGCCTTTTTGCCTTAATCCGTCAGGGACCCATTACCCTGTATTGTCACAAGCATCGCAACGGTGATCATGACATACTGCCCCCCTTTAGAAAGTTAAGCTGTGGGTTTGGAGGGATAGGCATTATGGAAGGTGCGGATCAGGTCAGGGGCCTGGATGTCGCGGACAGCGACCCACTCAGGGTGTGGGAAGTGTTTCCATTTTACTAGGTATTGGAGGGAGCCCCGCAGCTTGCGGGAGTCAAGTACCTCCTTCACTTCGAAGTGTTGCTGCCCGTCTATCATCACTGGTGGGGGGGCCGTGCGTGGGTGCCACCGGGAGGGATCACTTGCTGGCTTCAGTAAGCTGCAGTGGAACACCGGGTGCAGCCTCTTTAAATTATGGGGCAGGTCCAAGTGCACCGTGACTGGGTTCACGATTTTTGTCACCTGGAATGGTCCAATAAACTTGGGGGCCAGTTTCTTAGATGGTTGCGGTGATTTTATGAATCTGGTGGATAGATACACCATGTCCCCCACTTGAAACGTTGGTTGTTTGTGCTGGTGTTTGTCCGCTTGCAATCTGTATGCGGTTTGTGCCTCTTTAAGCGCATCCTTGATGACCGGCCAGGAATCTGCGAGTTTCTCACCCCAATCACAGGCAGCCAAATCAGAATCCAATTCTGAATGGAGCTAAATAATTTTATCCACCAGATAGCTAGAATATTCTTCACATAATGGTCCTGCAGATGATCCTTTGGTGTGTCCCTCTGAAGCAAGGAATAAAACTTCCTAAAAAGGGTACCTGCCCATTCCAGGCTGCGACTAAGGCCTGGGCCAAACTTCCCACCAGATCCTCAGGGAAACCCCCAAGCTTCCTCTGGAACCCCACAGGGTCCAAAAGTGGCTGATTTAATAGGCCTTATCTCTCTGTGGGGTGAAGTGCTATTGGCAAATTGGAAAGTAGAGAGTGACCTGACCATGGCAAAGGACTGAAGGTAATACCCACCACTACCAGATCACATCACAATTGCTCCAAGACAGACATGAGATCTAGAGTGTGGCAATTGGTATGTATCAAGTCATCAGTAATTTGGGAGAAGTCCATCCAGTTATCTACAGCACAGAGCTCTGAGACTACCGGATAACAATAATGACCTCCATCCCATCCCCCTTCCCTGGGTTCACACAGCATACCAATCACCTTAGCCCCTCATAACAGTGTTAAGGTTTCCCTACTAACAGATTAAGCTACTTTTATACCTAATCATTTGTCCAGGTGAAGGGGTTGCATTTGATTGTCTCCTCTCATGTGCTTCATGCAAAATAGCCTGGGGGGAGGACCTGCCCGGACTTGTTCTTCACTTCTTCCTCTTTCTCTCACTGCCGGCATGTAGCAAGCCAGGTAGCTCTCAATGAGAGCTAAGTCCTTTAAATGTTTTGTTTTTGTTTTTGCTTTCTGTAAATAAATTATTTTTATAGAATGCTTGGTGTGTGACTTTTTTGACCTCTCCTGGGCTAAAGGCTTTCCCAGCATCTGCAACAGGTTATGTGCCCAGTAAACAACGCAGTAAAACCCAGAGAGAAAAGAGAGATCAACTCCACACCTCATGCACAATTTAAAGGCAGGTAGCAAAGACCTGTGAAGATTTTCTTTGGAGCCACCTGGAGATTTTCCAGCAACTGCCGGTCTACAGGACAAAGAAGCTAGCTGAGGTGACTTGCAAAAGAAGGAAGAAGCCATGGCTGCCTCCCAGCCCTCAGCGATGCCTCTGGAGCGCCTATCAGAGACCAACTATTTGAATTGGGCCCTGAAGATGGAAATGTATCTTCGCAGAGAGGATCTTTGGCTGCCAATTGGTGAGCAAACCCCCCAAAATCCCAATGCTGAATGGCTGAGAAAGGATGAGCGGGCTAGAGCCACCATTATCTTGGGAGTTGAGGACAATCAGCTAGTCCACGTGCGAGGCATGCAGTCTGCAAAGCAACTTTGGGACGCTTTGAGAGACTTATATGTAAAGGCAACAGCAGGGAGTAAAGTTACTCTGACGAAAAAGCTGTACAGAGCCTACCTTGCAGAAGGAGAAAGCCTTCCTGAGCACCTGCATTTTATTCAGCAGCTGTATGTTGAGTTGCAGGAGAGAGGAATGGAATTTACACCTCTCACAAAATCCTATATCCTCCTGTCCTCACTGAATGAAACGTGGGACACGCTGATTTGTACCCTGGAGGCTATGCCTGAAGCAGACCTCACCCCATCGTATGTTACACAGCGCTTACTCGCTGAATGGGAGAAGAGAGAGGAAAGCTCCCCCCCCATCTCTTCTGGAAAGCTGCAAGACCAGAAAATGAGGGAAAAGAAGGGAAAGGAACCTGAGGCCACAGCACTAGCAAGCCAGCGATGCTTCACTTGTGGTTCAGCTGGACATTTGCAAAGAGACTGTGCCATGAGACCCAAGGGTAGAAAGACAGAGCAGAAGAACACAAGGGCAACACAGAAGAAGGCTCTTCAGACAACCCAGATTGCACAGGTTGCTGAGAAGGGTAATTCTGATGTATGGGTGTTAGATTCTGGGGCCAGTTGTCATTTATGTAATTGTAAAAGCTCTTTTGTGTCACTGTCTAAAACTGAAAGACAAAGTGTATCTTTGGCTGATGGGTCTGTCACCAAAATTATGGGACAAGGTGACTTGTATTTATCCTGCTTAGGAGAAACTATAAAAGGTGTGTTGTATGTGCCAAATTTACAATCAAACCTTTTATCTGTGGCACAATTGGCTGCAACAGGGTATATCATAACATTTAAGAAAAATGGTTGTGAGATACGTAAAAATGGGAAATTGTGTGCTACTGGTATGTTAAAAGACTCCTTGTACATTGTGCAAAATGCAAGGAAGCCAAGCTGCAAGGCTGCAGTTGGCAACACACCATATCATGACCAATGTGTACACCTGATGCACAGGAGATTTGGTCATGCTAATATCAAGTATATAGCACAAATGCCACAGCTGTGTGCTGACCTAAAGATAAAACCCTGTGATAAATACTTAGATTGTGTAGTTTGCAAAGAATGCAAAACACTAAAAGCTCCTGTGAGTAAGCACAGTGACAGAGTTACAACTAGACCTTTGGAAATTGTACACTCTGATATTATTGGTCCTTTTGCTCCAAGTCTTGGACAAGCAAGGTATGCAATGACCATCATTGATGATTTCTCAAGATACACATTTATCTACATCTTAAAACATAAAGATGAGGCATTTGAGAAATTTAAAGGTTTTGTGACATGGGCAAATGGAAAATTCCCTAGGCCTGTATCTGCACTCCAATGTGATAGAGGAGGAGAATACCTTTCTCACAAATTCAGAAGGTTCCTAGTGGAAAAAGGGATAGAACAAATTCTTTCTAACCCGTACACCCCTCAGCAAAATGGTGTTGCTGAAAGAAAGGGCAGAACCTTGCAAAATGCGATGGAATGCATGTTAAAAGATTCACGATTATGTTTTAAGTTCTGGGGAGAAGCTTTATCGACTGCTTGTTATGTACAGAACAGGTTGTATAACTCTATGATTCAGGACACTCCATTCCATTTGTTTTATGGTGTGAAACCAAAGGTAAGCCATCTTAGAGTGTTTGGTAGCACTGCATGGGTTCACATTCCAAAACAGCAGAGAAGGAAAGGAGGCCCCACAACAAAGAAAGCCATCTTTGTTGGCTATGAACAAAGCCAGAGGAGCTACAGGTTCATAATGGGAGAGAAATTAATAATTAGCAAAAGTGCTTCTTTTGCTGAACAAAACTGGGGGAGATTAAATTCTAGCTCTCCAGTTGAACTGACCACCACAAGAGAACAGCAAGGACTTGCTGATGGTGATCTTTTGCCTGATGAGGACAATAAACCAGAAAAGCAAACTGAAGATCTGTCTGATGAGATAGATGCTTCTCAGGAAAGTGATAGGAGTCAAAATTTAAGCCCTGTATTACCTCGCAGATCTCAGAGGAGTAATAAAGGCGTTCCTCCATCACGTTTTCAGGCTGAAACAGTAAAGGCTTTTCACATATTCACAGAACCTGAGTCTTTAGAACAAGTGAATGCTTTACCACCTGAGATTGCACAAAATTGGCATTCTGCCATGCAACAGGAATTAGCATCCTTGAAAGAAAATAAAACATGGAAACTGGTAAATCTACCTCCCAATGAACGCTGTCTGGGTTGTAGGTGGGTTTTCAAACTGAAAAGGGATGCTGATGGCAAAATCCAAAAATATAAAGCAAGGTTGGTTGCAAAAGGGTTCACTCAAAGGAAAGATTTAGACTTTGACAAGACTTTTGCACCAGTTACTAAAGGTGAATCAATTAGATTACTGTTAAAAGTTGCTGCACTCAAGGGAATGTCAGTTAACCACTATGACATTCAAACTGCATTTCTTTATGGTGATTTAGACCACAGATTATACATGCAGCAACCCCTGGCTATGAAAAAGGGGAGAATCTAGTCTGTGAACTGCAGAAGTCAGTCTATGGGTTAAAACAAGCTGCTAGATCCTGGAACCAAAAAGTAGATGAAAAACTGCAGAATTTTGGTTTTGAAAAAGGAAAAGCAGATCCCTGTGTATATATGAAGAAGGACAAACAAGGCTGTATGTATCTGTGCATTTATGTCGATGATTTGCTGCTATTCACATCAACAGAAAAACAAAGGCTTGATTTTGAAGCCTGCATAAAAAGCCATTTCATATTAAAAAGCCTTGGAGTTGTGACCAATTACCTAGGTTTGGAAAAACACAGGAAGAAAAATGGTAACTTTCTGTTAAACCAAAGGGGAGATAATGGTAATGTGAATGGAAAGACATATAAAGTCAGAGAAGATTGGTTTGCATCTTAATCTGTAGTGTAAAAAGAGGCGTGTTAAGGTTTCCCTACTAACAGATTAAGCTACTTTTATACCTAATCATTTGTCCAGGTGAAGGGGTTGCATTTGATTGTCTCCTCTCACGTGCTTCATGCAAAATAGCCTGGGGGGAGGACCTGCCCGGACTTGTTCTTCACTTCTTCCTCTTTCTCTCACTGCCGGCATGTAGCAAGCCAGGTAGCTCTCAATGAGAGCTAAGTCCTTTAAATGTTTTGTTTTTGTTTTTGCTTTCTGTAAATAAATTATTTTTATAGAATGCTTGGTGTGTGACTTTTTTGACCTCTCCTGGGCTAAAGGCTTTCCCAGCATCTGCAACAAACAGCACCCCAAACCTTCCTGGACTGCTCCTGCTCTAGGCACAAATGAGCCAATAAGGTGCCTAGCTGCTGTGACTAGGCCCACCATCTGCCCCATCAGACCCCAAGCTTCCCCATCACGATTGACTGATTCATATGTGCCATCAAGTCATTTTTGACTCCTAGTGACCACGTTAAAATGGATTGAGAATACCAGTGATTGGCCAGCTGACAAAACCTCTGGCCCCTGAGTCCAGCAGAAAGGTCCCAACAGGCCAGTGCCTAGATCAAAGCTTCAAGGGCAACAAACCAGAGCAGCTGCAGATCTCCAACTTGACACTACCTCCACTGTTGCAGCTCCTGTTCCACCTTAGGACACCATCTTGAGCTCCTCCCTATCAGGTAAAAAGCACCCCAAAGGTCCAGGAAACCACTGTAACAGCCACAGCCAAATGTCCAACCCAGACTGGACAAACTCTTGGAGGCAGGAAGATCATGTGGGGCTCGTGCTGGTACCTCAGTCATGCTGAGCCACAAGCCTCACTGCATCTAAGCTGACCAACCAACTGCAGGCTTGCTTTCTACTGGCCTTCCTGTGTCACCCCAATCTGCACACCAGTTTCTGGACTCCTGCAGCGTACTGGCTCTGCTGACTGAACTGGCTCCTGCCTTTGTCTCCACTATTGCTCGCCTGGGGTTCCAGGATCTTCGAGGCTTCCAGAATTTCAAGGACATCCAGTGTGCTTGCAGCACCTGATCCTCCTCACTGACAAAGCAAACAAAACCACCAGAAAGCCAGGCCAACAACAACTTATAGTTACAAGTCGAACTCATCCTAATGCCATGAATAAACCATTCCCATTAGACCTTGCCTCAGATTATCCATGCAAAGATCCTCCTGCTGTTCCAGAAATGGCTGTGTCTGTTTTAATCCATGAGAATTTATTCAGCAATCTTAACCTGTCCCAACAGAGAGAGAAACACCAGGGCCACTGCCAGAATGAGGGAGATTCTGCCATTGCCATGGTGAAATGGGGAGTCATATAAATGGAAACAAATACATTATTGTTTGTTTGTTTGTTTGTTTGTTTTGGGCCTTTCTAAAATGATTATACCAGTCTGAGATAGCATAGATATGGGGCTAATTCTGGAGCTTTATAAATGGGATACAACACTGCCTTCCCTTCTTGAACAGTGTGTTTTGAAGTCATTGCTGACTCCCACTTTGGAAATATCATTAGATTTGTGTAATATCCTAACCTGCTCTAGCCAGTGAATCCTGGGATCAGACTGTGTCCTTATTTGATTAATAATCCAAATTAGTTTACGTTTCATACATAACTGATATAATGTGAATAAATAACATTATTCTGCCATCTGACCCACAAAAGCCAGTCAGGTAAGACATGTCTAGCAGTTACATGATAGCAAAATGTAGGAAAAATTAGCTTCTATTTAAGATAGATTAATGCAATCCCTGCAATATACAATATTTGTTGGGAGCATTCAATGGCACTGAAGTTGTTATCTGGTCACTCCACTATATGCTTATATTGTGCCATGGAGGCAGTGGGGAGGCAATCTGAATGCTGGTTTTGCTATACCAAAATGATTCATGGTCTCCATGGGAGCTAAAGCAACAATGTATATTTATTTTGTATTTATTTTATATTTTAACTGTTTTAATTGTAATTGTTTAAAATGTTTTATAGTTTTATTGTTGTAAGCTGCCCAGAGTCACTCGCTGAGATGGGCGGCTATAGAAATCAAATAAATAAATAAATAAATAAATAAATAAAGTGAGTATTTCAGCGTAGATTCAAAGCCGAACGTAAGAATGCAGATCATGCATTCTAAAAAAAAAGATATAAATTATTTCAATTTCTTGAATTTTGCATATATATTCAGAAAAAATTGGAAAAGAAAAAGACAAGAGAAGTGAGCATTCTTTTACATTAAATACTGAACAATTCAAAAAGTTAAATCATGTGCTTCTATCGTGTCTTGCATTTCTAAAATACAGATGAGAGCATGAATCATATTTTGCTCCATGCGAGACAAAGAGATCAGCAACCTTGGCAGAATCCCTCAAGTACAACAAATATTTCAAAGGGAAACCCAAGGGAGAAAAACTAAAGTAGCCCATTGATGTTTTACTTCATACATGGGCCATGGAATGCTTTTACTGAGTAGTGGAGGAGCATGGACAAGGGAAATAGAACAGGGCAGAATATATTGGTAAGAGGACCAAAGGATGGCTGGAATCCTGAACAAATCACACCACCCAGTAAATACTGGGTATTTTGTTGCAGATCCAACTGGAGTGCTATAAATCCACTGTGATTTTTTGTTCACCTAATGCTGCAAGGAATATGACAATTATTGAGTTTTGTTTTTATAATACTTAGTACTTTACAATCCTTCTTAAGTTTATTTCACTTCAATATATGTGCAAAGACTTGAAAATACCTTAAGATCACATAATCAGTGCAATTATTTTTTCCTTTAAAATCAGATCTTTAATTAAACAAGAAATTAACTTTTCAAAGGCTTTAAAGATGTTCAGAATATGTGCTCTACCCACTGCTGCAATGAAAGGATCTTGGCTTATATTGTTTTCCTAGAAGAATAAACCCATAAACAAGACGACCAGATAGCGACTGTCCGAAAAGTAATAGAGAAAGTTGGAATCTCAGCACTCCGGTGGATGAATAGGTCACAGCATCCACAGCTCCATCTTCCACTTTGCTCTATTCACAAAGAATGAACAATGGATTAATCCCCAAAGTTTCATTTAGAACATGGTATTCAGAGGAAGGCTTTTCAGCTTTGTTTTTAATCATTTTTATCATTATTTCTGTCATTTTGTCATCATTATCATTTATCATTATTATCATATTTACCAGTTTATGTCTTCCAAGAAATATGGAAGAAAGTGCTTATTGAAATATAAATCCTGAGCCCTAATTATACCTTAGCCTTTTGGTAGAGTAAAATAGAGCAATGTGGATGGCTATTTTTATAAATATGAATACTGTGAATTCTTCAAAGTAGCTGTTTGAATTATAAAAAAAATGAGCTTGCATACTAGACCTGGCAAGCATTACTCATCTAGTGAACCTAAGAGAAAATATCTAACATTCAGGTAATTCTAATACATATTTTTCTTTTCAATGGGACTTTTGTACTCTATTCATTCATGGTATGTGACTCAGAACAACCACCTGGTTTTCAAGTCATGATGATACCAAGGGGGTTTAAGATATATATGCCTTTTGTCCCTGGACCTTCAGGGTACCAGAATACAGAATATGTAACAATAGTTTGGCTTCACAGTGGAATCTTTATTGCTAGAATAGTAAATAAAACCTTACTCTGATGACTTCTTTTGGAGGAATGATACACACTACAGACAAGAAATGTAGCTTTTTCTCCCTTTGTTATAAGGGAAGATTTATTATTGAAAAATAACTATTCTTCTTTAAACAAAATTAATAATACCCACTCATTTCTAAATTGCATCACTATATGTGTAACTATTTAGTTATGTGCCTATACTCATAATTTCTACATTAGCTATGTATCTAAT
The DNA here is from genome assembly GCF_035149785.1 of Candoia aspera. Taxonomy (NCBI): domain Eukaryota; kingdom Metazoa; phylum Chordata; class Lepidosauria; order Squamata; family Candoiidae; genus Candoia; species Candoia aspera. The sequence continues at coordinate 284,541,611 of NC_086153.1, read as the reverse complement.
TCTAAGGATTCTCTGTAAACTCCTTTTCCTCTTTTCTTCTACAGGCCGGCTTCTGAGTTCCAGCGACCCTTTACCCAACCTAGGTTTGGCTAGCTTGGTTACCGGCTAATGTTTATGTACTTTTCAGCTGAGTACTAGTTGCAGTGGTCCTGAACTGCTGCAAGGACTTTAGCATCTCTCAGACTTTGGGAAAAGTTTGTGACCGGTATCCACGGCCGTTGGTGTTTCGGGAGGAGTTGGCATGGCCGCAAGGCACTTCTACTCTGCCTACCTTTTGGCAGCTTGTGTATCTGGATCAGTGCCTGTTTTTTCCACACTTCCAGAAGCCAACCATACCAAGTCAACTTTGTTCTAGTGATTTGTGCTTTCCTCCTCTCTTGCCTACAACCTTCTCTTTTCCCGTTCTTGAATACACAAAAGCAATATCCCCTCCTGACAGACAGAGAGACACCCACACAAGGTGTCCTCCTTTTATATTTGGAATGCAGGTGTGGTCCAGCTAATCCAGCTGCCTCCTAGAGAGTGAGAAAAGGAAGAGGAAGGAAAGGCTCGTGTTGACTGCTGTGAGGCTCTCCTTTCACATTTACATTCTTCTTATTAGTTGCAACTGTTCTTGTAGCAACTTGTGCAATATGTCAGATGAAATGAATTTCATGATCTTTTGTATAATGCATATGTTCCAACAGTCATTTCAAATTTAATTTATTTCCTTGAAATTCATTCATCTTTGGGATACCCCTTTTAACCATTTGATTTTAAAATGTGCAAGTGTTATGCCTAAGTTCTGTGCTTCAGCTGGTACATCCAAACCTTACTGTGTTCACTTGGGTTTTTCAAGGTTTATTTTCATAGCAATTCACTTCCAAGAAGGCTTTCTCACTATTCCATTGCCTCAAATGCTATGGTTTAACTGGACGTTATTTGCTGTCTTTATCTCTGTTAAAAGAAGATGGCTGCTCCAGCTAAGCCACAAAGGTTTGTTTACATTATATCCTGTTCAACTAATTTATCTAGCGTCTGTAGGGGTGTTTCAGAATACAAATGTACAGATTTTCTGCAATGGAGGATTTTCAGTTTTTTTTTTTCCAAAATACCACTTTCACATTCTTTGTTTATAATTCTGTCATGGAATTGGAAGAGATGGGAATATAGCAAAATTTTACTTTTAAAAACAGATGATTGCTTATTTTTCTAGAAATAACAATTGGCTGAAGATTTTGTTTGCCGAAACGGCTTTTAAAAAGTATATTTCAGTTCTAGCAAAGAGATAAACTGATTAAGCTGCAGGGCATTGTGGCTTATAACAATCTGGGGGTACAGATTGGGTAGAATTACAGTATCTTGACTAAAGGAAGATAAATAATAATTGACAAGAAATGATAGATTATATAACATTTATCCATTTGTTCTGGAGTAGCAGTCTGGGAAACATCTCAATGTCAAGACTGTGGGTGTATATAAAAATGGCCACAGTCCAGCTTCAGGTGAGGTGTGCTTAAACACATTTCCTTCAGTGGATTTGATCTCTGATTGAGTTAAATTGTGGAAAAATAGCAGAAACTTGAATATATGGGGCAGCTAGATGATGTTTGATTCCAAGCTTTATGTCCATTTTATAAACACAAAATGTATTGTTCTCCTGTTACTGCAGGCACAATCTTTTTTGTAGCCTATTGAGCAAGGGAAACCTGATAGTCATAAGTTGAGAAATTTATCAAGTCGCCTTTAATCTGCAGTTTAGGATAGCTACATTCTGGTGATTTTCTAGGATCCTGGGGATTTTTTATTTGCTTGAGCAAATGGAGTAAAGCAGAGAGATTTATGAGCTGTCTTTGATGCAACATGAGGCGCAAATTATAAATGCATATTCTTGATTAAGCAAAAAGTGGGTGGATGGGAAGGTAGAAGTAAAGGGTTTTTTTGTCTTTTTTCAGAAACTGCTGCCAGGTAGCAAATGCTGTTAGTGCTAACTGATTCTGCTTATGTTGCTTGATTCTGTTTAAAAAGCCTTGTAGTTCTATTACCTACTTATTTAGGAGAAAGCCTCACTGAATTCAATTGAACTTGCATCTGAATAAGCACGTATGGGATATTATGCAAATAACAATTTAGGTACATATTCCTTGGGGTGGGGGGAATTCTTACTTCCATGGATGATTTTGTAATGGCTAATAAATTATATAAAGGCCTTGGGAAAAATGTTCAGATGCCGTGACATACTTATACCTACAAAGATCAGAACTGTTCAGGCAATTTTTTTTTTTTTTTGCGACACTTTATGGAAGCAAAAGTCAGACTTCGAAGAAGCAGGATAGAAAGAGTATTGGTGCTTTGAACTTTAATGTTTGAGAAGACTCCTGGGAATATCATGGATAGCCAAAAAACAAATAAACAAATGGATCATAGAACAAATCAATCCAGAGTTCTTATTTGAGGCAGAAATGACCAGGCTCAGATTATCATAGTTTGAACACAGTATGCAAAGGCTTAGCTACATTAAGAAGTCTATAATGCTGAGAAAGGTGGGAGGAAAGAGGAGAAGAGGACAACTAGCAGTAGGGTTACCAGATATTTGAACAGGCAAAGAAGAACATGGACAAATCGAAAGGAAGACAAATGTGGAAAAGGAGGACACACTAACTGCTTAACTTTCTTGGCATCTGGAACAAAAATTATGGTGAAAAACAAAAAAATGTACTTAGGCCTGAAATTTTTCCAGTATCAGAAAAACAGATTTATCAATTACAATGTTTTTCCAACAAATCTTTATTTTCAAGAAAATATGCTAGTGATAATATAGAATTGATGCTTGACAACATGCTTTTCACCATAGAAAGGCATGATGGGTCATGTGATCTACAGATTACAGTGATCATAGATTTCAAGGGGCTGGATTAAAGCTGACTGCTGGAATCAGGAAATAAATAAATAAATAACATAAATCTAGGCTGTTGAGGCTGTTGATGGATGAGGGAAAGAAAGAAGCAGACAATTTACGAAGTCACACTACACAAAAGTTTAAATGATTACTGTTGTGAAAACAGTCCAAAATAATTTTAAAAAGACACTCAAAAAGCTGGACAATATTTGATTTTAAGGTTATGCCTGCTGGATGGAGGACATGAGGACAAAATGAAGGACATGTCCTCCTTTTGCTGGACGTCTGGTAACCATAATTAGCTGCAAGGTTGTTGTTTATTCGTTTAGTTGCTTTCAACTCTTTGTGACTTCATGGACCAGCCCACGCCAGAGCTTCCTGTCGGTCGTCAACACCCCCAGCTCCCCCAGGGACGAGTCCGTCACCTCTAGAATATCATCCATCCACCTTGCCCTTGGTTGGCCCCTCTTCCTTTTGCCCTCCACTCTCCCGAGCATCAGCATTTTCTCCAGGGTGTCCTGTCTTCTCATTATGTGGCCAAAGTATTTCAATTTTGCCTTTAATATCATTCCCTCAAGTGAGCAGTCTAGCTTTATTTCCTGGAGGATGGACTGGTTTGATCTTCTTGCAGTCCAAGGCACTCTCATAATTTTACTCCAACACCACAGTTCAAAAGCATCGATCTTCCTTCTCTCAGCCTTCCTTATGGTCCAGCACTCGCAGCCATATGTTACTACGGGGAACACCATTGCTTTAACTATGCGGACCTTTGTTGTCAGTGTGATGTCTGTGCTCTTAACTGTTTTATCGAGATTGGTCATTGCTCTTCTCCCAAGGATTAAGTGTCTTCTGATTTCCTGACTGCAGTCAGCATCTGCAGTAATCTTTGCACCTAGAAATACAAAGTCTTTCACTGCTTCTACATTTTCTCCCTCTATTTGCCAGTTATCAATCAAGCTGGTTGCCATAATCTTGGTTTTTTTGAGGTTTAGCTGCAAGCCAACTTTTGCACTTTCTTCTTTCACCTTCATCATAAGGCTCCTCAGTTCCTCTTCGCTTTCAGCCATCAAAGTGGTATCATCTGCATATCTGAGATTGTTAATGTTTCCTCCAGCGATTTTAACTCCAGCCTTGGATTCCTCAAGCCCAGCATGTCGCATGATGTGTTCTGCATACAAGAATAGATAAGGTGAGAATATACACCCCTGCCGTACTCCTTTCCCAATCTTAAACCAGTCCGTTGTTCCGTGGTCTGTTCTTACTGTTGCTACTTGGTTGTTATACAGAGTCTTCAGGAGGCAGACAAGATGACTTGGTATCCCCATACCGCTAAGAACTTGCCATAATTTGTTATGGTCCACACAGTCAAAGGCTTTAGAATAGTCAATAAAACAGAAATAGATGTTTTTCTGAAACTCCCTGGCTTTTTCCATTATCCAGTGGATATTGGCAATTTGGTCCCGAGTTCCCCTGCCTTTTCTAAACCCAGCTTGTACATCTGGCAATTCTCGCTCCATGAAGTGCTGAAGTCTACCTTGCAGGATCTTGAGCATTACCTTACTGGCATGTGAAATGAGTGCCACTGTTTGATAGTTGGAACATGCTTTAGTGTTTCCCTTTTTTGGTATGGGGATATAAGTTGATTTTTTCCAGTCTGATGGCCATTCTTGTGTTTTCCAAATTTGCTGGCATATAGCATGCATTACCTTGACAGCATCATCTTGCAAGATTTTGAACAGTTCAGCTGGGATGCCGTTGTCTCCTGCTGCCTTGTCATTAGCAATGCTTCTTAAGGCCCTTTCAACCTCACTCTTCAGGATGTCTGGCTCTAGCTCCCTGACCACACCATCAAAGCTATCCCCGATATTGTTATCCTTCCTATACAGGTCTTCTGTATATTCTTGCCACCTTTTCTTGATCTCTTCTTCTTCTGTTAGGTCCTTGCCATCTTTGTTTTTGATCATACCCATTGTTGCCTGGAATTTACCTCCAATGTTTCTAATTTTCTGGAAGAGGTCTCTTGTCCTTCCTATTCTATTGTCTTCTTCCAGTTCTGCGCATTGCTTGTTTAAAAATAATTCCTTATCTCTTCTGGCTAACCTCTGGAATTTTGCATTTAATTGGGCATATCTCCCCCTATCACTGTTGCCTTTTGCTTTCCTTCTTTCTTGGGCTACTTCTAGTGTCTCAGCAGACAGCCATTTTGCCTTCTTGGTTTTCTCTTTCTTTGGGATGTATTTTGTTGCCGCCTCCTGAACAATGTTGCGAACTTCTGTCCAGAGTTCTTCCAGGACCCTATCTACTAAGTCCAGTCCCTTAAATCGATTCTTCACCTCCACTGCATATTCCTTAGGAATATTAGTGAGCTCATATCTAGCTGGTCTGTGGGTCTTCCCTAATCTCTTTAGTCTGATCCTAAATTGTGCAAGAACAAGTTCGTGATCGGAACTACAGTCAGCTCCAGGTCTTGTTTTTACTGACTGTATAGATGTCTGCCACCTTTGGCTGCAAAGGATGTAGTCAATCTGATTTCAGTGTTGTCCATCTGGTGAAGTCCATGTATAAAGCCATCCCTTAGGTTGTTGGAAGAGAGTGTTTGTTATGCAGAGTGAGTTGTCTTGGCAAAATTCTATCAGCCTATGTCCTGCTTCGTTTTGTTCTCCCAGGCCATGCTTACCTGTGATTCCAGGTGTCATTTGACTGCCCACCTTAGCATTCCAGTCTCCTGTGATGAAAATAACATCTCTTTTAGGCGTGTTGTCCAGTAGGTGCTGCAGATCCTCATAGAACTGCTCTACTTCAGCTTCTTCAGCATCTGTGGTTGGGGCGTATATTTGGATCACTGTGATGTTAGATGGCTTGCCCTGAATTCAAATTGAGATCATTCTATCGTTTTTTGGATAGTATCCAAGCACTGCTTTAGCCACTTTACTATTAATTATGAAGACTACTCCATTTCTTCTGTGGTCCTCTTGTCCACAGTAGTAGATCTGGTGGTCATCTGATGTGAAGTGGCCCATTCCAGTCCATTTCAGTTCACTGATGCCCAAAATATCTAGCTTTAATCTTGACATCTCCCCAATAACCACATTCAATTTGCCCTGGCTCATAGATCTTACATTCCAGGTTCCCATGATGTGTTGATCCTTAGAACATCGGATTTGCCGTTCACCACCAGCACCGTTGGCCGCTAGCCGTCCTTTCGGCTTTGAGCTAGCTGCGTCATCACATCTGGGGCTAGTTGAACTCATCCTCTGTTCCTCCCCAGTAGCATTTTGACCATCTTCTGACCTGGGGGTCTCATCTTCCGCTGGTATACCGACATATCTCTGGTTGTACTGATCCATTTAGTTTTCACGGCAAGAATACTGGGGTGGGTTGCTTCTACCTTCCCCAGGGTTCGCATTTAGTCTGACCTCTCTGTCATGACCTTTCCAACTTGGGTGGCCCTTCGCGGTTTAGCTCATGGCATCATTGAGGTGCTCAAGCTCCAGCACCACGACAAGGTAACGATCCTTTGCTGAAGAGCTGCAAGGTGCATGGACTCAATTACAGCAGCAATGGGTGCATCAATGGAAGACCTAAAGGGCCATGGTTGGGGGCAGATCATCCTGGAAGAGAACTATCTATGTGGTAGCTAAGAGTCAACATTAACCTGATGGCAGATTATCTTTCTATCTATCTGTCAAAAATGGAGGTGGGTGGAGGAACCCACTGCTATGTTACCTGTGTAGCAAGTTTATTATTTAATTCTCTATAGGGATGCTGCAAGCTTACACATGCTTACCTGGGAATCATCCATACTGAAATCAGCGGGAATCAGTTCTGAGTGGGCATCTTTTCCAAAGCATATTTTTCAATTGTTTACAACTCACTTCTGAGTGGGAATGCTGGAAGAGGTATTTTCAGCAGGTGTCCTTGTTATTTTCTCACTTTTTTCCTCTTTCTCTCTTTTTTTGGGGTGTCTGTGTGTGTTCTATCCCCTTTAGCCTTGTCCCCTTCAAAACTGGGATATGGCCCTGGAAGTGTTTCCCAGAAAGGGACTGTACCTCTGGCATAAAAATAATGAAGACATAAATAATTATTTGAATTAAGATGATCCTTTCAGGGTTTGAAAGTCAAATGCATGTTGCACTGCTATGTAGTAGAACCCAATTTGTTTATTTCTTTTCAGTGGGTATTTTGTAACTGGACACACCCATTACTGGCCACTGAAAAATTGTATCTCTCTCCTTTAATAGGCCTGTAATAATATAATTCAGGGCAACCTCTTTGTTACTCATCAAACACAATTAAGTTTATATATAAGTAGGCAATACTGTTTCTGTTGCATTTGTTATTGTCTGTATGTTGAAGTATTTCTTTAACCAAGTGACTACTAAGGAAGGCTGTCATCTGTGTCCAGCTGAGTTTCATCCAAAAATAGATATAAACGGATCTGAAAGCTGTGTAAACACTTTTACCTGTAACCCAACAAGATAGAAAGAATATGATAAAAAGGATAAAGAAAGCACTGAAATAACTGAGTTTGCTATTCTATATAGAGCTGTACAGTGCTTTGAATCTGATTTCAAAAATGTTCTTAGGAATACACGGGGCAGGAACATGGCATCTATCTAGCTTCCTCAAGCAACTGCATCTTTTTCTGAGATCACAGATAATCATACAAATATCAGTCCCAAGAAAAGATGTAGCTGCTTTAAAGAGTTTAAGACAAGTGCTATATTTGTGCCCCTGTGTGTGCCAAAATACCTTTGGGAACTGAATGCTTGGTGCTATATACTCTTATTGGTATAGACAGTGAGGGGAAAATTGGCAAACAACCATTCTGCTTCTGCAATTCAGCTTGAAAATTATGAGAGAGGGTGTGAGAATTGGCCTTTAAGAAATGAAGTCCTCATAATCATCTAGAATTTGCTCTCCATTCTAAGAATTGTAATCAGTGCTTTACTTTAGCATATTTTTTCACCTTTACTAGGTTGAGCTTACTTGAGCTCTTAATTTCCTAGGAAAAAACACAACTAAATTTTCATTACATTACAGCCTTACAGGTGATTTACCTAGCCTATTCAACTTGCTAGTTGGTGAGTCAATTTAATTTCAGTCAAAGTTGTGCTACTTAGCTGTTAGGCACCTTCAGCATTAAATCCTTTGGGACTGATGCTTTCTCTTCTCCGTTTGCTCTGGGGTTAGATGACACTTTTGAACTGTTTTTCCCCCCCTTCCCCTCACTGTCAGGATCTTGGTTTGATTGTTAGTTATAACATGAAGCAAAGTATGCAGAGCAATGTTGAAGCTCTTTAACAGTTTAATTTCCCAGTTATATAATATATACATTGTGAATAGCAAAATTGCCTTTTAGCACATACAGTATAGCTGATGTTAACCATAGGATTAGAGTTAAATACAGCTAAATCAGGACAATTTTGTTCTATGTGAAAAAGCTTATATTTCCTTACTTCCCAAGTCCCATATTCTTAATTTTATTCCTGGGTGTAGAGACACATACACATGTGATTCTGATGTACTGCAAGTAACATACCCTGAGCCTGTGTGTCTTTTGATGGCCTTTTCCTCCAGTGATTGCACAGGTTTCCGATATGACCTGAATTCCTTTTCAAAGAAGTCCTACCTCGTGGCATCCCTTTAAAAAAAAAAAAAAACATTGTCCCAAAGGAAGGATAAAAGTGCATCAAATATGGGTTGACCAAATGGAGATTACACCTTTATGTTAAAAAAAAAAAGGCAGGAAGGAAAAAGGATTGTATGATTCCAGAAGTACGGAATGTCTGTTTATGTTCTGTCAGAGCATTTCCTCTTAGCCAATTTGGAAACCAGTCCTCAAACTAACATCAAAGAGAATCTTGTTTAACTGTTCCATGTCTACTTTACTGAAGCTGTTGCTATTATTATTTAAAGGAGTTATTTCTTGGTGTAAAAATATATTATATCTCCTGACGTCTTTGTTATAATTAATAAGCCTATAAATAATAGTCTAAAATATTATACATTATATACATAGACAATATCAAACAGCTGCAAGAATAACTTTAAACAGCACTGAATTAATGGGATGAATTTTGGGATGAATTAATGGGATGAATCTTTGTTCTGAAGAGAAGCTTGTTGAGAACCTTTGTTCCCCTGCCCCCTTGCACACTCCACTAAGCAGTCTCCTTAAAGGCATAGTGTATTTCAATGACACTATACATGGCTAAACCCACTCTCTCCCCTCCCTTTGCAAAATAACCCAAGGCAACAGCTGTGGCATGTAGTAGCTGTCCTGGGTTGGATCTCTTCCATCCATCTCTTTCTTCCCTCTTCTTGGGTCCTACAAGCCTTGATACTTCTCCAGTCAATTCACTGGGCAATTTCCTTGCTGTTGAATCTTGCCAGCCTCTCATACATTGGCTGAGAATTGCCAACAAGATTCCTTATTTTCCCCAAGCTGCTGTTTTTTCTGGAACTCTGTCTCGGCAGGATGTTGAAAAGGAGAAAAGCACAGTGCCTTATTTTCCTTTTTTTCTTGTTTCAGAAAAGAAAAGGCTATGTCAGCTTTGTCTCCAATTCCCTTGTCTTATTACATTCCCCTTTCCAAGCTAACTTTTTTTTAAAAATTCTTCTTCCTAGCCATTGCTGCAGGCTAAACTTTCTCTGATGCATTCATTTCTCCCTGTCTCTAAGCATCTCTCTTTCTCTTCCCCCCCCCCCACCCGCCCCAGCTCTATAGCTCTTTTTAATATCTTTCCTAACTCTTGAATTTTATTTCTCCTTCTCTGCTCTTCTGGACAACTCCTCTCTATCCAGAGGTCGCTATTTTCCTTCACAGCTCCAAGCTGACTAACAGCAGATATTTTATCTGCCTCTTAATCTTCACCTATTTGCTCTCTTCAGATGTTCCTATTTATATTCCTATTTATATTATTCTATCATCTTGATTAGAAATCCAGTCCTTGGACCCAGATTTAAACTTCCTTACTTCTCCTGGCAAACTATGACCAGTTTGCATCAAACTTTTACTCCAGCATAACCACCCTAGTTGAATTTAGATGTCCAATCAAGTTCTTATTCTGCCACGTCCCAGTTCTTGATCCATTGAATGATATGCCCATGCAATTGTGTACCATTACTTGGATTAGCTGTCCAAGCATACAAGCCACACATTAAACAAATAATTCATAAACATTATATTTTGGGGTTCTAAAATCCTAACACTGCTATTAAAAATAAAACACAAATTTATTTAATATAATGTGTAAATATAATTAATTTGCAGCAGGTATTCAGGAAATATTAAACTTATATTGATTTAGAGCCAGACACATACACATGCAGACATCAATTTAAGAAATATGCCATTCTCTAGCACAATACAAGTCCTCTTGCCCCACAGGATGCTGAAGGCGCTTTTTTTGCTGAAACTACATTTTCAGCCTGTAATCTATAAAATCTCAGTTGGTAAATCCCAGACCACAGTCTTTTTCATTACATGGACATTCTTCCTCCCTTTTGGAAGGACTGAGGTATCCCACCCTATTCCCCATCACACAAGAAAAGAACATGCCTATTATATAAATCCCCATTTATAAAATATAAACGTAAGCATGGAGTGATTTATTTAAATTTTTAAACATACATTAATTTTTTTCTACATCAATATTAATAGTTTATGATAAGGTGATCCTTATTTAATTCCTTATTTGGGAGTTAGCTGTAAACATGAGTGTACACCTGTCAATTTCCCAGGTGAGTTGAACTGCAGTTAAGTGAAAGATGACCCTCAGCTCCTTTATATAGCAGTTGAAACTGCAAAATGATAGAAATGGAGTTTCAATTATTTATAGTGCTGCATGGAGACCTGAGGGACACACTACCTGAATGAAGCTGAAGGTGTCTCAATCCCACTGAATGTGCTGAGCTGAGCTGGTGCTTGCAGAAGTCTGATGATGACACCAGTTGGCTTGGCAGCCCAGCTCAGAACTGAGGGCTTGGTTCAGGGATCATTGCTCTCTCTGGGGAATCCTGGGAAGGCACTGCTGGGGAGGCACTGCTCTGTCACACACACATCCAAGTTTCTACCCACATTGGTAAAATCTAAGGGAAAATGTCATTCTTTAAATCCCTGCTACGTACCTTTTTTGCCATGTATGTCCTTCTGCTAGTTGGGTTGACTAAGATATTTTACTCTCCCCATTCTGCAGGTGATGAATAGAAGAAGTTTCAGAAGTTTAGATCTGCCTCAGAGTTCAGAAATGATGTAATTCTTGCCAACTAAATAAACTTTTTTATTGACCAATATGTACAAAATTTACAGAAAAGTGCTTATGTCTTCCTGGAAAAATAAAGAAAACTATTCATTTGTAGAACATTTTTTTAAAGTACACTCATATACACACCCTGCATAACTAACTTTGTGGGGGTGGAATCACGATTTGTTGCTTAGGGACCACACAAATACTTGGACAGGTGCAACAGGGCCGCAACTGGTGGGGGGGCAACCAGGGCATGTGCCCTGGGCGCCACGCTGATGGGGTGCCAAAATGAGCACTGGGGGGCACCAAAATGAGCACTGGGGGGGCACCAAAATGGGTGCGGAATCCATGTTTGCCCCGGGTGACACAGGCAAAAACAACTGTGGCAGGTATAAAAAGGAGACCATGCTTGATAAATGTTATTAGCTTGTTTGAGGAGGTGACAATGAAACCTGACAGGGCTGAAAAAATAAACATAATCTACTTGGACTTTGAGATAGCCTTTTAGGCTTGTAAATTCAAGACTGCACACAGGGTTAGTAAGTTACCAAGGATAAATTTTAGATTATTAGAAAAGTGGCAAGACTTTTGCCTAGAATATTGTTTTTGTTCCAGACAATACCAGTTTTGACAACAGATTTACTGTTTGAATAATGGCAGAAAGATATCTCTAAGTTCATTTGGCAAGGGAAGAAACCAAGAATCAAGTATAAATTGTTACAAGATGCCAAAGAACAAGGACATTGTTGACTGCTGTTTGTTATGGATGAAGGATTGGGTGACTTTGAAGGACAATAAATTATTGGAATTAGAAGGACATGATCTCCAATTTGGGTGGCACGCCTACTTGTGGTATGATAAACCTAAGGTTAATAAAGATTTTAAAAATTATTTTGTTAGTCATGCCATATTGAGGGTTTGGAATAAATATAAACCAATATTGTCTCCTAATGTACCTATGTGGTTGCCCCCTCCAGAAACTGTTTTTTAGAAGAGAGATGGTAGGCAAACCAAGCTGGTTGAGATATGAAGATTTGCTGAATTTTGAAGAAGGGACACCTACACTTAAAACAAGGGAACAATTAGAATTAGAAGGTCATGTTTGTCACTGGTTTAATTACACATAGTTGTCAGAATGGTTTAATTTGGATATAATTTTGTTAATAAAAAAACACAATTTGAAATGGAACTTTGTACAAATGATGAGCAACTTATTAAGAAAATAGATAAAATGTTGTTGCAATTGAATTTAGAAGATGAATATGTTAAAGACTGTATGATTAAATGGGCTAAGAATTTTGGGTATAATTTTATGCTTGAACAATGGGAGAATATGTGAAACAAAGGTATGAAATTTATTTTGAATTATAATTTGAAAGAGAATTTTTATAAAATGATGTACCGTTGGTATTTAACTCCTGATAAGTTGTCCAAAATGTATAATAGGGTATCAAATGTTTCTTGGAAATGTCTACAGGGTGAAGGAACTTTTTATCATTTATGGTGGACTTGTGGAAAAGCTAAGAAATTCTGGAATCAGATTTGTATTATTATTTATAAGATTCTCAAAGTGGACTTACAATTGCTGTTTCTCTTGGGTTTGATAGACCAACAGCTTGAGAAGCAACATGGAGCTTTGTTGTTATATATGATAGCAGCAAGACTCTTATACGCTCAAAGATGGAATGATGTACAAATTCCCTCAATGGAGGATTGGATGATTAAATTAATGGAACTGGTGCAAATGGCTCAACTGACAGTATTGATAAGAGAAAATACTGTAACTGGATTTGTTTCTATTTGGAAGCCGCTTTTGGACTATTTGCTTGTAACGGGAAAAAATGAAGTTCTGATTTTGGGTTTTGATGATTAAATGGTTTGATTTTAGAGAAATAATATTACTAAATGTATAATTAATAGCAAGAGATTAACTTTGTGCTTTTATATCTGTGTTGGAGAAGGTTGGAAGTCATTTGTCTTTTATGTTTTTCTGTCTATTCTTGCACTGTTTTTGTTTCTCTTGCTTCTTTTTTAGACTTGTATTCTATCTGTTCTATATTCTGTATTTTGTGTTTTAATTATATCTTGAAAATTAATAAAGCATTATTTAAAAAAAAAGAAAAGTGGCAAGATTAACATCAGAGAATCAGACTTAAATGAGCATATCACATATTATGAAGAAACAACCAATCAGGATATTGTGAAAATCACCAGGAACTGTCTTCTTCCAGGCCCTTCTTATTCCTGCAAATGTGTGACAATAATTTCAAAGTGTGTGCAAAGATGACCATTGCCACAAGAGTAAAGCATAACATTAGAAAATGTAAACGTTCTATGTTCAGGAACTATAGGGCATCCAGTTTAAAACAAACTTCAAAAGCACATTGCTTTTTACTTTCTGGAAACAACTTTGCAAATCTTTAGCAATGGATTAAATGCAAAAAAATAGATAATCAGTCTACTTCCTCTTCTGCTATCATATCTTCCCTCAATCATCCCTAGATATATATAGTCTTATTGCAAACAGACCTGGCATTAACCAACAGCACCTGGAGGCCAAGATCACCAGCTATCTGGCTACCTAGCTGACAGGAAAAAGCCATCATGGTGGAAGTTAGAATTGCCAGCAAACTGGAAAAGATATCTCGTCCCCTGTAACAGCCTACTCAAGTCTTCCCACCATATCTCCCTTGACCTGACACTATTGGAATATGGCTGCCACTGTCCCATTCCTGCTGGGATTCACCAGGCCTCCCTTCCCTGAATAGTTAAAAAGGAGCCTTCTTGTCCATGTCCTTGACCAGACAACCAAACAGTCACACAGGCCCACTCTTTGCTAACCACCCAGACAGGCCCTTCACTTATATTTATTCATACATACAATAGTCAAAACCCTTTTATATCAAAATACTCAGACTCTCCTCCACCCAGACATCATCTGTAAGGATCTGACACAATGAACTCAATAATGACCTAACTCATGCATTCATTTGAAATGCAGATTTCAATTTTATTGCAGATGTGTACAGAATGAAAGCCACGACTAAGGATTCCCACTCAAACTACCTAATAAAAAGCAAACAGGCAGGCCAACCCCCCCCCTCCACATTCCTTCCCCCTTTCCACCAGCAGACCGGCATTCCATTTCCAACCATCTCCGGCTGATATGACCTTGGAGTTCATCATTAAACGAAACTCTATTCTTTCCCACTCTCAGCACATCTCCCCCTCCCTTCTGGTGCTTGATATGTGTTGATGCGACTGGCAGAGAACACGATCAAACGATCTACCAGTTCTTTGATCGTGGGTTCTGACCTGATCTTACTAAGGACTGGTGGGTGAGCTTCAACCCCAGTCTGCCTCCTATAGCAGTTGGGACCAGGAAGTCACCTAATCCATCTTTCCTTTAATCATTGTTGTAGAAGAACAATCTAGGCAGACATATTCCCACTCGATTCTCCTATGCACTGTTCTCAGTACCAAAAATCTACTGGCCTATAACCCTCCTGACCAGGCAGATCAGCATTGGCAGCCTGTACCCTCTGCTTCTCCTTGCCCTCCAACAGTGATAATATGGCCCAAGTTGGGGTACAACAAATCAAATATGCTTTAGAAAATACTCAGCCTGTGCCTGCCCACTATCACCTGTTCAATAGTCCCAGATTACCAGAGGGTCCCTGATGTCAGAGTTTAAAAGCAAGTCCAAAACTACTGGAGATCACAGCCAGGAAGGTAGCACCTCACCAGTTCAATCTTTAACTTAGACCAGCCACACCATCTTCCAGTGACTGAGCTGGGTAATCACAATGGCAATGGTTAGTCCAACAGCACCGGTTCCAGCGAACAAGCTGAGCAGTAGCTGGTGCTCTTGCAGAGAGCCTTCCTGTGGCTGGAAAGGACTGGACTAAAAGACAGCACTGAGGCACTGATCATAGCAGCACAAGAACAGGCACTAAGCACCAGATCCAGAGAAGCAGGGGTCTACCACACTAGACAGGACCCAAGGTGCAGACTGTGCAGAGAGGCCTCAGAGACAGTCCAACACATAGTGGCAGGGTATAAGATGCAGGCAGGAACAGCATACACTGAACAGTACAACCACGTAGCTGGCATTTTGTACAGGAACATCTGCACACTGTATGGGCTAGACTCTCCCAAGTCCAGATGGGAGATTCTGCAGAAGGTTGTGGAAAATAACAGGGTTAAGATCCTGTGGGACTTCCAGATTCAGATACATAGGCTGATACTGGCCAGTCAACCAGACATCGTGGTAGTAGACAATGACCAGAAGACAGCGTGGTGATAGATGTAGCGGTGCCAAGTGACAGCAACATCAGGAAGAAGGAGTATGAGAAGCTGGAGGAGTACCAGGGCCTGAAGGAGGAACTAGAGAGGATGTGGAAAGTGAAGGCCAAAGTGGTCCCAGTGGTGGTAGGGGCACTTGGGGCTGTGACCCCCAAGCTGAGAGAGTGGCTCCAACAGATCCCAGGAACAACATCAGAGCTATCTGTCCAGAAGAGTGCAGTGCTAGGAACAGCTAAGATACTGCGCAGAACCTTCAAACTCCCAGGCCTCTGGTAGAGGACCCAAGATGGAGGAAGACACATGCCAACCATAGGGATGAGAAGGGAATTTTTTAAATATACAGTATATGTATGTATGTATGTATGTACAGTATATTAAAAAACAAAACAAAACAAAACAAAACAGTAACAGTAACCATCACAGGGAACCCTGGGAAAAAGGATTCCAGTTCAGATAACTTAAATGTGGGAATGTACAACTCCTTTAGATCAGTGTTTCTCAACCTCAGCAACTTTAAGATATGTGGACTTGAATGTGTTGAAGTCCACACATCTTAAATTGCCGAGATTGAGAAACCCTGCTTTAGATTATAGATATCTTAAGGCAGACACCTTTATGTCATTGAGCACCATATATTTTCACGGAATAGTGTTAGCAGCAGCAGCTGGAGAATATTCATGAGAATTCCTTTCTTAAAAGTCAATGGAATAAAAGGCACAGCAGAGATGACTGAAGAAAGATTAACCTATGTGGTATGCATATAATCTAAAAAGTAAACCATCTTGAACATTTGGCCATATTGTGAGGAGAATGTAATCTTATTCCTGCTTTCCTGGATTTCTGCAGAAAGGTGTATAGCAATATCTTCCTACCTGGCCTGGTATTATTGCAACAGGTGAGCTGGCTTACCTGGTAATCAGATGGGACAAGGTAACATTTGGTTTGTATTTCTGCAGAGCTGCAGAGTGGGCAACTCATGATGGCTGTCCTTGACTCTTCATAGATGGAGTCAGATGTCTGGAGCAAAAGTAAAACAATGCTATGCACTAATGTAAAAGTTACAGCTATTTTTATGAGTTAGTGTAGTGGCAACATGGAAGACCATTATATTTCAAGGAGTTTAAGGGACATATTTTGATTTTTCTCCTTCACATGAAGAAGCTTAGAGTTTATTTTAAGTTACACTAATGTTTAGCTGGCTTGTTTTTTATTTCTGTTTGAAATGTGGGTGAGAAACCCAAGACTGTTTTTGTTAAGCACTGGCTTATCTGTATAGTTTCCCAGGCTCTTGGATTAAACAGGTGCTCCAGACCCTAGGAACTATCCAGTCAAGGTCAGATCCTGCAGCCTCTGTACCATGGAAACAGGGTCATGAGGCTTTAGGACCAGACTTTGATAAAAAACCTGAGGATTGCCTTTTGAGTTTGGGAGCTTCTGCACAGACCTGAGCGCTGGGTGCTGTGGAAATTGAGCTGCCCTGGGGTATCGCCGCTGTCTTTATTAAGGGACTCCTGACAGCCTATGGGAGATTGGGTTTCAATTTGCCTGGTATGTTATGATTTTTCTTTATTATGCTGTGTATGCTTCTGTTTA
The DNA here is from genome assembly GCF_035149785.1 of Candoia aspera. Classification (NCBI taxonomy): domain Eukaryota; kingdom Metazoa; phylum Chordata; class Lepidosauria; order Squamata; family Candoiidae; genus Candoia; species Candoia aspera. The sequence continues at coordinate 284,524,583 of NC_086153.1, read as the reverse complement.
ATCTGGCTAAACTATATTTCTGTTTAACTCTGTTTGCTTAAGTTTATAATAAAGCTTAAAAACTGTTTATCAACTGGATCTAAGAGAACCAGTTGTCTGAGTACCTGATCACTGCTTGGACACTTGGCAGAACAGTTAGTCAGATTGCTGTTCTGATCACATAGCAATTTTTGTGAAGCATTATCCCACCTGGGCATGGTAAATGCTAAATAATTTCAGTTTAACTAAATGGTGATAGTGCCACTTTCAGTATTACTGCCTTGAAACTCATTATCAACTTTAAGACTGAAAGGTGAATTTATCTCTTTATATATATTTCTATAGTGAGTGTCTTTGGCATCACTGAAGGGTGGGTTTTGTTGTTGTTGTTGTTGTTAATGTATGTCATGTGAAATGGCTCACACCTAATTGTTAGGTATTAGGCACAAAAATGGCATCTTTTTAATCAGACTATGGAAATGAATGTTGCATTGGAATAAAACAGGAACACCAGATAAGATAAACTTCACACATTTAAATTAATATTTTAAAAGCTACCTTTGTCTTGGGCATCGAGAACAGACAAAGAAATTAATATTTTCATAATATATATGCCATTTTATATTTCATGCCTGAATCATTTGAAAATACAGATTAATTTGAAAACAGTTTAGCAAGCTGAAGTATTGAACTGGGTCCTCTAAGATTTAGGATTTGTCATCTCTTTTACAGTTGACACCCAGTGAGAGCTTGTCAATTACAAAGGAGTGAAATGAAGTGAAAATAAGTCACATCTTCATCTTTTCGTTTTATGCTTGGCTGATTATGGAGAGACATCATTTACAAGCTGAGAGTAATTACTTGCAAAGTTATGTTTTACCCTAATCCCAAATTATTTATTATTTTATTCTATCATGATGAGGCATTGTAATTGAATAATAATCTTATTGCCCAAATTACCATACAAGAAATCATTTGGCTACCTAAAATGTGGGTTTTATAAGTTAAAATAAAAATGATTTTTTTAAAAATAGAAGTCAGATGGTGTAGATTTTTTTCTGCAAATAAATGGCTTCTTTTATGGTGGGTTATTCTGAAGTCCATAATTTTATAAATATGTACTGGCACCTAATTTAGCCAATATATTAAAAAGTGAATATATGTTATAGGAAAAAATATGATAAAAACCTCTATCTGTTTACATAAACATACACTTCAATTTTCTTTTAGCCTCTTTGTGCAGTGTACTATATTAGTAATATTTTTGCTTATTTATATCATTCTGCTAACACTGATCATTTTTAGCCTGGGTACAATTTAGCAAATGTATCTCCTCTACAATCTTTATTTTCTATATTGAGATCATTCAGGAAACTTGTTCATAATCCATTAACTGAATGAAATGCAGCAACAATGTTTGCTAGACTGCAGCCTGTTATTTTCTATGTTGTTTTACAAAATATAGATGTGTCTCCAGCATCTTCTTCTCAACACTGCTGCTTTGATCCTGGACACACTTCTAGGCACCAGGTGGCTTTGTGGATATGATTCCTATACACTGAAGGATTTTGCCTGGGAAAATAAAAGATATGTGAATTGACTGTTTGGTGAAACAAATTCCACTGAAATCAACACAGGGAGGGTGAACATAAGGAAAGAGGTAGTCTGATAAAAGATCTAAACTTGTTTTGACAGATATATGGGGTGTTGATTAAAATCTCTGAGCAAAGAACAGAGGATTCTATGGTACTGGAAAGATTTGTATTTAACTAAGATTTTTGCTCTAATATACATTTCCTTGAACGCATGTTAAATTGAAGAGAGGGGGTGAACAACAATTGCTACCAGGAAAGACAAATTCTACCAATATGAGTAAGTGTGGTATATGTGCATAGAATAGCAAAAATATAACAATTTGTGCACAGGATTGCTTTGAGGTGGGAAAGTACCTGTCAACTTAGTTCTTGTGACAAAACTGCCTGGGTTTGCCCTTGAAGGAAACCCAGAAATTACATTGGGGCTTGAATGTGGCACCAAGGCTTTTGCTGGGTACATGGGGACATATAACACCTCTTCTAGTGAAATTGCATAGGTTACTGGTAGGTTTTTTATTGAATTCAAATTGCTTTCTTTTAAACACATGAATCCTTAAGGATCAGCTTCTCCCATTTACCAGACATTGCAGACAATGATGATGATGATGATGATGATGATGATGCAATAGAAAATGAAGAAGCCAAAGTGCTCTGGGACTTTAGAATTCAAACAGACAAGAACCTGACAAATAACAACCCAGGCTTAACAACTGTGGATAAGAAAGACAAAAAAGTCTAGATAGTGGGCATTGCAATACCTGGAGGCAGCAGAATAGAAGAGAAAGAACTGGAGAAAATCAAAAAATACAAAGACCTGCAAGTAGAAGTAGAACGACTGTGGCAAAAGAAAGCAAAGGTACTACCAATAGTAATAGGTACCTTGGGGGCAATCCCAAAACACCTGGAGCACCACTTGAACACCATTGGCATTGACAAAACACCATCAGTCAATAGCAAAAGGCGCCTTTACTTGGAACAGCTGACATCCTGTGATGATACTATCAAACAACGACAGCTGCCTATCCTAAGTCCTTGGGAAAATTAAAGTTATATGCCACCTGACTCCCAGCGAATCATCTTCAAGACTTTGTAATAGGTGCTAAACCAGATGGAGACCCAGCTGAATGCAACCAGTACAAGGACTTTCTCAGTGGTAGTACCTGCCTTAAGATAAGACCTCCAATGCAGTGTAAGATCTCATTGTTTGTAGACTCCAAGAGCTTCAGGACATATTCCTTCTGATAGGGATTTTTGAGTATTTCTCCAAGCAAGTCTGCAGATTTCTGGCTTGTTTGAGCAGCAAAAGCTTTGATTGTCCTGGTGAAGGATGGGAGGGTGGGGAAGTACAGTAATGTGAATTTTCCTGGACCTCTCAGCAGGTATTGCTAGTAGCATCGCCTCTTGGTAGCTTATCTGGAGTAGAGCTTAAATGATGCAAAGGTATAGCAGTTTGGGTTGCTATGGTGAGACAAGCCCAGCAGTAAGGACAGACAGCTCCTGCTGTGCTCTGCTCTGCTCTGCAAGATGTCTTGTCCTGCCCTCCCAGTTTAGCTTTAAATGAAGCATTGACAGAAATTGGCTGATTGGCTGTTATAGTAAAAGTTTACGTAACCATTTTGGTTATTATGGATAGATCTTTTTTATTCTTAAAATGTCACCTTTATAATCACATGAGGGTGCTTTGCCCTGAAAGGCAATATACAAATATTTTAAATGAATAAACAATGCTGACAGTAACTGATGAGTTGTGACATGAACACAGTATTGCCAATATTCAAATAAGCTTTTAGATTGTACTTTCTACCCAGATGTGTCCCCTCAGCCTCTGTTGGAAAGCAGTGGTAGAAGGGGTGGAAAAAAATGCTAAACAAATGAAATGTACTAAAGAATCAACTTACATGCTATGCAGCACAGGAAAAAGCCACATGTTTCTTGTCCATCTTACTATTAACTCTTCCAAATAAGATCTAAACAAGAGAAAGAGTTTGAAAGCAGAATACTGTGCTTGCCAGAAATGACTTTTTCCAAAATTACGTAGCCTCACGTTCAGCCAGGCCCCCAAACAACTCCTCTCCATGCTGTCAATGAAAGTGCTGTGTAGGATGCTGGTCACCATATGTCCTCATTGGTTGAAGGTCCCTAGAGTAGTAGCTGATGGCTTCAGTTCATTGCTATGCTAGGGAAATGTGTGTGTGCCTTTGAGTCATTGTCGACTTCTGGCAACTGCCTGGCAAGATTTCAAAAGTGGCTTGCCATTGCCTTCTTCCTAGGGCTGAGAGAGAGTGACTGGCCCAAGGTCACCCAGCTGGCTTTGCGCCTAAGGTGGCACTAGAACTCATGGCCTCCCGGTCTCTAGCCTGGTGTCTTAACCACTACACCAAACCACTACACCAAACTAGCTCTCAGGGAAATATACTGCACCTTAATGTGGTGCATGTCTGGATGGCTGCAGAAATAGTGTCTGTTCAGTGGACAGGCAATTTTGTTGGTAGAGGGAAGAAGAATCTTTCTTCACTGACTGATGATTAAAAAAAAAAAGGAAAATCACAGAGACCAGGTTATTTCCCACCCAGGCAATGACCAAGCTGATGACAGCCACTCATGCCCTTGTGACCTCCTGTCTGGATTACTGCAATGCACTCTACATGGGGCTGCCCTTGAAGAGCATTCAGAAGCTCCAACTGTTGCAGAATGTAGCAGCATGGGTCATAAATGGAGCCAGTTACTCGGCGCATGTGACACCGCTATTTTGTGAGCTGCATTGGCTAACAGTATATTCCAGATGCAATTCAAATTGCTGGTAGTCACCTTTAAAGCCCTTCATGTTTTGGGACTGGGTTACTTTCAGGACCATCTCTCCACATTTGTTTATGCCCAGACTACCTGGTCCCACAGAATGGGCATGCCCTGGGTCCCATCAGCTAAGGAATGTTGGCCCAGAAGATGAGCCTCTTCCCACCCCCTGGAATGGTCTTCCTCTGGAGATCAGATTTGCCCCAACACTACTGGCCTTTCATAAGTCCCTAAGACCTGGTTCTGTGCTTGGGCCTGGGGCCCTGAGTGTGTGAAGGAGCCCATACTCCTGGCTCTGCAAATGAGTGTTGTGGTTTTCTAAGCTGCTCAGTATTTTAATTTTGTCTGTGTTTCTGTTTTTCACTTTTTTAATAAAGTTAGGTGCCCAAAGTCATTTGTTGAGATGGGCAGCCATATAAGTTGATTATATACACTATATATACTGTATATATGCATATACACACACACACACTATATGCGCGCACACACTATACACACACACACACTATATATATATATACACTATGTGTGTGTGTGAGTGTGCGTGTGTGTCTATATGTGTGTGTGCATGTGTGTGTGTATATGTATACACACACACTCATACATACTATAGATATTTTATATACAGTATATAATATATATATACATAGCAGACGTACAGACCAGCTACAAGTACCTTGATATCCCACAGAGACATAGGAACCACAATGAGGAGGCAAGGAAGACAGCAACATCCAAGTACCACCAAAGGATAAGATAGTCCTAAAGAGGAAGATGGGAAGAACAAGATCCATGCCATCAACATGTATGTCCTGCCAGTCATCAGATACCCTTCTGGTTTAGTGAGCTGGCCAAAGGAGGTCATGGAGGCTGCTGCTGATGTGAAGCCCCGGAAGCCCCTCACAATGTATGGAGGCTTCCACCCCAAGTCCAACACCCAGAGACTGTATACCAGGCAGATAGAGGGAGGGCAGGGTCTGGTGAGCGTCCAAGCCACTGTCCTGGATGAGACCCAGAGCATCCAGGAGTACATCAGTAAGATGGCACCTAAAGATGAGCTGCTGAGAGAATGCCTGTGGCAGCAGCAGACATAGGAGGAAGATCAAGCAGAGGAAGTGCCGTGGCAAGACAAGACCCTGCATGGGATGTACCATCAACAGTTTGTTGAGGTGGCTGACATTGGGAAATCCTACCAGTGGCTGGAAAGGGCTGGACTAAAAGACAGCACTGAGGCACTGATCATAGCAACACAAGAACAGGCACTAAGCACCAGATCCAGAGAAGCAGGGGTCTACCACACTAGACAGGACCCAAGGTGCAGAGGCCTCAGAGACAGTCCAGCACATAGTGGCAAGGTGTAAGATGCAGGCAGGAACAGCATACACTGAACGGCACAACCAAGTAGCTGGCATTGTGTACAGGAACATCTGCACAGTGTATGGGCTAGACCCTCCCAAGTCTAGATGGAAGATTCCACAGAAGGTTGTGCAGAATGACAGGGCTAAGTTCCTATGGGACTTCCAGATCCAGTCAGACAGGCAGGTACTGGCCAATCAACTGGACATCATAGTAATAGACAAGGACCAGAAAACAGTGGTGGTGATAGATGTAGCAGTGCCAAGTGACAGCAACATCAGGAAGAAGGAGTATGAGAAGCTGGAGAAGTACCAGGGCCTGAAGGAGGAACTAGAGAGGATGTGGAAAGTGAAGGCCAAAGTGGTCCCAGTGGTGGTAGGGGCACTTGGGGCTGTGACCCCCAAGCTGGGAGAGTGGCTGGTTGAGGAAAGCACATACCACCCATAGGGGTGAGAAGGGAATTTTTTTTATGCACAGGGTTCTGCACAGTATCTTAGCTGTTCAGAGTACTCCAAATTTAGCTATATCATAAGATCCATTCTGCTTAGCATCACCTTCATTGAGGAGAAGGACTCATTTCTTCCCATCTCTAGTCTTTTGTATAAAAAATGTCCCATCAGACATTTGTATAAAAGGAACTATATCATTCCTTCTACCTCTGTTGATCTTCAGTTGAATGTTATGAAAAATACAGTGTCCCATGGGACTGATGTAGGTAAATGTGCACTCAGTTTAGGATTGGGAGCAGAACCTGTTTGATCCAAGGTGGAAACTCAGCAATTTGCCTTTTCTTGACTTTTATACCTAACTCTCTTTCTTTGCCCTCCTCTTGCTCTTCTTTCTATTTTAAAATTCTAACATAATTCTACATAAAAGTTTCTCAAGTGCTTATATCTTCATGCAAGCATTATTGACTTTTTGATTGAAAAGCCAGTCCTTTCTGTTTATGAACAGTTTTGTATAATGTAACCTGGCATTTTTCATCACTGTTCACTGCAGTCTTCTCTTATAAAACTTAATGGACATCAAAAATGAGTCAAGTGAATCAAGTATGAGAAATAGACAAAAGAGAAAATTCTTGCACACAAACCAAATGCCACCCAAAATCTCTGAAAAGTTTAACCTCAGGGAGACCCAGAGGCTTGGGTTGGGCCAAAAGAAACACCCCTTTAATATTCTTGCAAGCTGGATCATGAAACCTTTGCTACTCAGTGGCAGTCATTTGTGTATTACACGAGTCCTCCAAATAGGGCTTCAGTTTATGAAGGGCTGCAGGAAGGGGGGGGAATCTTTCCTTTCCAATGAGTTAGACAGATTAACTGGCCTAATTGGGCCTAAGCTACTGTGAAGAGAGAAAGAAAAAGGTGAAAGCACAGGCTCTTCAGGTCCTCCAGTCACATCCTCCTGGTTGACTAGTCTGCTTAGCCAAGCTGAAACAGGTCTTATTGTCGTGTGGGGTGCATTAATTGGAGTGCAGACTAATTTGCAAAGATGCTTTAGTGCCCTTAAAAGGTGATTTAAAATTTAAAATGATGGAAATTGTATAAAAGCATGCTGATCTGATCATTACCCAGAATTCATTCTGACATTTCTTCTGTTTATCTGTTTTTATTATTTAGAGTTTAAGTATACCATTGAAGACTAACACTAGGTTCCCTGGAATGTTTGATCACACTTATTTTTATTATTCGAAGAATGCAGTGAGTGAAGATTCCTGCTGCTTCTTAAACAAATGAATATATTTTGTTGGGAGCGGTACTGAGTCAAGATTTCTTTTTAATTTCTTTCCTTTTCTTCTTTCTTTTGCTTCAAACCATATAAAGCAAATGTGCTAATGTTATGTGCTAATGTTCTAATAAACAAGATTTAAATGCTGTGATAATGAAGAAGAGATGCACACATTCCATAACAAAGAACATGAAATCTTCAGTAATCTATTTAGCAGAGGTTTGGTAGATTCACGGCTCCACAGTATACAGTATGTGAATCCTTCAGCCCCCTAGAGCATCCCTCATTACACAGCTGAATTTCAGTTTTCTGCCATTTTAAGGTAGGAAGGACACACAAACTATAGAATAATCCTAAAACAGCCAAAACAGTTTTTAAAATGCACCCTCTAAATTGACACAGGAAAAAAAAGGAGAAAATCCCAGCTTGGCTTTAGTGAATGACACAGTGCCATCCATTTTGTATCATACTCACTGCAACCTTCATCAGTTCAGAAATCATTATGCGTGGCCCTGGGCCAGCAAAAGTCTTTTTAATGTTGATCTTCTTTGTAAGCTACCCCCTCAACTGTCATCAGATAGTAACCATTTTACCAAACTGTAGTAGAGCAAAATAAGATGGAAGCAGGACCATGCCATCAGCTTTTTTGATAAATTAGTTTCATAGGGCTCCTACACTTCCTAAACTGTTTTCAGATGGTTATTAGAAAACTGCTATTAACTAAGACTTATTTCTGGGTTGGTTTTTTTTTTCCTTCCCTCTTCCCATTGCTAAAACAGCTTGTCTTTTAGATAGTATGACTGCAGGCAAGAACTGTTTTGTTTTCACATTGTATATCATGAGATCTTTGAGTTGAAAAGTAGGCATAGAGAGATAGATAGATAAATAGCTTCTGTGAATTTCTACTTTAAAAGAACTTAAAATCAGATTGCCTAAGCTGTATGAACATTGGTAGTTTTATTATAATAATAGGAAAGTATCCAAGTGCTCTTCAGCAAAGGATGGTGTCATGCCCCGTTCTAAGGCATGCATGTCTCACAACGTGATCATGCCTTCCTGTTGGAAGGGAGGGGCAGGAAGCATGCATAGGCTTATCCCCTCAAGAACAGATTGCACGGGTGGCTCGCCCAAGGCCGGGCGGCCATCAACATAATCACCGGCCACTCCAAAGGGCCCCAGGGTATTCACCTGGGACGCACACAGAAGGAGGAGAATGGCAGTCGGACGGCACCCGCCCGAATCACCCATCAAGGCTATTGTCTCACCAGGATCACCCATCAAGAGGGCCGGGAACAGACACACGGACAGGGGGGGTTGAAAGGGGAAGGCCGACACACGTGTATATAAAGGGAAGGAGCCCAAGTCGTGCTCATTCCTGTCTTTCTCTAGTGACCGTATCCTTCTCAATAAACCAGCTTTCCTTAGCCAGTCTAAGTTCGAGTCTGCGCCTTATTGGGGAGAAGCTACACATCACAGATGGTTACCTTGTCATGGTGCTGGAGCTTGAGCACCTCAATGATGCCATGAGCTAAACCGTGAAGGGCCACCCAAGACAGGAAGGTCATGACAGAGAGGTCAGACTAAATGCGATCCCTGGGGAAGGTAATGGCAACCCACCGAGTATTCTTGCCGTGAAAACTAAATGGATCAGTACAACCAGAGATATGTGGGTGAATATACAGAAGACCTGTATAGGAAGGATAACAATATCGGGGATAGCTCAGTGAGCTAGAGCCAGACATCCTGAAGAGCGAGGTTGAATGGGCCTTAAGAAGCATTGCTAATAAGGCAGCAGGAGATGATGGCATCCCAGCTGAACTGTTCAAAACCTTGCAAGATCATGCTGTCAAGGTAATGCATGCTATATGCCAGCAAATTTGGAAAAGGCAAGAATGGCCATCAGATTGGAAAAAATCAACTTATATCCCCATACCAAAAAAGGGAAACACTAAAGCATGTTCAAACTATCGAACAGTGGCACTCATTTCACATGCCAGTAAGGTAATGCTCAAGATTCTGCAAGGTAGACTTCAGCAATTCATGGAGCGAGAATTGCCAGATGTACAAGCTGAGTTTAGAAAAGGCAGAGGAACTAGGGACCAAATTGCCAGTATCCGCTGGATAATGGAAAAAGCCAGGGAGTTTCAGAAAAACATTTATTTCTGTTTTATTGACTATTCTAAAGCCTTTGACTGTGTGGACCATAACAAATTGTGGCAAGTTCTTAGTGGTATGGGGATACCAAGTCATCTTGTATGCCTCGTGAGGAATCTGTATAACGACCAAGTAGCAACAGTAAGAACAGACCATGGAACAACGGACAGGTTTAAGATTGGGAAAGGAGTACGGCAGGGCTGTATACTCTCACCCTACCTATTCAACTTGTATGCAGAACACATCATGCGACATGTTGGGCTTGAAGAATCCAAGGCTGGAGTTAAAATCTCTCGAGGAAACATTAACAATCTCAGATATGCAGATGATACCACTTTGATGGCTGAAAGCGAAGAGGAACTGAGGAGCCTTATGATGAAGGTGAAAGAAGAAAGTGCAAAAGCTGGCTTGCAGCTAAACCTCAAAAAAACCAAGATTATGGCAACCAGCTTGATTGATAACTGGCAAATAGAGGGAGAAAATGTAGAAGCAGTGAAAGACTTTGTATTTCTCGGTGCAAAGATTACTGCAGATTCTGACTGCAGTCAAGAGATCAGAAGATGTTTAATCCTTGGGAGAAGAGCAATGACAAATCTCAATAAAATAGTTAAGAGCAGAGACATCACACTGACAACAAAGGTCCGCATAGTTAAAGCAATGGTGTTCCTGGTAGTAACATATGGCTGCAGGAGCTGGACCATAAGGAAGGCTGAGAGAAGGAAGATTGATGCTTTTGAACTGTGGTGTTGGAGTAAAATTCTGAGAGTGCCTTGGACTGCAAGAAGATCAAACCAGTCCATCCTCCAGGAAATAAAGCCAGACTGCTCACTTGAGGGAATGGTATTAAAGGCAAAATTGAAATACTTTGGCCACATAATGAGAAGACAGGACACCCTGGAGAAGATGCTGATGCTGGGGAGAGTGGAAGGCAAAAGGAAGAGGGGCCGACCAAGGGCAAGGTGGATGGATGATATTCTAGACGTGACGGACTCGTCCCTGGGGGAGCTGGGGGTGTTGACGACCGACAGGAAGCTCTGGCATGGGCTGGTCCATGAAGTCACGAAGAGTCAGAAGCGACTAAATGAATAAACAACAAATCCAACTTCTGTCACAGATCTTTCATGCAGAAGAAGCTTCCATGAACTGAAAAGGAGGACTGCAAATTTTGGTGAGTCATACTTCCTATAGCCCCCTGCCCTCCTTACTGCCAGCCTGCATTAATGGGTCCCTAAACCTTCCAGATTACAGTTGAGAGTTAAGGGATTTCAGGGGTAGGAAGAATTGTTAAAATCTCTTCAAATTTGGGTGACCTTGGTTTTTGCTGGATGAAAGACAATTAATGGAATGATATCAATTGGATTAAAATTCTAGTGATAAGATAATGACGGTGATGATGATCAAATTCTTGTCAAATATCCTGTATATTTAGAAAGCTTTAAGTACAGAATATGTGAAACTCTTTAGAATGATCCAGCAATAGTAAATAACTTTATTCAACTTCATTTATCAGATATAAATCTGATAAATAAATAAACAATATTATCTTTATTCTTACATCTATACAGGACATTGTTTTAAGACTGTCAAAAGTAGATAATTTGAAGGACCTTTAGAGATTAATAAAAAGGAGTAATCTTCAACATTTTCAAAAGTGGGAGCCATCTTCAACGCCAAGCCTTCAATATAGGAATATTTTTTTAATTGTATTTTTAAGAGAAAAATATTTCAGTGTTTCTTAATTTCACTTTCCCTCTTTTTGTTAATTAAAAAGGAGCTCTTTTTTTTAAAGTGTATTTGTGCCATTAATGCAACTCCCCTTAGTCTGTACCAAGACCCCTTTATGGATCTATCAGTAATACACTAACAGTGGCACAGAAAATTTAACTGCAAAGTACATGGAATATAGACTTGGTCAATTTTCTGGAGAAGACTATGTTAGCTAAATGGATACTATCTGTTCTGTGTTGACTTGTATGCAAACCATGGTTGAATTTCAGAAATCTGGATTACTGAATATACTCAGAGCCTAGATTTCACTATTAATATTGCAAAATGTGAAACTGTTATATCCACCACATGGTCAGTAACTAGCACAAAGTACTTTTTAGCATACTGCTCTATCTGAATATTGTGGTGAAAACTAGCAATTGTGTTTTTATATGAAGTGGTTCAGGTTACCCTTTTGCCTTATGTCAGACATAAACTGCAGTAATAAAATAACACTGTTATATTTACCCACAAATTGCAGTTTTATCTGTTATACTCTACTCCCTTCATAAGAATTAGACAGAATAAAACCCTCTTATCATCTAGAGCTGAATGGGAGAATTGGTCAAGGAGCTAAGCAAAGGTTTGACTCAACTTTCATATTACTAGTAAAACATGAAGTTCTAACCGTTTGAGCAAGCAAAAATATCAAATCAGGCAAGCTCTATCATTATTATATACTTGAAGTCACTGCATTTTCCATGGCTGTCCTTGAGTCATTTCTATTAATGTACAGCTGAGAAAGGAATGGGAAAAAATACAAGTAGTCTTCTCTATATTACCAAATTATTGCTCTTAGATGTTTTATTAAATATGCACACTACTGCTTCCATTCCAAAGTTAGACATATTTCAAATAGTCTTTGACAGCTGAAGTATTTGGGCTATGTGACATGCATCTGTAGGCCTTGGATTTCTGTGAGGGTTTTGTTAGCACTGTTTTAGGGCTACTGCTTCCAGTTTTGTGTATTTCCTTGTATTTCCTGCCTCAAATCCTGCTGTTGATTTTCAGCCATTGTGATCTGAGAAGTTTCAAGGGCTGGGATTACATGAACCCCCGTTTCCTTACATTGTCTATCTTTAGAATATAGTCATTTGTCTATTTACAAATGTACTTAAAAATGGAAAAGAAGAAATCAAACCACAATTTTCAACACAGTTTATGACTTTATAAGTAGGCCAAAGCCTGAATCAAACTGTTTCAAAGTTCTTCTGAACCACAATTCATTATATTTAAGCTTCTGGATTGAAAGACTTCTTTCTGAATTTATACTGGACTTAAAGAGACTCCAAGACATCCTAGTCATAGTTTGCAGGTATCTAAGCTATTCTAGGTTTGAGCTGATATAAATATCCAAGGGCATCTGTGCTAACATTTATTAATACCTTCATGCCAAGCTAAAATAGAAGCCATTTATGCATATCCAGTGGATAATTTTATGAAGCTTGACCTCAATTCCAGAATTCAAAGTACTTTGAATTTTGGAGTTTCTTTTCCTCTGGCATATAGTTTACAGCTCCATACATTGATGCATGATAATAAACTGTTTGTCCATTATCTTCTTTTGATCCTATCCTGCTCCTAAGGATATCCTGGGGCATTAATTGAGACTCAGCACTTTGCCCTATTTACACTTTTCCCTATTTATAATCACCTTCAGGTAGATTATTTCCCAAAGTAATCTGGGGAGTTTTGTGATAGATGTTACCCCAGAGCTGTTGGTCTTACAGTAGCTTAACATTTTAATCCCTGGTTTATAATGGCTACCAAAATTTAGAGGAGACAGATAAAACTCTTTGGCAACCTCGGTGTATGACTGTAGATCTAGTTCTTAGCCCCTGCAACCACCAGAACAAAATAATTGCTGATGGCAAACTTGGTAAAGACTTCTGCACCAACCTTTGGAAAGCTGCTGCCCAATGATTATAAATAGCTCTATCAGCTGGACCAGTGCAGGATATGAAACTTCCATATGCATAGTAAGTCCCATGAAAGTCTGATTTGAGATATTTTGCTGCTTAAAGTACAGTGGTAAAAGGATGTAATTTATTTTTATAAATTATATGATTATTACTAGCTCAAATTACTATATAACAGAATGCAGGCCTTTTCATAGAAGATTATGGACCATAATCTACCATGCTAGTCCAATGAGAGTTGGGTTGGTAGAGAGACTTCCCAGTCTAGGGCTGAGATAGAGTGACTGGCCCCAAATCACCCTTTGGATTTCTATGCCTAAGAGTCACCCTAGTCCAGCACGTTAATCACTATACCCCACTGGCTCTCATGTGAATGTATGTCTATGAGAGTATGTGTATACACAAGCATATACAAATACACACTGCACACACCACACACAATAGTAGGGGGGAAAAAGCAGAAAGGTTTGAAATGCCTCTACCAGAAAATATTGCAGAAGCTCCTAGAATTAGCACAGAAATCTGTGTAAGTATAAATCTTAAAAAATGGCAGGGTGCCCCTCTGAAAAAGAAGTAAAAGAAAGCATTCTGGATCTGGACCAGCAGTGAGGTAGAGGTAGTCACCTTTCTTCAGGAAAATCAGGATTGGCCACCTAGTTTACCAGTCTTAGGCTAGTTGAGATCTTTTTATATGGGGGTACTCTATAGGTGAGAAAACTGGAGATGAGGGTGTGCTTTATTTATTTATTTATTTATTTATTGAACAAATTTATATGGCCAACTCACACATAGTGACTCCCGGCAGCTTTCAGAATTAAAATCCACAATACAAAAATCCATCAAACCCCCCACCCACCCCGTGGCAACTAGGTAAAGGTAAAGGTTTCCCTCAACATAAAGTCCAGTCGTGTCCGACTCTAGGGGGCGGTGCTCATCTCCGTTTCTAAGCCTTGGAGCCGGCGTTGTCATAGACACTTCCGGGTCATGTGGCCAGCATGACGACTCGGAACGCCGTTACCTTCCCGCCGAAGCGGTACCTATTGATCTACTCACATTTGCATGTTTTCGAATTACAAACAATAAAATTAGCCACTTGATCATCTCTGTATCAACCGGGGGTCCCCAGGCCCTTTGACAGAACTACGCTGGCTGGAATTAATTGTAGGGTTTTGGTGAATGATTCCTCACTTCAGTTCCCCAGGAACTTCTTTAGGATAAATTTTATCACTAAAATATCATCTGTATGCATCTAATCCTTCTCTCCTAATTTGATTAAACCCTAATACAGTTATTTCATTTTGGATTATTGGAGTATGAATCCAGCCACTGAGTTCTATTTAACAAATCATGATTTAAAAATAAACCATGATTCAGTGCAAAGGTAAACCTATTTACTCTCTACCTAATGATAAGGTTGACTCTGCAATACATTTTTTTCTTTTGTGTGTCTCCCTCCCTCCTACTCCTTTCCCCTTTTTGTGAGGTTTGAGTCTGACCTTGACTCTGGAAACGAAACTTATCGGGAAAGAGATGGGGAAATAGAAACTAGTAGTGACTCAGTAGAGTGGGAGAATTCGGAAACACTGATTGGGCAGAATCCAGAGAGAGGTTTGAATCCTCTAATTAGTGTGCGAGAAAGGAGAGTGGAGAAGTGTGCGGAGCAAAAGGCGGCCCAATTGGCTATGGAAGAGAAAGAGCATGAAAAGGATTGCATAAAAAGTCACCAGCACCAAGAGCAAACTGCCAGAGACAACCATTCTACTGTGCTAACAGCTTCGACAGGAGAATCCTCATCAGGAAACGGAGCCTCACCTATAGCCGACATGGAAACAGTGCCAGCTCCCTGTACCAATGCAGACCTACCTCCTTCGCACCCTGATCGAGCCAAGTCCAGTCTTGCATCCAGTTCTGAACCTCATCTCATTGCTCCAGCCAAGCTCAGTCTTGCTTCCAGTTCTGAGCCTTGCCTTGCTGATCCAGCCCAGTCCAGCCTTGCCTCCAGTTCCAAGCCTTGTCTCGTTGCTCCAGCCAAGTCCAGCCTTGCCTCCAGTTCCAAGCCTTGTCTTGTCGATCCAGCCAAGTCCAGCCTGGTCTCCAGTTCCAAACCTAGTCCTGTCCCTCTAGCCAAGCCAGTTTGCTTCCAATTCCAAGACTTGTCTTTCTGAACCAGCCAAGTCTAGCCTTGTCTCCAGATCCGAGCCTGGTCTTTTTGCTCCAGCAGAGTCTTGCCTAGCCTCCATCGCCAAGCCTAGCCTTGCCTCTGTGCTGCATCCTGCAATCAAACCTCAAGCTACCTCCTTGACACGCCCTCTAGCCACACCCGGCCTTGCTGATTCATTGAGAGAGTTAGCCGAGTTCTGTCTTGCTGTGTTGCCACAATCTCCTGCTACCCTTGATCTGGCAGCCTTGCCCTGTGTTCCTCCATTGCCTGGGTGGACCTGATTGAATCAAATTGCCTATTAATAAGAACTCTTTTCTGTTGTAAATAGTTGGTTGTTTATAAAGATCTTCCTTTTATAATTCTGCCTGGCCATCTCATAGTCTGAACAGGACACTTTTCAATCTTCCATCCCCTACTTTTTTCAAGAGATGAAAGAACGGAAGAAGTTCCCACTTTAAGAAAAAAAAATGGTTTAAACTGATGTGAAATGTTGTTGTTGTTGTTTATTCGTTTAGTCGCTTCCGACTCTTCGTGACTTCATGGACCAGCCCACGCCAGAGCTTCCTGTCGGTCGTCAACACCCCCAGCTCCCCCAGGGACGAGTCTGTCACCTCTAGAATATCATCCATCCATCTTGCCCTTGGTCGGCCCCTCTTCCTTTTGCCTTCCACTCTCCCCAGCATCAGCATCTTCTCCAGGGTGTCCTGTCTTCTCATTATGTGGCCAAAGTATTTCAGTTTTATGTGAAATGTTACCAGATGCTAATCTAAAGAGTTCAAGCACATACTGGTATTAACCTAGTAGTTTGGCATATTTTATTGATACAGTCATATTTTACATACATCCATAGCCACTGTATCAGAGTGACGGCATGAATTATCTCTACATGTTCCATGCTAAAAACACTCTGGTAAATGTTTGACATATTTTGTGGGGCAGAACCATGTATGTCTTGTCAAGTGATATAACTCTATATGACAAATGCCATATGCCAAAAATTAGAAGGGGCTGCATTCATCTCCCTGGAATTTGCTTTCTGTATTAGCATTTTTGAAGCACTAGATTTATTTTTCTGCCTTTGTGCAATAAAAAGAATGCAAAGCAACTGAAACTAGGCAGCAACAGTATGATAACATTGTTATTTCTGCTCGAAGTCCCAAATGCTATTGGTATATAACAAAGTCCCAAATGCTATTGGTATATATCCTATTGGTATATAACAAAGTGTGAATTTTGGGCCATAAAAGGTGAACAATATGGAGTGAGGACCTATATGTTTGCTGGACATGAGGTTGGTGAGATAAATAATTTTCATAAAGTTTTCTAGACTATATTCAGGATCTCCAGTTTTGAAATTTTGAGGAAGTATAAATGCTTACTCAATTTAGCCCTACAGTGAATACCATCAAATCAAAATATATGCTGAGGGGTTCTTCATACACTCAAAAGTGGAGAATTGTACCTTCACTCAATTATTCTACTGTGTATCTTTCTCTTTTGTTAAGCTCTGAGTTTTACCACCCAATGAACACATTGGGAATGTCCTGACTACCAGGAAACACACTGAGACAATGACTTGGTCTCTAATATTTATTACTAGTACTTAACAAGAATCCTAACGAACTGAGGAAGCGTGGGAAAAACCCAGCCATATAAACCCCAAAGGTTAAGGCGGTCCCGATCTGTGTCTCTTTGAATGGCTGAACAGTTCCTCAGTGCTACGCATGCGCTTGACAGTCTGGGTGGGAGCCCCCTGCTCGCCATCCTTACTCATGACAGGGAATTTTGGAATCCTGTTGTAGAAATGTTCATGAGATGGCAGCCATTTGCACTCCAGAATGCAAACTGCTGAGTTTAACATACCGCCATCACTTGTTGCACCTCTTCCCACCTGAATATTTTCTAGACATTTAGCCTACCTTCAAATGAAGCACTAGAGGCAGCCACCTATCCTGTTTTTTTCCCCCTTTACCTAAGAATGCATAGGGGGGGAATGTTTATGTACAACAGCATTCTTGGAAATATTTATTTATTTATTTATTAGATTTATATCCTACCTTTTCTCCAAAAGCTGAAGATGTCTTACATGGAAATCTCCCTTTGTTTTATTCCTCACCCACCCCCAGTGATTTCCATGATGGACTTGAACCCAAGTTTTCCCAGTCCTAATCAAACAATTCATTTGTTGCAATTTCTACTTCCCATTCAATTTTTATTAAAAATAAACTAAAAGGGGGATGCTGGGGATGATGTCTTCAGGAACAATAGTGGACATGATGGGTATGAAAAGAAATGTCTCTGATGATGCTTAATATATTCTGATACTTGAACTTAATGAATAATGGCTATTTCTTAACTGAGGAGGATTTATATTTTCAACAATGTGAAAGTGGGCAACAGGCATTCGCTATCCAGAAGCAGAAGATATGCTACCTCTGTGTCTTCCAGAGACCCTAACATGAGAATAGCTGACATTCCTATATGCAAAGGATCCAATCCTGCCTGCATCTTTTATCTAAGCAAAATCCGCACCCTTTCCCTGCTTTCTCAAAAGTGTTCTCCCTCCCTCCCAATCTCTCTCTTTGTCTTCATCAGGGAAGTAAAAACAGTTTAGGGTCAGGGCTTTCATGCTTGTTGCTAGATGTCTGCTTTTACTCCTTTGCTCTTTTTTATAGCCTCTTAACAATTCTCAGCTTTCATACAGGATTTTGCTAAGTGCTCAAACCACTTCACTAGATTATCTCAATAATCTTTCCCAACATTCGCCCACTCCCTCAAACCCTAAAAGGTAAGTCAGCATTATTATCTTCATATTATGGTTATGGGCTGAGTGAGAGAGGGAATAAAATAATCTCTTGAAAGCCACATAGTAGAGTGAGCTCATACTGGAGAAAAAGGTGGAGATTTGGACTTTCTGGCTCCCAACTTGGGATCAAATTTCACTTTACATTATACCCATAATGTGCAGCTGATCTCATCCTTTTGCTTTTCTTTAGAATAAGCAGACAGATCACTGGTCCAAATCACAATCATATCTGTCTAAACACAGTTCATTTTATAGGATTGGGAATTTTGATTGTACAGAATTTCCAGTTCCATGAAGCAACTGAATATGGTTATTTCCTGTCCTGGTAGAGGTGTATGAAGGGAGGAGTCAAAAAGTGGAAGATGGTGGCCAAAACTAGGGATTGAAGCCCTGCCCTTTCATGTAAAAGTTCAGCATGGTTGTGGCTGCCATCTTCACCGTTTTTAATCCCTCCTGCAGACACTCCCATGCCCTGAAGAATTTCTCTGAGCATATAAAGAATGGAGAGATTGGAGCTGCCTGCTTCTCTTCCTCTTCCCCTTTCAATAACTCTAAGACGGAATTATAGGAAGCCAGAATGAGAAGGGCAGAAAAAGCACTGTTGTTATTTCTCTTAAATGATGAGACGTGGGACATGAAGTTGGCTATACTATAACTGTCGCCCTTACAGGCACATCTCAGACTGGATAAATATAATCATCAATATCTCAGTAGATTAAGCAGAACACGTGTCCCGTGTTTACCTTTAGATAAACACATTGTTCCTATCCTATCTCCCTGAAAAGGAATTATTGTGAGAGGAATAAAACCATAAATGATTTGGAAGGACACAGATTTATTTCTGGTGTATTGACTTCTCATACCCAGTTTCAATGTATTTGATGGCAGATGACCACTCGCTCCATGTATAATCAGAAGGATGAAAGAAGGATGAGGTAGGCATAAGAATTTAATCAGGGTAATTTAAACTGATTTTTGTATTTCTACATCTTTTAAAATATTAAGGTTTGTTTTTAATACAAGAAGCAATTTAACATCCCCTTCCTTCAGTATTTGAGACAGAAGAGGATTATTAATTAAAATAAATTACCCTCACTTTTTAGCTTCTGAATTTTGTATTTTGGCCTGAAGTAATACGTACTTTCTGAGCTGCTTGATAAGGTATAGAAGTAATTAGGCACCTTTCCTTTTTCTATGAAACTTGAAGATAAGACTTTGAGTTATATATATATATATATATATATATATATATATATATGAGAGAGAGAGAGAGATACACACACAGAGAGAGAAAAATGAAACATGAAAATTACTAAATTACAGTAATGAAGGATACAAAAAATGAATGAAAAAAGAAGTCAATATGTTGGTATCTTAATTTGCTTCAAGGGTGAATTTCCTCTCTGGTCTTTTGCAAATGGTGAGCAGTTTAGTTAAAGTTGTCCCACTTCTAACTCGATGTAGGACAAAATCCTAATGCAGGTTGGCATTAGTGTGCTGAACTGGAGAAACTAGGTTACTTTTTTAAAAAGTGTATAGTTCATGCCAATGTCCTAATATAATCTCATTAAGGAAGCAGACAGATGACTTGAGGAGGAGGAGCACAGTTTTTTTCTATTATAGAAGGATATTATGAGTAACGTCAGTCCTTGGCCCCAGAAACACTTTGGAGTTACAGTATTTCAGTAAGAGAGTATCTTGCTCTTTATATGGATTTAGGCTTGATAAACAACTTTATTTATTCCCATATTTTGGACAGTTTTTCCCTTTTAATAAGCAATTCTACATAAAGCATATTATTATAGCCCAGATTTGATGTAATCAAGGCATCCTAGGCAAGATCATTCGTCTCCTAAAACAGTCATTTTTGCTCTACCAGTTTGTGTTGGGCAAAGGACTCCTGGCCATTGCTATTACCTGAATATGAACATTAAGTCTGGATTCAAAATATCCCTGAAACTATAAACATAAACTTATAAAGTAGACATTTGGATCTTGGTTTACATTTTGTACCAATTATGAAATGCCTAATTGGCATTTCCTCAACTTCTTATATACTTCCTTCCTTTTTTTCCCTTTAATCTATGCAATGCAGTCTCTAGTTAAAAATAAGAACAACTATGTTGACTTCAAGAAAATTGTATTCAAAAGGATTCCCTATATTGGGAAAATATGCTTGCTGACATGGACATACCTGAGGAAATTCAAGAATATGTCTGAAGTTTTAGGATTTTTTTAAAATATGCAAACTGATGGGAGGAATGGGAGGAAATGAACTTGTGGCTGAAAAACAGAGGTTATAAAAGGCTGAATAGGTGTTTTGTTTTGTTTTGTTTTCAAGAGATACCATTTCATCTAAGACTGTCTGAATACCCATCTCCAGATTAAGCTTTTGTTTGTATTGGATTTCATTTCCTCTATTAGCAGCCTCCTGAATTTCTGGGGAAATGTAAAAATACAGTAGTCCATCACTATTTGTAAGCACAAATCAAAACTGCTATTCTTTAGAATAAAAATGACAGAGTATTCTCATATTGATAACACTGAATTTCAAATATCCAGCTAAAGTCTTTAATTTAGATATTAAATTACTGGGAGCCAAGATGAACCTACAGGACCCACAGCTCAGTGGCCAATGCAGAAAACTGAAATCTAGCATAGAGGACCCTATTCTTGGAGGAAATCTCAGTTTGGCGGTCTCTGGTTCAAAAAGTTCCTGTTCAAAGGAGTTTAGTTCTAGCTTGATGTCCAAATCTTGACAGGGGTTCAATAGCTTCATAGTTAATTGCCAGCTGTTCAAGGTACTCCAGACAAGAAACCAAAACCATGAGTACTAACACTACCATTATTGTAAAGTTATAGTAACAGAATCTTGCGAATCTGAAAGCATTTTCCCCCTCCCTTGGCTTTACTTTCCAGAGAACTAGGGAGGGTCCGTTCTGAGTCCCTTTTCTCTGCCCCAATTCCTTCTGTGGGCTGGGATATCTCTTGTGTGACCATTGCCTAGGCTGTGGCTCTGCCTGTCTGCCAAAATTATTCTCACAGCTCTCTGTTGCTTTAATAAAAACAAGAGCTACAGCAGTAGGTAGTCACTTTTTCCCCAAGGTTTCTGCCAGTTAGATTTCCTTAGTCAAGTCTTTCCTATTGATTAGTATCAGGCCAAGGATAGCGGAACTTTTTGTGCCTCCATTCACCCTCTGAAAGATAATGTTGTAAGCCAGAGAATTCAACTAGGACTCAACAAATGATGTACAGGTAGTCCTCGGTTAACAACCACTCTTTCAGCAACTGTTCAAAGTCACAACAGTGCTGAATGAGTGGTACTTATGACCAATCCACAAAGTTCTGGCCATCACAGCACCCCCGCAGTCAGGTGATCGCAATCTGGGCACTTGGCAATCCAGGACTCTAACCCTAACCCACTGCAGCAACCCCTGACTGCAATCTGTAGTGCACACACACCTGCCTTCAGCACACCCTCCTACACATGGTCGCGGCCACCCCCCACCCGGCCACAGTCACTTGGCACTGCAACAGCCACCAGCATGCCCTCCCACACCCAGCAGCATCCACCATCTGCCTGGCTGTGCTTGCGCCGGCCATGCCACTTACCTAGCCACTGGCCTGCTTGTGAGCTGCCCCGGACTCATGACTTCTCCAGCTTCCCCACTGACTTTGCTTGTTGGAAGCTGGCAGGATGTCACGAGGAGGTCTTTGCTTAACAACACATGATCCTTGCTTAGTGAAGGCAACAGAAACAGCTGGGATTGCTGTCACTAAGCTATACGGTCACATGACATCACACTTTTCAACCACATTTCTTAGCAATGGAAATTCCAGTCACAATTACGGTCGTTAATCAAGGACTACCTGGAATTAAAATTCCCCATTACTGTTAGGGAAGGTAAACAGAAAATTGTGATATAAAGCCTTCTAACTCTTTACTTTTAATTCCAAGTTTTCATCAGCAAACCATAATGACATAGTTACAGATTGCTTCACTGCTGTCATGGAATTCCTTCTTAGGGGAACTTCTTTTTCTAATGGAAAAAAATGAAGTTGGCAATGTTAAATGGTATTGTCATCACTCCATCAAAGTCGTGTGGTTCATATTAGTAACTGTGCTTACCAGTCAGTCTGAATGTTACTTTTAACAGTTTAGTGATTTGACCCACATGCGTTGTTGATGCACTGATTTCAAAGCTCAAGAATTCTGTTGGAGACCTGGTTTTGTAGAGTGCCGCTCTTGTAAAGTGGACCACTTTTTATCAGGCATTCAGATTATATCATCACTGATGACAGAACTCTCAGACAATACTACCCAAACATCTGCAACCAAAGATGAAAGAATAGCTAAGCAAGGATTAAAACAAAGCAACCAGGGGAAAAGAATTCAGCATGCATTAAATTAGGGGCTTGGATGTGCTATAACTTTCTTGAAAGACAGGCCAAGTTTAAGAAACACTGGAGCTGAAAGTTCAAAACCAACCAGAGCCAAACAATGTATTGGATGCATTATGCATTATTTTATAAAAATTCAAAAGCTGGATCTTAACCTGGAAATGCCTAAAATAATGATGCCAAATACCTATTCATCAATGAGAATTTTATGTCTAGTTACTATAGAAACAGGAAGGAAGCAAATAAAAATTCCTCATTTCTAAAAGTGATATATTAGTATCATTACCATAGGAATGATATTTTTACTCAGTATCTATTTATACAAATAGTTTCATGTCTTGTGAGAAAACATATACACCAAGCATGTTGATAGTTAATACGGAAGTCCCATACATCAGGATATAATACTGTTTGATAAAGTTTAGAAAACTCCAGTTTCCAAGACACAGGCCAAACATTTGCACTTATGAACAAATTCAGTATTTTAAAAGTATGTAATGAAAGTACTGAAAGAAATCACTGCCTTGAGGCCATCTGGATGTTCACAAAATGGCAATCGTGGTAGATCCATAAAGTATCTACTTATGAGAATGCAACCAACTTGAGTCATTCCCCAAGTTGTTTCCTATACCCCAGATTTCCTTTATCTTTTGGGGGCCACATAGGTACATTTCCATCCAATTGCAGCCCTTTGCCTTTTAAAACATTTTAAAGAATGTTTATGGAACCCAAGTGTAAAAAAGGCTTACTTGTAAATAAAGATGATGCTAGAGCAGTGTTTTTCAAGCATACTGACTGGGGAATTCTGGGAGTTGAAGTCCACACATCTTAAAGTTGCCAAGTTTGAAAAATGCTAGAGGATATTTTGCTTTACAGGATGGCAGCTTCCCACTTAATTATTTTAATTAAAGGAATCTATAGGAAAGCTAAATGAGGGAGCCTAATAAGCACCAAGGAGATATTCATATGTCACTGGTTCTCAGAGGTAACAGACCTTAAAGAGAAAGCAATGTGAGTTACTGAAAGAATACTAAAAATAGGAGTGGAATCTTTTTTAGATGTTCACTTAGGATGAATCTGTTACTGTAGCGGGAAAACCCATATGCATATATCTGATGTAGGTGGTAGAACAGATTCTCCTTATCCTCTGCAATTGACTGCATGCCCATTAATATAATCCAGAGAGTTTGGGGAATCTCCTGAAACACCTTGGAAGAGATTGAGGGAATACAGCGGAAAGAAAAAAGATGGAGTCTTGTTGCTGAAGTCTTCGCATGCAACAGTTTAATTAACCCCAAAGCCCAACCTCTACAATTCTTCATGCTCAACAAAGAGGAAGAGTCATCAAATTGATTCACTATTTGACCATCTGCACATTGAAGATGAAGCTAGGAACCTCTGTTCAATTTCCCCAAAGGAACATTGTCTTCATTTCTCTGAAAGAACAAATGGCATCAGATAACTCAACTGTAAAGATTGGAAATAAATATCCAGTATATGTAACTTGCCTATGATTTTTGTCTTCACTTTTATTTGTCTCCTAATATGCAAATTATAAGTAAGATGGCTAAATTAATTCTATTTGAAGCAGCTGAGCAAGGAGGAGACAGAAAATTCAGCAGTCATGTAGACATTTCTGAGGCAATAGTTTTATTAGAGATTTCCACTGTTTTTTTTTTATTTTATGTACTTATTATTCTCTTTTATAAAAGAGAAAAATTATACTTTGGTTTTCTGAAATCATACTTCTAAAGGAACCATGGGGTTTACACATTACTTTCACCCCCATGTATTTGGGAACCCTATTTTAGCAAAATTCCCAGCCATACAGATGACTACATCCATATTCAGCCAAACATGCCCATATTTCCCTTTAGAATTTCTCACTCTACACAAGAAACTTGGGAAGGAAGGGATGGGAGCACTATATTCATCCTCATAGATCTGTATATATACAAATACAGAATTTTTAAATACAGCTGATGTTATGGTATGATAAGATTGCCATCCTTTCATATTTGGTAAACGTAAGCATCATTTTCAGAGATCATCATTCTCTCCACACTGCATCATCATCATCATCATCATCATCATCATAAAAAAAAATGGATTCTTGAAAAAAATCAAACTTTTGGAATTCCTATATAAAACATCTTAAAAATGCATATTTAAATATCAATTTTGAGATCATTTTTAAAATGTAAGATTAATACATATTTAAATATAAATTCTGAGATCATTTTTAAAATGGCAGATTGATAGCAAAATGGAGGAATGTTAATACAGATCTGAAAGAGAAAGAGTTGTCAGTCTCTAAAATATGAAACAAAGTAACTAAGTATAACTTAACAATTGTTCATTGGCTTGAAGACTGTAATTACTTGGAACTAGCTAAGATTATCAACTAATTTGCTGGACATAATGGCTTTTGTGGAGCATTTTTGATCTAGGTTTCCAGCCCCCATTACTAGTAAAGTATTTTGCTATCAATTGCTTGTTGAAGGTTACAGGGATATTTTGTAGTTGATGTAGATAAAAGTGGCCTTTAAAAATTTTTGCTTGGAAGTAAGTTCTGATTAGCCAATAGAACAAACCACACAAAACATTAGTGTAATTAATGAGCTTTGGAAGATAAATTGAAAGTGTCTCAATATGCTGAGAAAGCTATTGGATACTTTAGGAGGACAGGAACACATAACAAGATATGGACTTACTTCTTTTCTAATGAATTCTAAAGACATTAAGCTTTGGGAAAAAAAACCGTGTAAAGGTTTTTCAAGCATAGTAAATATTTTGAAGCAAATCGGTCCCTTAATTTCTTTTAGCAGGACACGAAGACAAAACTATAATGGCATTTAAACACTAATTCCTAGCTATTGATCAGGTTAGAAACTTTTCAGTGGAATCCAGAAACTTTGAATTTTCCAGAGATACTACAAATCTATGGAGTCTTTGGTGCTCTCTGAGCTTGCTGCTTTCCCAAATCTTTACTTGGGAACTGGATTTAATAGCCAAAACTGAGTCAATGTGGTATAATTTTAAGCAAATCAAACCATTAATAATTAAGGGCTTTAAAAATGATTAAATTGAGAGTTTCGATAGAGTCTTAGAAATCACGTGCAGAACTTTATATTCTATCCCTTTAAATTCTCCTGTATGCAATAGATAATATCAAATACCTGGGCTATAGTTCTGTATCTTCTACACAAGATCAGCCTCTGGCTGCATCCAGCAGAGTTCTTACGTTCAGGTGCAGAATTGCAATGCTACCCTTTTATATTGAGGCATATGAAACTACTTATCCACATTGCAAATCCTCCATGTTTTCTATCCTTTGCAGAGATACTGATCTCATAACAGGCTGGACGATGCTGCAGTGTCCTTTTTTTTTTTGGTGGTGGTGGTGGTGGTGGTTAGCACACCATGGAAACATTCTTTCAAGATATTTTTCTAGGACTAAATGTATTTATTGCACACATACAGTACATTGTGATATTGAGACTGAGAAAAGTTTCACAGCTCTGCACTGGTTCTGACCCCGGAAGCAAAGACTAAAGTGATTCAGGCAGTGGGGAGTTGTGGAAGGAGCGGAGTAGAGAGATATCGATATTGCTCAAAGCCTTGTAAGGAAAGAAGCCAACAGCTCAAACCCCAAACAAGCAATCAGCATTTAGAAATCACTGTGAACCATCAAGTTGTGAAAATAACAGGGGGTAGGATGAGTACACAGCCCTAAACAGAGCTTGGAAAAGAGCCCTAATGACTTGACAGGGAGCATTACTTTAATGAAACCACTGCAGCCCTGAGGAATGCTTCACAGAGACATGCTCATACTGCATTCTTCTGTTAGCCCTGTTGGCCAGCATGCCAAGTTTATTGTTAATGAAGCAGCAATTCTTGCCTAATAGCATAACTGCGTGGTTACTCTTTTGAATAAAATTTGAGTATAATTAATTCAGATCTAATAGTTAAAAGCACAGCTCCAGACAATAACTGACTTAGCCTCCTCTCCCTTTGGCATTTATCTTATACTGAGAACCATTCTAGCACCCAAGTGTCTTTGGCCGCTCCATATTTACTGACAACAAATTACTCGCAGGCAATCCTGTTTAGTTCTTTGGCTGAAAACACTGTGCCTGTCTCCATTTCTTTTTGATTCCTCAGTATAAGGTGGATTGCCCATATAGCACTATTCTTCAAGCTGATGTCTTCTAGATATGCTGTAGCTCCAAGACCTAATAACATTGGAAACTCTGGAGGAAAGCAATTTAAGACTGTCTGAATCATCACAGCCAATTCTAATTCTGGAGGTCAATTTTAAATGAAAAACTGGAATCATTTCAGGCAACTGATATTTGATATGTGTACACTTAGTAATTTTTTTAAAAAATGGAATTGAATTCTGAGTTCTGTTAACTTCTTAGCTATTGTAGTCAGAATCAATATGAAAACCACAGTGCACTTGCCATTTTGATGTTCTGCAGTAGATGCAGTGGATGGGGTAGCTACTTGCAGACATGTTTTTCAGTTGCAGCCCCTCTATTATGGAACAATCTCCTTTTGAAAATGAGCCTAATGCCCTCACTGCTGGCTTTCTGGAAGCTGATAAAGGCAGCACTGTTGCAGAGGGCCTTTGAGAAAGGATCACAATTAGGTAGATTACATTGTGGCAGATTCCTGTTTTTATTTTAGGTTTTTGCTTTTATGATGTAAACAGCTGAGAGTAATTTTCTAAACCTGGAAGTATACAGTTACAAGAGTAATTTTCTGAATCTGGAGGTATACAGTTACAATCAATCAATCGATCAATCAATCAACATGGTACGTCATCTGAATACCAACATGACCATTTGTCCATTCATTCAGATGGTATGAACAGAAAACTGTTCTTTTATAAGTATCTTCTGAAATGCACATTCATTCAGAACCTGACTGGGCTTTTAAAACTACTAACTACAACATCTTCCTAAAAGATGTATATTTTATGGACCAGTTGTCACTTTCTATTTTTGATGATATTGATATTGATATTGATAGATAGCAAGCCACTTGATTCTACCAGCTTCTATGATGGCCCTAATGCCTGTTCAAACAGAGTTTATTTCAGTTGTCTAGCAAAGAAGTCTAATTAGTAGCCTCTGAAAGAAGAGGTGAGTCCTGCAATCCTTTCAAGCCCATGATTGTGTAACATTGACACTCATTCATTTCATGTTCCTTGCATGTCTGTGTCACTTTGCTTTCAGAAATTGTCAGGGGCAGACTGTATTTCTTGCAGAAAATATTTGCACACATGATGGTCTTCTTTCAAATGTGAAAATCTGTTGTAGTCAGCAATGATTAAGAACGGCAAAATAAAAGGGAGGTACCTATCTTTAGTCTATTCTGGGAATATTGCAAATAACAGACTAAGCCACTTTATTTTTTGCCCAACAATATCCTTCTCATCTCCCACCTTTTTTGTGTGTGACATTGCTAGCATCAAACCAAAGTTTTGTTTAATTCAATTCAAAAATGTATTAATTCTTTGTGACTTTTCATTGGTCTTCCTCAACTTAACAAAAATACTGTCATTTTTGGACAGGTTTTTTTTTAACTTACAATCTTCTTGCCCGCTCCCTGCTTTTTATCTGTCTTGTGCTTCTACCATCCAGTTTCCTCTGTATCTCAACCTGTAGGGAAATAATGACCTTGTTTCCAAAAATTCAAAACAATCCTTTAAGTTTAAAATTTCGGGTCACTTTCACATCACCCCTTGTTTAAGGGTCACTTACAATGAATAGGACTACGCATACTATTTTCTGTTCACTGTGATTATCCCTAAAAGACCACAATTATGAATGTATGTAAATCTTGCTTTCTTGCCCTATAGTTTAGATCAACCAGTATATTCTGGAGCTCTTAAAATGTCGTTTCAAACAGAATTTAAACTAGCAAGGCCTGCTTTCATCATGATTTAAGCCTGAATAACCACCACTTAAATTACTACCTGCTGATGCTAATATTACATAGCAAATGAACCACTATGACTTACCTGGATGAAATGTGCTATGAAAGTCATGCAAAGATGTAAAAACATATTTCCAAGAGATAAATGGACTAATCAGGTACCTTGAGGAAAGTCCCTTAATTTTTTCCCCATTAAAAAGAAATATAAAATTTTCAGCTCTCAGTCGGGGCAATGGGCACCTTTCTTACAGGAGGTGAAATAAACCTTTATAAATATTTGGGAATTATAACAGGTATATGTATATGTATATGTATATGTATATGTATATATGTATATGAAAGAAGAGAACCTATATAGAGAACTGAATATCTTTTTATGGCTGTCTCACAAAGTGGATTTCATATGGAATTTAAATACACTTATGAAAATACACACAGACACACACACAGAGACACATATATTCATGGGCAGTTGAAAAGATGATGATTAGCAAGCTATGGCAAATCACAAGGTTGGGAATGTTTATAAAAAATTGGCTTAGGGATGATTCCTGTACAAGAGTGAGCAGAACTGGGGCAAAGAACTATGGTTTCTCCTTAAAAAAAAAACTTGTAAATCTCTGATTTTTATCCCCCTCTCTCTGTCGCTCTCTATTTCACAACAAAAAGGTAGTTGGGCTCATATGTACTTTAGATAAATCTTGGTTTATCATTTGGAAAGTTCGTGTTTCCAAATGTATTAAATTTCAACTTGTTTAGACATAGAATTCAAAGCCATAAGCATGGACTGAAACCCAACGTATTGACAGAGAAGCCTGACTTAAATACTACTCCAGCACTTAGTAGACTGACTGGACTTTTTTCTTTGAGGGATTTACGCTCCCTGGAATCAGTTTAAGGCAGGCACTTTTTCAGTTCCACTATGTTTGATGGGCATTATTAAGCCATTTCTTCTCATCTAAATCTCTTCTCATTGAATCCTAATACAATCTGCTAACTAGATTAATATTACCTGCTCCAGTGTTGTTACTTTATTTGGATTTTGTTGTTGTTGTTTATTAAATTTACTAGCCTGCTTTTTCTTTTTGTTTTTGGTCCTGATGGAGCTCCAGGAACTGACCAACAGCAATCCTACTTAATTTCAGAAGACACATCTAAATTTACTTTGAGAGAGAATTAACATTTCTTGTAAAATTAACTTTTTATTGGGATGTAGTAGAACTCAAACAAAGCTAAGTTTATGCAGAATGGTCATTATTTATAAATGTTTATGTCAGGATGAAATCCAGCCATATGTGGTTTTCTCTTTATCTAGGCTTCTCTACACTGTCCCAGCTTCCAGCTTATTATTTTTTATTTCCAAGAATGTCAGTGGGCCCCATAAACTTTCTTAGAAGGTAAAAATGGAGAGGGGGGAGGCTGGAGTCTAGTCATTTTTTGTATGAGTACATTTCAGCAAAAAAGAAAAAGGAAGGCTGATCAGGAGCAGTGTGGAACCTCCCAATGTGTGGATTACGACAATTAGCAGGGATCATTCTGGAAAAATTGGTGCTTTGCTGTTGGGTACAGCCCCTTCATGGCATACACTTTGCAGAAAATCAACAAGATTTCAAAATTTCATATTTGCTACTCAATCCCCCAAAGTTAGGGATTCTAGCTCTACATTATATTTATGATGTTATTATATTTAATAATTTGTATTATTTTTGTACTTTATCTTTTCTTTGCAAATCTATTCATTGTACTCTTGTTTTAAAACCTCAACAAACTCCTGTGTCACGCGCTTTCAGCTCATAATATTGAGTCTTCCCTGCCATATTTGTATCATGCTCTAGAGGTTTTGCTGCATCAACAAAACCTGTGCTACCTAATGTAGATTCAGCAGAGAAGACAATCCTATCTTAAATTTTCTGAGTTTTAGGCCCATTTCACCAACTGTAAAAAATGTAAATGAAAGAGATGATGATGATGATGATGATGATGATGACGATGATGACGATGACAATTTGGACTGAGTATTATTACTGATACTATTTCCTGTACTGATAATTTTCCAAGAGAGTGACTAGCAGGCCCATACATAGAGGACTACTGTGTGGTCTGACTGTGTAGCTTTTTTAGCTTTCAAGATTTTATGAAAAAGTAAGACCACAGTTCTGGCATCATAATGCAATGCAAAATTTCAAAGTTAATGCTGGACTGATACAATTTAATAAAGAAATTGGAGTAATCAAGCAGGACTATTCCTGCAAATAAAAAAAAATATTTCTTTCAAATATAAATAAGTATATTAACATATTTTCAAAGCATAGAAAAATACTAAATGTCTTCTTTATTTCTGTGTTATAGGCTAAAGAGATGCTAATTTGTTATCAAAGGAGCCTGGGATGTGGAAGGGAAATTTGATGTATATTTTCAAATGTGAAGGCAATAGGAAATAATTTCAAAAACATTTCTCATTTTTTCCCCTTGTTTTCCTATGCATTCAGTGACTTGTTGGAATCATGTTGTAAAATGAAAAGTAATTATTCTATGCCATGTAGGCTTCAGTTTCTCATTACTATGTCCTTTTCCCCTCTTTCACAGAATGACTTTTTGTGAAAGGGAAGATGTAACAAAATGTTAAAAATGAATAAAATAAAAATATTTTTAAATGTCAAGAAAAACATGGAAAGAATTCTGACATTCTATTATGTTGTCTGATTCAGAACACCTATAATCTGTTAAAGAGATTTTTACTCAAGTCAGTGTAATAGCAGCTGGGGACTCATCCACTGTTCCTTGAAAATTTAATATCATTTGCATTGGAGCAAAAGCATGCAGTTAAATGTTTTGAAATCGGAAAAGAGTAGGCCAAACCGACTGAAAAAGTAACACTTCAAAACACCAGACTATGCTCAGCTGAAGCATAGTTGCTGCTATAATAACAATCCGGTGTTTCATGATGGGTACTCTTAAAGAACTTGGTCAAAGGCAGAAGTTTGGGGATTATAGATGATAATTATTTTATGAATAAAATAAAAATATTCATTTGCTGATGAATGATGATGGGTTATTCATTTGTTGATGGCTTACATGGTGATCTCCTCGCATTTTTATCTCCACAACAAGAATCCTGGGAGGTAGGTTTGACTGAGAAAAGTAACTGGCTTTATGTCACCCAAAGTTTCACAGCTAAGAGGGGACTTGAACCTGGGACTTCCCAGTCCTCGTCTAACACCGTAGCCATGATACTGCATTATCTATGAAGAACACGATGGAGCAACGTTTTGATTCAGTGAAAGATACCCTCCTTCGCTCCAAAAAGCGTTAATAATCACAGAACTCCCTATGGAATGGAGGTGTTATTCTGTTTAATTTAATCATTACTAAATATGCATGCAGTGGATATCTGCCTTGTAAATAGGGAGAAAATACAACTGGTAGTATTTCTAATCAACATGAGGGAAATATACAGAAGAAAGCTATAAGATGATTGCAGTCTTTGCCAATAGACTGCTTTAAATCAAATATATGGCAGGCTTCCTTCAAGGTGCAATGGAACAGGAACACTGTTAAAAATAATCAATAGCACATCTATAGCAGCACTATTAGTTTTTTCATGTGAAAACTGTAAATTGTTTCTACTTAACAAGCAAATATATACCCCATCACTGGTCTCTAGGTCACAAAAGAGGGTTATCCTGTCACCATCACTGATTTCTGAAAAATGTGACATGTATTTAGTTGTCAGCTCCTATCAGCAGCATTCACAAATCAACATTGCATCAGCAGCAAAGCACACCATTTTGTGCTCTTTTTGAAGATAATTAGAGTTCCCTTTTGTTGCAAATAAGATGTAAAACAGCTATAACTGCTGGTGAATGTGATTAAAGTAACCTCTATAGAACCCCATTATTTTAGACAGATTCCTTCAGATGCATAATTTCCCCATTTTAAGAAAACATAATGCATGCATATAAAATTCAAATTGTCGAGACACCTTGAACAAAAATTAGTTTTTCTATTAAGGCATTCTTAGTCGCTGGTTAACATGTAAAACTCTTAAAAGTGTATTTTAAAATAATCATGAAATAATAGTGCATGTCACTGAAGGTAAACATTTAACAGAGTTTTCCTCAGAAAAGAGTATATCAAAGTTTTACTTAAATAAGTTCTAGGGGGAAATATATGAACATACACCATAGTCATACAAGATTTTGGAGTAGAACAGTTCCATACTGTCTTATAAGGCAATTTTTGCACAAACAAATTGGGTTTCCTTGTAGGGGAGCTATTCAGTAATAACATACTTTTTAAAATTCCAGTGTTTTTCTCCAGATCACACTTGCAAATGGCCAAGTATTGGACAAGGGCCAGACCAGGCTGTAAGCCCATTTTAGCTGTTTTCTGATACCCTTTCCAAATTTGGATTAAGCTTGATCAAATATTTTGTACCATTGTACTTTTATAAGAAATCTCATAATTGGGACAGAATAAAAATGATATAAAAGAAGTTGGATTGTGCTGCAAAATACACAGCTCACATGCCCTCAGGAAGATCATAGTTTCCTATCGCTAGCCCATATTATTACTTTAGTTATTTGTGTGCGCTCTCTCTCTCTCTTTCTGTGTGTGTGTGTCAGTTTGGTGTAGTGGTTAAGGCATCAGGCTAGAGACTGGGAGACCACGAGTTCTAGTCCTGCCTTAGGCACAAAGCCAGCTGAGTGACCTTGAGCCAGTCACTCTCTCTCAGCCCTGGGAAGGAGGCAATGGCAAACCACTTCTGAAAGTAGCCCCCAGGAGTCAAGAATGACTTGAAGGCTATGTACACCCACACCACACACATACATACTGAGGATATACCTATAGATATACAGATATATACACACATACACACATATTGGTCCAGACTGTTTATTTTGATGTGTGTGTGTGTGTGTGTGTGTGTATAGATATTTTGCATCCACAATTAGCAAAAGAGATGTCATGTTACTGCAAACAATATCCATGGTGGGCTACCATACCATTCTGGGCTGCAAAAATGAATGAAGCTTGTTGATGGCAGCAATGAGAAACAGAAAAATTTCACCTTTTAGCTGCCATCCAGTAGTCATCCAGATTGTTGCAACACAGCTATAGTAGCCCTAAGTCTTGAGGAGGAAAGTATACCCACACTTCTGGAAAGTCTTTGATTGTTGTTGTGAGTTACTGTGTCTCTACATCATTTAATTACCATGCAGAGAAAGAGGAAAGGGGCATTTACCTTCTACATTAATGAATGCAAATAGAAGATGTATCATGCATTTTATATGATTTGGGGAAATAATCTTGAAGGGTTGATATATTAGGAAACAATTGCTCATCAAGTGACCATTACTTTTGCCAAAGAGCCCTAAAATAAAACCCTTACTCTACTCCATGGGGTGTCTCTGTATCAACAGGAAATGTTATTAAAGAAGCTTACAAATAAATAATCATGCCCAACAACTCACAGCAGCAATCTCAGCAGGATTGTGTAAGAAATGGGGAAAGTTTTGAAGCTGTGGACTGATTAGGGTGAGCTTGACTCTCTGTCAGGAGAATGTATTGTGTGGGAATCCCTTGGGAGACGAAATTTTCACCTGGAAAGAAATAGCATTATGAACAGTACCAAGTGTGGCTTGCAGGACACTGGTCTTATTAAGAACTAATGCTAATTTTCACACCATCTCCTGCTGAACTGGAAGCCAGTTTACCACTGGGTTTGTTAATTTACACAGGACACCATTATCTTTGGTTGGTCTTAATGTTTCTGAGTAGAGGTCATTAACTGCTGGGTTCGTTATTATCCAGCATGAATTACAGATAGTACCACAGAAATACAGTTTTTCATACTCTTCATTTCTCCATATGTGTTTCTTTAAAGATGATATTTAATTTCTGTCACTTCTGTTCACACAGAGTCGAGCCTAGGATATGATTTTTTTTCTTGCCCTCTCTGTTTAAGAGGAAGTAATATAATTATAAATAAAGGGTATTAATTCTGAACTCCATGCGTAATAACTAGAATATGTGATAAAATTGACATGCTGCCTTTGAAAATATAGAAGTAAATTGTAGAGCTGCTCAAATGTCTACATGCCATGCCCACCCCACCCCCAACCCTGCCAAGCTTGCAACATTGTTTTTCTTGTCCCAAAGTTGAGTAAGGAACAGGGAGAAAATATGCCAGATATATCATCTGGCCTTAAAGGAGTTGGGAGAGGAGAGATTTGTGCAAAGGGGTTTGTGGAGCAGCAACAGGACATACTATTGGTTTCCTATCATTTCTTATTGTTTTTTTTTTAATTTATTTTATTTTGCAAGACCAAAAGGCCAAAAAAAAAAAAACCCCAACAACCCCACAACATCTAGAACAATTACAATGGAAAGGAAGCAACAGCAAATCTAAAAAACACATTTGGAAAGCCAACAAACCAATCCTAACTGGAAACACACACACACATGCAAAAAATATTGAGGAGAAATAGAAATAAATATGATATGTCTACCCAAAATGGCACTTGTACAGATGAAGGTAATCTGTTAGGAAAAGTGCCATTCGTGTAACTAATAAATGGTGACTAAACTTAATTGAATGTGTCCTTCATAGTGGAGTTCATCAAAATCCTTTGTTGATGGGTGGCTTTTTCAGCCAAGGTTACATTTTAAATACTACTGATCTAATGAAAGATGAACATTAATTTTCCAGTATTTTGCAATCACAAGCCTTCCAGGTGACAATAAAAACAACTGCAGTTTATATGCTGGGTTGATTTACGTGCACTGGGAAACACAGACAGTAAGATAAGATAAAGAAAATGCAAGTGTTTATTAGCCATTTTTCCTTTATGAATTTTATGTGGATTTTGGAGACATGAATAGCAGAATTTGGTAAAGTTGTCCTAAAAGCCAATTACATTTTAGTTCACCTGTTTGGACGTGTAGCTGAAGGCTCAAAACATTCTTGGATCATGATTATCTCAGGGAATGTGATCTTCTGAGCTATTCCCAGTACACATTCTACCTTAACTAAAAGCAGATCCTTTGGGGGGGGGGGTATTTTTCAGAGCATCCCCAATGCTCTGAAAAATCTGTCTCTAGTAGCATTCAATCAGCATTTCCATGGTGTTCTGTTGGAGGAAGTTGAAGACTCAGCTTATTCTGGGGTAGATTAACAACAATTTATTTGACCTGTTTTGTCACATCTCAATTAGCTTCATTTATTTTAATTGTTAAAATTCTTCGTCTTTAAATTAGCCAATTAAAGGGCTATCAGTCCAAGTGGTGAGTCCCTTCATATGTTCCTCTGGGAGGAGAAGGCAATAAATACTTAACGTTTGTCAAATCCTCCCAAAACACATTATTAGGCAATTTACATTGTCTTATTTCTCAGATTTTTAAAAAAATTAAAATTCAATGTGATTCAAATTGTCAGGCCAACATGTCTCTAGGATTGTTGTGGAGAAAAATCAGAGGAACAATTATTTTGAATGCCAACTTCAACTCCTGGATGGAAGCCACAGTATAAATCTTACAAACAAAATAGATAACATTTGTTTGCTTGCATTGCTTCTATGGCACCTATTCCTATAGGTTCTAGGCAGCTAACAATATAAACATATCAAATTCTCTAAGAATACATATAATTATTAAAACAAAAACCAACAAATACAAACCCCACCTACCAGTCAAAAAACACACTCCTCTCTGTAAGACAGAGCAGGTATGTCTTCAAAGCTCTCCTGAAGCTTAGGAGAGATGGGGTTGACTGAATTTCCATTAGGAGGGAATTCCAGAGAGTAAGGATGGCCACTGAGAATACCCTCCTCTGAGGCTCTATCAGCTGACAATCTTGTACCAGTGGGACCTGGAGAGAGTTGACCCCATTTAATTTGGTTGGATAGGCAGGTAAAGGGAAAGCATCCCTCAATAACCAGGTCTGAAGCCACACAGCCTTAAATCAGAACCTTGACTCACACTAGGAACCTTACAGGTAACCAATTTATATAGTGATAGACTCATCACTCATGCCACCACATTCTGTACCACATGAATTTCTAGATGTTTGTCTAGGGCAGCCCCACATATAGTGGGGTAGTCCAAATGGGAGATGACTAGGGCATGAGTGACTATGAGCAGGCCATCCCTGTCCAGGAAAGGATGCAATTGCACACCAAATGTAACTGCACAAAAGCTCTGCTAGCCATGGCTGCCAACTACTTCTGAAAAGGAACTGTTTATAAGAACTCCCAGTTGTGGACCAACAGGAGAGTAGAATTCAGAGTTAAAGATGGAATTTCCCTGGAATCCTTTGGGACACAAGCGCAAAAGCACTCCATATTAGAGGGATACAGTTGAAGTCAGTTCCTCCCCATTCAGATCCTGAGAGTCTTCAGGCATTGGGTTAGCACCTTCACCACATCACCTATTTGGATATGTATAACTGGGTAACATCAGCATATTGATGATACCAAACCTCATGCCAACAGATAACCTCTCCCAGCACTTTCATGAACTTGAGTGGAGAGATGAGAGATTCCTGAGACCCTCCAGAAGTAGATATTCCTGGGTAGATCTCTCCTCTCCCACCACTAACAACTGGAAGTGACCCTTCAGAAAAGAGGAGAACCACTGCAAAATGGTGCCCCCATTCCAATCCCTTGGAGACATCCAGAAGGACACTGAGGTTGATAGTATCAAAAAGTCAGTGAGAGATCAAGAAGGACCAGGAGGACTGAATTCCCCCAATCATACATAAGCATAAGCAAAAGTCAGTGAGAGATCAAGAAGGACCAGGAGGATTGAATTCCCCCAATCATACATAAGCATAAGCAGTGTAGCTTCCATGTTGTATCCCAGCCTGAACCCTGACTGATGGGTCCAAATAACCTGCTCTCTCCAGGATCCTTTGCAGTTGCAGTGCTATTATCTTCTCCACAACCTTTCCAAGAAAAGGAGAGTTGGACTATCATTGTCCAATACAGTTGGAATGAGTGAAGACTTCTTTAGCAGGGATTGTTCTATTGCCTTCTATCTGGGATGGTTGTCCTCTTCCATTGAACACACAGCTTTGGGAGAGATGCACATGGAGCAGTGAGGGAGGAAGAGGACACCCACCTAGCCAGCCAGATTAGCTGAATCAATCCTGGCAATCAATGGGGTGACAGATATCGCAGCCAGATCGCCCTCACATCCTCACTCAAAGAAGCATTGATTATTGCTTTGATTCAACCTTCTTTCACCTCACAAGAGACCTTAACCAACCATGAGTGGCAGGTTCCAAGTAAGAAGAACTAACACTAAATGAGTGGAACTAACACTGCAGAGAGCCCTAACTACTTCCCAAATGCTCACAAACTCAAAATTATCCCAGATCATTCACAAGTTAAGGCTCCAGTGATCTCCACTGGCACGGTCCACAGTCTACTTCATCTTGGATCTGAATGGTTTTGTCTGCCAAATGCTGTGAAAATTTTTCACTGTAGACTTTCATATGGTCTTGGCAAATGTCCTTCTTTAAAGGGGAACTATTCAGCTTAAAAATGGCCATTGGGCAACACTCAGCAGATGTAGACTTTGTCTGAAGCTCATATCAGTGTCTGGTTAAACTCAAGACAAATCTTTCTCCTGTGGCACTCTAGGCATCTGCTATGTCACTTTATTTCCTGAGGTCTTCAATAAACCAAGGGGCATCAGTGGATCTGTGAATAGGGAAAGGCTACTCTGGAGCATCCCAGTTCAGCACCCCAGATGCCTCTTTATCCCATTGGGTGACTAGAGTCTCAGCTATACTGCACCAGATGCTTGGGGAAATCTCCAAGAGCCTACTGAAAACTCACATAATCCATTAGGCACCCAGGGAGGA
Source organism: Candoia aspera (assembly GCF_035149785.1). Taxonomy (NCBI): domain Eukaryota; kingdom Metazoa; phylum Chordata; class Lepidosauria; order Squamata; family Candoiidae; genus Candoia; species Candoia aspera. The sequence goes on along the minus strand of NC_086153.1, from coordinate 284,486,110 downwards.
ACTATCTAATACTGTATGTCCTTCCCCACCATGGAAGGCAGTCACACAGCAGAGCTCCATGGCAATCAGAGAGAGATCTCATAAAATGGAGTGAAGTTTGATGCTGTCCACTTTTGGATCATGTCACATCTGCCCTGAAATAAAATCCAATTGTCACACCATGTGAATGTCCTTAACAAATGATTTTGCTTGCTTTGGTTAAATAAACAAATAAATCTATTAGCATTTTATTTGAGACTTATTCAAAAAGACTCACATCTTAGATTTAGGAGCCAAACTAGGAAGCATATTTAATAGCTCTGTTTGTGATTTATGCTTAAATAAGCCCATTTTCATAAAGACGTAAGTTAATTCATTTTACTTAAATTGAACCAACCAACTAAAAATTCATTTACTCGTTTCATATCAGTACTAGCACATTTATAATAGCAGGAAATACTTTTGTGTCTCTGCATGATAGCTTTTGAAATATTTGAATATTTATTTATTTAATGCAAATAGTCACATAAGGTAAACTGCTTAGGCATATACCAAGTATGTTTTCATGATAGCATAGTAGCATGGAAAATAATATAACATAATTGTACAATAAATGGAATGCAGCAGTTTTAAAATTAGGTATACTGTAGACTAACAAATAAAGAAACGTATTAAAAGACAGAGATATTATTTGCAAATTCAGAGCTGCTTTTCTTTACAATTGAGTTCAATCTAGTGTTGTGTATATTTAAGGAATTTATCTTTTTTGTACAAGTGAAGTATCAACAGGGGAGGCATATTTTATTCTCTTCTAAATATCTTTAAAGCTAAAATTGCTGGAAATTGTTGGAATTATAAGAGTCTGATAACAGTTGAACCCAATAGTTTAGTTTCAATAGTTTCAACACATTCAAATTTTTCTCCTTTTACACAGGATTCACAGGCATTATGATGCTGATACAAGTATAGTCAAGTGTATTATCTTGAGTTTTTGACTTTTGACAGTATGGACAGGTATTTCATTCATAACTTGTGCACATGTAAAATGATTCACACATGTATTCTCATAAAGTTTCACAGGATTCTGTCACACTTACTTCCAGGTAAAACTGTATTGGGCTGAATGGTATAGATGAAATATTATCATCTTTGGGAATACTAACTCATGCAAGTATACAAATTATGGAGCATGAATTAGCAGCAACAGTTTTTTCTCCTGTGTACACCTGGGTTTATTCTTCCAGCACAATTGGTGACAAAAGAGATAACATAATATATTGTTGGTTGGTTCTTGTTAATAAACTGTAATCCGACATTGGGATTGTTTTTAATGATGAAAAATGGGATAGAAATTGAGACCTTCAAATGACCCATAATAAAAATTGTTTATAATTCTACAATACATCTATTTATCCATCTATACACAGTCCATCCCAAACTGGACATTTTCAATTTTAAAAACATGTAACATTTAAAAACATTTCAAGTTTAAAAACATTGAACAGGTTTGTGGAACCTTACAGACCAAATGATGCTTAATGGCAGCCTTTTCTGGTGTTCTCCAGATGATGCTTTAGGACTAAATTTCCCAGAACTGCCAATGTTCCTACAGACTGGAAATGTTAGATATTATACATGGAGTATATCTAAAAGACGTGCTATTATAATTTATTTAGTTCCAATCCTGTATTACTTTTCAGGAGAAGGTCAGTCAATTGAACACCACCACCACCCAAAGCTAATATTTCTTCAGAATTACATTTGGTTGTTCATTCAATTTATACCCCAGTTTTCTCTTCATTTCTCTTTAGGAGAGGATTGAGAGAAGCTAACAACATTAATTAACAATATTTATGACATTCTTTACCATATTCCCTAGTAATTTTGCCTTGTTGTGGTTGAACCACAATAGGCAGCCTGAAGCCCTTCAGATGTTGAAACACTGCTCCCAGCAACCCAACTAGGATGGACAATGGTAAGAGATGCTGGATGTTCTGGAGAGTCATAGGATCGCCACCTGCTGAAAGGTCTAACTTTGAGGAGCTTTGCCTGTAGCAATTCTGAAAATCTAAATTATGCCCAGTTCTTTGCCTAACAACTAAAATTTCCCAGCAAATATGGAAACTTTGTTACCATGACCTACCAAAGCCTCTTGCATACTGGATTAGGTGGAAAGTCTTTTATAATGACAAAACATTTTCAAAATCTTATTAAATTTTAGTTTATTAAAAATTCAGGGGGAGAGGTCTCTCAAATCCTTAGTCATACAGATCCTATAAATATACAATATGTATTGGTAGAGTAACATAATTTCATAACAGGAAAGATACTAAAAATCACAGATGTCCCCACAACATGTTATATGGTGAATGTGGTATTGATGTGCATATGCCTTGGTTAAACTCAGTTTGACATCTGCAAAGCAAAGAGTTAGCCTCCAGTATCACCTTGTAAGCTGAGACTGTCACAATGCTAGGTGAGACTTGTAGGAGAATTTGAAACATGAAAACCTAATTTCTGTTCTGTTCTGGACAGTCTCCTACAATTTCTCTCTATCCTACAGGAAGACAACTTTTAACTCTGAACCCCATTTTCCTCATCTGAATAGCTGAGCCACAATGGAAATGAAACGTTTACTTAGCAAAAGAAAAACAAATTAAGTACTAAGTTTCAGGTCATTTTCACTGCAAATGTCTACAAGCTGTTTACCATCTTCTCTGATTTCTACTTTGAGGGATATTCTGGAGTGTTCCTGGCCACACAGGTCTCCATAAATATTTCAATTATAACTGCTGATCAGCTCTTCCTGCCATGTTTCCTCAGCAATCCTGTAAAAAAGCTTATAGTCTCAAAATCACATTTTCAAAATAGAATGTTCCATATGCTTATGATTACCTATACCTTTTAGGTGTTATGCTATTTATGCAAGCCCATATGCATAATAATATCTTTGCCACAATAATTTTAACCATCACCTCATCCACCTAGACAGAAACTGAAAGTTGCTTGCACCTGTGAACAGCTCTGCTCATTTTCATGAATAGATTGAGGAAGATAGCATGGGAGCATCTGTCTGCCCCAAATAAATGTGCACCTGTGCCCACCTGTAAAGGGTGGAGATTGTCAGGCTCTCCTGCAAAGCCAGAGAGGCAGTCTACCCATCTGTCACTGCCATATGGCTCATCAAGGGACAACTGCGGACAGCAGCCTCAAATGTTTCTGCAGGCAGACTGTGGGCAGATAGTGCATACTATAGGTAGACAGTGGCCAAGGCAGAAAGAGCAAGTGCTTACTGATAGAGAAGGGATGAAGGAGTCTGTGTGCACTTGATCTCCATTCTCTGTGGCAAGCATAGCTATGGAATGAGTTGCAAAGGATGGATAGAGTTCTAAATCTCTTTTGGGCAGGTCACATGGTTTGGAGAAAGTGGTGTTAAATTCTGCTGTACAATTTTTAGAAAAATTCTACCAATGCAAAAGAGGTTTCTAGCTTCTTTTCCCTTATTCTCAGGATGTTTGAGAATTCTTTTAGAATTCCTCTTGATGGAGTTTTTGAGTTTGTGGTGATGGTGGTGGCAGGAACTGGCACTATCACTATTGGTTTTTAGGCATAGACTTCTTTTCCTCACTCTTAAGTCTCCCTGGCAGCCTAGATCTCCCACTAGGAACATGCCCAGTGGGAGGAGTTCCCTGATGATGCCTTCTCTTGGGCAGATGATTACACAGTGAAAGGCAGGGCATTTGCTTATACCTCTTGACCACCACAAAACTAAGTAGGTAAAAGAACAATCAATTCATGAGCATTCCAAGGTTCTAGCAAATTATCTTTTGTTAAATTAAGTTCACATGATAGATTCAGTTGGCAGGAAAACCTTTCACCATAGCATTAGCTGAAAACCATGAAGATTTGGAGAGCTCAGAATGCTGTAGTATATGCATTTTATGATTTTTAAGGCCAAACTATCTATCTATCTATCTATCTATCTATCTATCTATCTATCTATCTATCTATCTATCTATCTATCTATCTATCTAACTATCTAACTATCATCTATCATCTATCATCTATCATCTATCTATTAGATTTATACCCTTCTTTTTCTCTAGAAGCTCAAAGCATGGAGATCTTTCTCCATTTTTATGACTACAACAGCAGCCCTCTGAGTATCTGTGCTGAAGACAGATTTGCAACTGAGTCTCTCTGATCCTAGACCAACACTTTAACCACTACACCGTGCTGACTCAACTCACAAATTACATTAATTAGCAGCACATAGCCATCTCTTTTCTTTTTATTTACCATAAAGTACATGCCTGGGACTCTGATATGGATTAAGATTACTACTGGGAAGAGAAAGATTTAATCCTTCAGTTTCAAAGACATTCCTTCCCAAAGTCTCCCCCATGTGGCTCCATCAGCTGACAACCTTGTACAGATGGGACCTGGAGAGAGTTGACCCTGTTTGATTTGGTTGAATGGGCAGGCAAATACAGGAGAAAGCATCCCTTAAATAACCAGGTTTGAAGCCACACAACCTTAAATCAGAACCTTGACTCACACTAGGAACCTGACAAGTAACCAATGTATATAACTCATCACTGCTCATGCTGCCACATTCTGCAAAGCCTGCATTAATGGTGCTGTTAGACTTGTGTTCTATTGATTGCTGCATGGTGTGTGAGTGGGTGTGACAGGAAGGTGTCAAGAGAGAACGGTTAAACTTCCCCAGCTGTGTGGTCCTCACACAGAGAGGAACTGCACATCTTAACAAAAGGTTGAAGTCATGCTACACCATTAGTATAAGATGGAGCTGGACTCTTGTATTACTATTTCTTAAAACATGGTGGACTCTGGGATGCTTCTAACTATACTACTGCATTTGATTCCAATACCTGTTATATTCTAAGGTGCAGGGATAAAAAGAGGGGGTTGCAATTGCTCTGAGAAGACACAAGCATATTTGAAGGGAACCATAAATTTGGAGGGATTGAGCACACCAGCCAGAGTTGCTGGCAGAACTCACTTTGCTCTGCTTGGGCATGGGCTTGTCTAGATGGAGTGGCAGGGTGGTCCAGCAGGCCTCCAGCCCTAAGCACCCTGGCATGTGTGCCCAGTCTGGATAGATTCCATCTATCTGAGGAAGGGTCCAGAATCCAGAGGCCTATGACTTAGTCCTCCAAGAATCCACCCTGGATAAAGGAGAGGGTCTGGAGCATACTCCTGCAGGGCTTCAGTGTCATTTTTCAGGGATCCAGGCCCAGGCCCATGCCCTGGTTTTGATTGCTATTTTGGCACAACAGAGTACATCTTGCAGAGCTCTAGTGGACTCTTGCAGTGGTCCAGCTCAAGTGTGGTTGGTGTCCATCCAAGGCTGAACCACTGAAAGAGTTTGGTCCTGCTCTGGCTGGCTGGGCTGGTATTAGGGTTGAACTTTTCTATGGCTACCCTGTGAACAGCAAATACTAATCCAAGCTGAGCATGGGGAATGAGGAAAGAGTGGCTATTTCACCAAGGGGCATGGTTTGAATTTGATTGCTTCATGGTTGGTTTTAAAAGATAAGGTTTTGCTTTCTGAGGTGTAAGTTTCTATTATTTTATGGTATGTAAACTGAAATTAGATAATTCAGGGTGAGTAATGTGTTTATTTTTGCCCAGCCAGTTTAATCACTAGTTTTGTTCTGGAGCAGCCACAAGACTTCATGTCTTTTGGAGGGCTGTGCTGATGCAAAGTTTGAGAAGCCCTGAGCCAAGGTCTTTAGCTCCTCTCCTTTGTGTTATGGGATGGCATTTTGATCCTTAAATCTGGAAGTGCAGGTCTGGATGAAGGATATTGGGAACAGAGTGATGATTAAAGGAGTAGGAAGAGCTGTTTTTTTTACACAATAGTAAAAAAAATACTTATGATACATTAACCTCATATCATCTCTCTCTCCCTCTCTCTCTCTCACACACACACACACATGCATGAACGCACAAAATTAGCCTTGCATTTAAAAGGGTCTTATCAACTAAGGCTTGAAGAAGAGAAGGAAATAATTCATGATGGAATACAATGCCATTAGGAAACCAAAACCTGCTCTTGCTCACTACGGTGTGTCCGTGTCCGTGTGTACCCTGCACACTCAACAGAGCTAGGACGCGGGTTGTCAGTAAGCTTCTGGGCGCACTTCAAAGTGGTAGTCATCTTTAAAGAAACCTGAGACCTGGATACCCATAGGACCAAATTCTCCTAGCAGTTTCTGCTTGCAAAATTAAGATCTAGCAGAGAAGAACTGTTACAGGGCATGTCTTTTCTGTTGTACCCCTATCCTTTGGAACAACATTTCACCCAAGGCCAGTTCAGCATCAATCCTACTGGCATTTAGGAAAGCTGCTAAGATGAGCTTGTTTGGAAAGGTTCTGGTGGTTGATAGTATGTTAAGGTCCCACTCTTCAGGAGATGTTTGTTTACTTTGATACTTTGAAGAATGATATATTTATTACTTATCTGGGTTGTGTTAATTTTTAAAGTTATTTTTTGGGGGAGTGTACTATTTGTGTACTTCAGCAAAGGACCGTTCCCTTGTCGTGGTGCTGGAGCTTGAGCACCTCAATGATGCCATGAGCTAAACCGTGAAGGGCCACCCAAGATGGGAAGGTCATGACAGAGAGGTCAGACTAAATGCGATCCCTGGGGAAGGTAATGGCAACCCACCCCAGTATTCTTGCCGTGAAAACTAAATGGATCAGTACAACCAGAGATATGTCGGTATACCATCGGAAGATGAGACCCCCAGGTCGGAAGATGGTCAAAATGCTACTGGGGAGGAACAGAGGATGAGTTCAACTAGCCCCAGATGTGATGACACAGCTAGCTCAAAGCCGAAAGGACGGCTAGCGGCCGACGGTGCTGGTGATGAACGGCGAATCCAATGTTCTAAGGATCAACACACCATTGGAACCTGGAATGTAAGATCTATGAGCCAGGGCAAATTGGATGTGATTATTGGAGAGATGTCAAGATTAAAGATAGACATTTTGGGCATCAGTGAACTGAAATGGACTGGAATGGGCCACTTCACATCAAATGACCACGAGATCTACTACTGTGGACAAGAGGACCACAGAAGAAATGGAGTAGCCTTCATAATTAATAGTAAAGTGGCTAAAGCAGTGCTTGGATACAATCCAAAAAACGATAGAATGATCTCAATTTGAATTCAGGGCAAGCCATCTAACATCACAGTGATCCAAATATACGCCCCAACCACAGATGCTGAAGAAGCTGAAGTAGAGCAGTTCTATGAGGATCTGCAGCACCTACTGGACAACACGCCTAAAAGATGTTATTTTCATCACGGGAGACTGGAATGCTAAGGTGGGCAGTCAAATGACACCTGGAATTACAGGTAAGCATGGCCTGGGAGAACAAAATGAAGCAGGACATGGGCTGATAGAATTTTGCCAAGAGACCTCACTCTGCATAACAAACACTCTCTTCCAACAACCTAAGAGACGACTTTATACAAGGACTTCCCCAGATGGACAACACCAAAATCAGATTGACTACATCCTCTGCAGCCAAAGGTGGTGGACATCTATACAGTCGGTAAAAACAAGACCTGGAGCTGACTGTAGTTCAGATCACGAACTTCTTCTTGCACAATTTAGGATCAGACTAAAGAGATTAGGGAAGACCCACAGACCAGCTAGATATGAGCTCACTAATATTCCTAAGGAATATGCAGTGGAGGTGAAGAATCGATTTAAAGCACTGGACTTAGTAGATAGGGTCCTGGAAGAACTCTGGACAGAAGTTCTCAACATTGTTCAGGAGGCGGCAACAAAATACATCCCAAAGAAAGAGAAAACCAAGAAGGCAAAATGGCTGTCTGCTGAGACACTAGAAGTAGCCCAAGAAAGAAGAAAAGCAAAAGGCAACAGTGATAGGGGGAGATATGCTGAAAGTGAAGAGGAACTGAGGAGCCTTATGATGAAGGTGAAAGAAGAAAGTGCAAAAGCTGGCTTGCAGCTAAACCTCAAAAAAAAAAAACAAGATTATGGCAACCAGCTTGATTGATAACTGGCAAATAGAGGGAGAAAATGTAGAAGCAGTGAAAGACTTTGTATTTCTAGGTGCAAAGATTACTGCAGATGCTGACTGCAGTCAGGAAATCAGAAGACGCTTAATCCTTGGGAGAAGAGCAATGACAAATCTCGATAAAATAGTTAAGAGCAGAGACATCACACTGGCAACAAAGGTCCGCATAGTTAAAGCAATGGTGTTCCCCGTAGTAACATATGGCTGCGAGAGCTGGACCATGAGGAAGGCTGAGAGAAGGAAGATTGATGCTTTTGAACTGTGGTGTTGGAGTAAAATTCTGAGAGTGCCTTGGACTGCAAGAAGGTCAAACCGGTCCATCCTCCAGGAAATAAAGCCAGACTGCTCACTTGAGGGAATGATATTCAAGGCAAAACTGAAATACTTTGGCCACATAAGGGGAAGACAGGACACCCTGGAGAAGATGCTGATGCTAGGGAGAGTGGAGGGCAAAAGAAGAGGGGCTGACCAAGGGCAAGGTGGATGGATGATATTCTAGAGGTGACGGACTCGTCCCTGGGGGTGTTGACGACCGACAGGAAGCTCTGGCATGGGCTGGTCCATGAAGTCACGAAGAGTCTGAAGCGACTGAACGAATAAACAACAAACAACAAACTATTTGTAACCTGTTTGGAATACTTTTGGGGGGTTGAGCAACATATCAATTGCAGCTAACAAACAAGCAAACCATGTACAGATGTTGGGAGTGCTGAGTCCCACAAACCATCTACTTTTTATTGCCTTATAGATACTTTCCTCTCACAAATCCCCAACTCTTTCTGTACAGTTATGAAAAATAGGGGTAAGGGGGATTGAATACTGGTATCTACCCAACCCAAAGCTGTGGTTTTAATAAAAGGCACTGATAATCAGCAGAATTGCTCAAGCCATGCAGATATGTTCTTTCAGCACAACTGCATTGCTGGACCAATTACCTGAAGTTATGCAAGTAGTAAAAATGTGATTGCCAGGGAATGTATCAATTTATAAATTGTATCTTTAATTATGAAGAAGTTATGAAAATCCATCCCAGGACCGTTGTTGACATTGTCTGTGAAGGAAAATAAACCCTTTGACATAACTGTATGACCAATAAATTGCACAGGTTTTAAAACTCCCCTAAGATGGGAGAAAACTGCTTTCATCCATGAATCCAAAAATATCTGACCTAAGTCAATTGGCAAACATGGATAATGATATCATTTTTTTTTCTTTTTTTCATATGCAGAAGAATACCTTTCCAGGAAATACTGACAGGATGTTGATAGAAGATGAAAGTCAAATACTATTTAATAGCTTGGGAAGTTGGAAGGTAACTTTTTTATATCCCTCTCCTTCTTTTTAAAAAAGCAGTGATTATTTTTGTGTGTGTGTGTGTCCTAAATCTCTAGAAAGAAACCCTTAACCTATGCAAAATTGCATATAAGATTTAGCAAGCAGATTGGCTTCTTTCCCACCATTTAAATTTGTCCAAACATTGGCCTTTATGACCCTTTCTGGTATTTATGTATAGTAGGCAAATGTAAGCTTAATTTCAAATGTCCTGTGGCTACTCTGACTTATTATCAAATGACAAGAAAAGTTCACCTCATCCTTAATTGGAAGACAACTTTAAGAGGGAGTCAGACAGAGAGAGAATAAAGATCAGACAATATATATAATAAACACTGCTGTTAAATTACTGGAGATATGCAGAGAATCAATTTTTAACTCAAATCATGTACAAATTTGAAGCTTACTGACACATTGCCCTCAAGTCATTACAGTATACAATAAAATATGCAAATTTAATGATAGCTTTGTTATAAATGATGAGTTAAAGGGACTGGGAGTTTAGTAATAATTGTAATACCTATAATGAAACCATAATGTTAGTTTCCCTCCATTTAAGTTTGTTAATGTATTTATTTAAAACACAGCATTCGAAATGTTGATGGCACTTGCTGAATTCTAATGAAGGTCCTATTCTAGATATGAAAAAAATATGATGGAATAGTAGCAGGAGAAATAATACATGTTTTCTGGAATAATTCAAAAAATTGAATTATTCTATGCATAATTGCTAGATTATTCTATGTAAACAGATTAAGAAAGGACCAATTGCTGGTCCTATTAAAAAGCTGAACAAATAGCCTACAATTTCTGTTTTAGTGTAAAAATATATAGTCTATTTCTACAAAAGACTATAAACATTTATTGTTAAAATCCTTTTGGGCACCAATTACTTGTCTCCAGCTCTTTTTTCTTCCTTGCAGTTTAACTGCATGGTGAACTCTACAGAACCATGGCTTTGTGGTACTAGGCTGAGTTTAGGAGCATAGCCTGCAACAGGACCAAAGCACAATTGTCTGTCTCCACATGTCCATTGTAGATCCCCCTCCTTGATTTTCAGGGATCCTCCACTTTCCCTTCATCTCTCCAATCAATGACTTTCAGGGATATAAAGAAATATAAAGAAAGCAGAGGAATCAGCCATCATGGGATCCAAAGGTACAGGTGGCTCACTTAACTCTTTCTTGCCATTCCTTTCTTGCCACATGTCTTCAATGAACCTGATTGCATGGGTAGAGCTACCAATAATTTGCTGAAAAATTCTGGAGGACCTCTAGCTGGTAGCAAACAGAGCTCTTGATATCATTTTGCTGCCATGTTAGCGGTCATCAAATTTCTGTACCCCTATTGGGGCTCCAATAGGGGCTCTACTGGAAGAGCAATGTGGAAGGAAAGAGGTAGTAAGTGAGGAAAAGGCAGTCACTACTGCATCCACCTCCTCTTTTGCAGCTGCTCCTGGGTCAACCGTTGCCCCAGCAACAAGAGCTTCTGTTGGAAACAGAGCCTTTCGAGGCCCTGTGGCTTCCCTCTTTCTCTTCTCACTCTTTTCCTCTTTCTCACTCAGAAAGACATGATGGCAGAGAGAAGAGGTGTACCATATCTGTGCTGCAAACATACAGATGACCACTTGTGGTTTATTCATTCAGTCACTTCCGACTCTTTGTGACTTCATGGACCAGCCCACACCACAGCTTCTTGTCAGTTGTCACCACCCCCAACTCCCCCAAGGATGAGTCCGTCACCTCTAGAATATCATCCATCCATCTTGCCCTTGGTCGGCCCCTCTTCTTTTTGCCTTCCGCTCTCCCTAGCATCAGTCCATACTCCAGGAAATAAAGCCAGGCTGCTGGAAGCAGGGATACTTTTTGATGACTGCAGAAGTGAGGAGAGACCCTTGTGAGCTGTGACCCAAGCTCACTGCTGCAGCATCAGAAGAAAAGAAGCAGAGATGTGACCCCCATCATCCTTTTCTCCTGTCTGCCTTCAACTGCCATGGCCAGGAAGTGCTTGATAACCAAGGTCTTTCACCAATGGGGAAGGCCCAACTGAAAGGTTTGTCCTGGGCCCAGAGAGTTCTAGTTATACCCCCACCCCCAGTGCAATCTATCTTCCAATTCTCAGTCTCTCAAAATTCTTAAAGTGAGAGAAGATGTCTTGGGAATGAAGAGCTGGGAAGTCCACTTTTATCAAGTGTGGACAAGTGAGAACAAAGGAGAGCATATGCTCTTAATTTTCATCCAGCTCAGAACATATATGTAGAAGCCTGCTTACACACAAGGTTGGCCCAAGAAGCAATGTGGGTTTTGTCTCACCGTGTGTGTGTGTGTTTGTGGAAGATTTCCATATGTTATATGATGGATCTGTACTGTACAGAGAAGAGAGAAGATTTCAAGAGCTCTTACAGGGTTCCTGGTCACACATCGATAGTCATGTTCATCCAAATATAATTTCAATTTTGCTGGAAAGCTTCCTCATCATCCTGGCCAGGGATAGGCAAGGCAAGGCTAAAAAACATCTCACACTGGGTATTTGGGATTAAATATTTGGAAAACATATCTGTATCTACAGAGAGTGTTATATTAGACTTGCACAAACTAGATCGGATTTGATTCAAGTAGTCAGTCTGATTCAGAAAATGGATTTGATTTGATTTGAAACATCAGTTTGTTCACCCAAGTCCAAGTATTTATTTATTTATTTATTCATTCATTCATTCTTTCATTCTAATATACCACCAAATCAATACAAATACATGGCGTCATTCAATTGATTTAAATGAAAAGGACTTCTGAGCATGTGCAAAAGACCATTAAATCAATCTGGAGGCATCTGATTCAATTCAATGCTCAGAGCAGCTTTGACAATTCAAATCAGGAAATATATTAAATTAGGAGACTCAAGACTCCAGTTGGTTAGTATCCTTTGAATCAAGTCTCCAAACTGAATAGTCTGTATGACAGTGTGTTTAATATATGTTGAAAAATGCTGTAAATGAAGACACCTATAAAAAGATATATTTTTATAATTTTGAGAGTGCTGTTTTTTTCACTACACTGAATAGGGGAATCCATTTCTTTTTTATCACAAATTATTTCTGCATATATTCTTCATTTGCTATTCTGGGATTTACCAAAAATAAAAGGATCATATTTTGAAGTATTTAATGTGCATTTAAAAACTGGACACTTCTTCTCTTCCCAGTGAATAAAGAAAAGATCCTGTGGGGCATTGTAGTTGACAACACCTGTGATGAATTATTTGTAAATGTAATGAATTACATTACTAGGGGCATGTCAAATTATACGTCGATAATGAATTTTTGGATGCATCTGCTATGTAATTGTTCCCAGCGGACATGTATTCATCTTCACCTGGCATTATTTTCCTGATTTTTGTGGATTTTTTTTTTTAATTATGCATTTTCGTTCCTATCATAATTGTTACCATGATCCCTGTTCCTTTGTTCTAATCAGGTCCCTTTAATGCAGTGCATATTCTGAACAAAAGAGGAGGGGAAAACACACACACGGATATTGGCTAAACAAAACCCTGGCCTTTATGTGTTACTGTGTAACAGCCTACTTGGCTTCAGAAGGTTGGGTGGTGTTGACAGGGAGATCAGTTGTTTTCCTGCTTCTATCTGCCAGCTGCTGCTGTAGTGTATTCTGAAGCACACAAAATGAATAAAAGTTAAAAGCTGTGCCGATGACAGATATGCTTGCATTGCTTTTACTTGGTCTATCTTGGATTTTTAATAAGGCAAATAAAGCAAATTGAGAGCGTAAACCAGCCCGTGTCTCGCCTTGACTTTTATTATGGAAACATTCTCAGTGACACGATCTTTCATCAGTTTACAAGACCAGAGAGCACCGGTTTTGTGTTAGCTAAGTACACACAACTTTTCTACTACAATGGTGTTTGCTATCCAGAGTTCAGTTCTACTTCACAAATTTATTCTGAGGAGGCAAACTTTGTCATTAATACCACAGCTCAGGATCAAAAGTCCTTCTGTGAATAATACAGTTGTTTGCCTATTTGATCCAAGATAATTGATTGATATGTAGCCCAGTCCAAAGCAGGAGTTAAGCTGAAGTACCAGAACTGAAGTTAATTTGCAATATATTTTGATTTTATATCTGCTGGGAAATATGATCTAAGGTCTGATTTTCACATTGCTCACTTTAGTCTAAATTGCTAGATGTTCCCTGAAAGTCACCATAGTTATATTTATATTGAGATAACCACAAGTTGTGTATTGGAGTCATAAATTTTTGGCAATTAAACAAAAGTATGCTATAAATGTCACAAAACAGCTTTAAAAGGGAGATGGTCTTAACTTGACCCATGCAAGAAATTATCAATTTAGGACAAGTCAAAGACATTTCATTACCTTTCAAGATATCCATGATGAAATTTCATGAAACCTAAAGATTGGTAAACTCTTAAAAACAACAACATATGCTATGCTTAATTATTGCTGCTGTTCAATCACAAATAATTAAATAATGAAATTTAATTATGACAACAATGTTAAGGTTCAGGTACATTGAATCTGATGGCACGGGATTAAGTAAAAACTATGGATTCAATCAGGTTTCTTTCCAAGTAAATGTGTTCAGTATTAGGTGTCAATCAATTCTCTTCAAAATATGAACATAAAGGAATTCCATCATAAAAAATGAATATTATACAAAATATCTTGATATGACTACATGGACACGAAGCAGGACCCTGTTCCATACCCCCTTAGTGAGTCCTACAGGGAGGGCAAAGTAGCTTCCTTGTATATCTCACCTAAAATATACGTTACTTCAAGAGATTCACCAAATTCCTTTGCTTCATACATAAGAGAGCTGGAACAAATTATCACTGATAGTATCTGATTTATTTTGCTGTTTTTCTTGGCACTTCTCATCTCTCTTTTCAAGTAACTGTTGTATGAATGTTACATGACATTGGAATTTTTAATACACAACTTTTTGGCAAGTAAATCAACATTTTTATGCTAGCCTAACATGAGGTACCTGCCATTCATTCACTCTGCTATCAAATTTAGCAGCATTCAAATGAAATGACTAAACTAAAAGTTTTAAAATGATATATAAAAGTTTATACTCCTCACCTGTCTTAAGTAAGTAGGCACAGTGGATATATTTTATTTTTACTTTTTAACAAGTCATTTTGATTCTTACTGACAAGCAGTCAAAATGGTGGATGCTTTAAATTCAATAGTATGAGTAGATGAGTAGACCTTGCTGTCTGACAGCAAAAATTCATCTAATTTAGGATCATGTTTGTTACAATGCATAACCATATGCCATGGGAAACCCAAAAGCAGAATTTATTTTATTTATTTATTAAATTTGTCACCGCCCATCTCCTCCCACCGGAGGGACATTGACCCTCTCTCACTTTGTTCTGCAGCACATAGTCATTATACCAAAATAATCTGTCTCTTTGCCATTTGCAATAAGGATTGAATCCTCCTCTGCAAATGGAAGCGTTTCTTCTCTCTATAGAAGGGGCATCTGTGCAGGAGATATTTCTATTGGAAGGAAATAAGAATGAGGCCATTTTCCTGGATTCTTCCTCCCCTCTATAACTCTCTGTGCCAACCCCACAGAAGCAAATATTTTTGGGAGCAAGATGATCTAGTGGAAGGGCAAATAAGTAAAAATGGCTTCTTTCCCATTTTGCCTGCAGGAGCATTCCATGAGTAAAAATCTCCTGAGGAAATTTTTGAGGAAGCCACTATAGTAAGAATCAGTAACCCCTAACACAAGCTGCTTCTCACACCTTCACTCTCTTGTCATACAATTAGTTGAAAATGGCCACTAAATTATCCTTTGGTTTGTGTTAACCTTAGTCAAGATATCTGCAATTACAATTGGAGTGAATAGTTGGACCAAATCATCCTCATCCACTCTATATGCCTAAGCAGGCCACTAGAAAAGAGGTGCTAATTGTTTTATGTTGTTAATGGAGATTTTTATACTGTATTATCTAATTTATATTTTTGTCTTGAATTTATTTTGTTTATTCTTAACTTTTGTTGACTTTGACTTTTTAATGTTATTTTTATGCATGTTACTTTTTTATGTAATTTTGTATTTTATGTTATTATTACTTTTTATGTTATTTTATAAATAAACATAATCAAGCAATCTGAATCTATTTTCTTTTCAGTTAGTCCCTCAGGTTCTGTAACTTTATATCATAAAACTCCCCATGAATGAGTGAAATGCTGTCTGCAGCCTTTTGAATCCTAGATTCAACAAACTGAGTTAATTCTCATCCAGAACTGAGAGCTACAATTTCTTGCCAAAAAATCAACCAGTTAAAAATTGCAGCTTCATTTTCTTAGCAGATCTCCAAAGATAGGCAAAATTAATGGGTTTGTCGCTGTAGTGGAAAATATTTCATCACTTTTGTTCATGGCTATATGTCAGATGATTTTGATGTCTTTATATTCATGTATTCTTTCTAATATCCATAGCTATTTTAAGAGCTATAATGCTATTATATTAGTCTGAGGTGTTTTGGTGAAAAATTATATGGATCCCATTATAATCATAATCTATCAAGTCCATACATTAAGCTTTTATTGTAATGATGCTTGTAAAGTAACAGTATTTGGCAGGCAATGTATGAAAAGTTAACTCCTTTGGTTTTGGAAATTTGGAAAAAAAATCTTAACAGTAATTAAAAGCAATCCATGAATGATCACTCTTCTTTATGTGCAGAGTCTAAACTGTGAAAAGAAATAAGATAGAATGAATTTGCACAAGCCTAGTGTGCACTTCAGAGTCACTGCTTTTGTACTGAACATATCAGATCAGGATGAATGGCTGATGCAAAGCTGGAAAACTTTCTCTAAAGTGAAAGTTATAATACCCCTGCAAACACCCCCTTGTATCCTGCCATTTCCAGTGGGGCTCTAGAACTCCATTGGATGGCTGGGAAGGGCTGGGGTGTTACATGCAGTCTATGGCCTAAAGGTTGCCTACTTAGGGTCCAATGAACAACTGTGTTAAGGTTCCATATAAAGCAGTGGGACACCAGATTAACTATGCACTGTACCACCCCAAGTAGTACGGAAGTAATATATCTTTAATTTTTTTATTTGGCTGGATTATATAATATATTAACGCTATATCTCAGCCTTCTCCAACTCAGTGCCTTGCAGATATCTTGAGGCTGGTTGAAAAGTCTGAGAATCAATGCCAACAATCAAAGAATACCAAATTGCTCTATCTGGTGATGGAGACATGCACATATGAACAGGCAGTCATGGACGTAATACCACAGAGTAATCCCATTTTTTCAGACATAACATTTTTAGTGCAGTTGGTTGATATATTTAACTTCCGGTTGTCAATATGGACAACTTCCAGTCTGGCAGGAAGGGCATGTCACAGACCCTGTCAGCTAAAGAATTTTGATTGGCAAGGTTGAAGAGGAGAGCCTTTTCTGCCATTTTCCCCACCCTGCATCTTGCCCCCTGAGGGTAGATGGCCATCTCTCAGGGATATTTTAGCTACATCCTGTACTGTAAGTCCTGTATAAGCAGGAGGTGAGAGTAGAGAATCCTCTTTTTCTAATTAAGTATTTGTAGTGCTGGTGGTTTTATCTCAGGACTGTCAAGGAGGAATTGGATAGTGATGTGTACCTCTTTCCCTTATGTGAATGATATATAGAACTTTATATTCCTATATAATGGTTGAATATGTAATACAGAATTAAGCAAGCATTTATTTTAGTCACTAAAGGAATATACTTTGTTTTGTCCTACCCTTGGTGGGACATTTGGGTAGAGTAGGGTGATCTTTCTCATCATCAATCCAAAAACCTTAGGAAAAAGATACTCCTTAAGTTTGAAATGGTCTCATCTCCAGCTGATATAAACAAATATGCCTTAACCTTGATGGTTTCATTTTTGGCAGGATTAGACAAAGTGTTCCAAGTACAAGATAAGATAAACTTGTCCCTGGCAAACTCCAGTGAGATGAGACCATTGTAAAGGAGTGTGAGTCATGGTGGTTCAAACCCTATATAAACTCATCAAACTTGTTGGGATGGAACTTCAATGCGCTCCTAACTGGGAGGGTGCTGCATGTTTGTTGGCTTTGAAAGGGTCCACCCACAATCATCTCTTTGGGGTTCCCTGCAGAAGGGTTGTAAGGTGTTTCTTTCTTTAGCTTACTGTATTCTTAAGTATTCTGAATATGCTTTGATTGCTGTCTCATGTTATATTATTATGATATTTTATTATATTACCTTAGAATAAAGTGTGAAGTATTCTTATTGTGGAATCCTTGGTGCTTTCTGAGCCTTGTTGTTTTCTTGCTGACATTTCATTGCCAGACTAGGCAACATCTTCAGTGTGAAAAGGGAGTGGGCCTTGCTCTCTGTTTATATACCATGGCTTGTCCAGCTTGTGTTGGTGGAGGTGTTGTTCTCTCCTTGGGAGTTCCTTGATTGGACTGTTGTTTGCTGTTTGATTGATTGACTGAGTTAATAGTTCCTTGATTAGGATATTGTGTTGTTTGATTGTTCCTCAGGTGTTAATTCTGGTGTTAATCTTTGCATATCTGGGTGTTGATTGCTGGCGAGGAGGTGTTCTGGTCTTTTGGCTTTTCTATTGTCTCTTTTGAATGGTATATAAATGTTGTTTACCTCTATGTATCTGTTGATGGCTGCTTTGTCCGAGTGCCAGGCTTCAAGGAATTCTCTGGTGTTTTGGGATTTGGCTTGGTTTAGGATGCTCATAGTTCCCCAGTTGAAAGTATGGTTGAGTCTTTCCATGTGTTGTGAGATTAAGGAGTTCTCATTGTGTCTTCTGACTGCTAGTTGGTGTTTGTAGATGCGCTCTGCTAGTCTTCTGCCCGTCTGTCCTACATAGTGGCTGCTATAGTCCTTACACTGTATGTTGTAGATAACTCTTGTTTTTTCTTCTAGTCCACTGGGCTTTTTAGGTTACTTAAGATGTTCTGAAGGGTTTTGGTTGGTTTATGTGCTACGGTGATGCCATGCGGTTGTAACAATCTGTTGGTGGTTTCTGAGATGTTTCTGATGTATGGCAGTGTTATCCTTTTCATAGCTTCTGTTGGTTGTGTTGTAGTGGGTTGGGTGGTCAGGCACTCTTTGATAAAATTGAGTGAGTATCCATTTTGCTGGAAAATGCTGTATAGATGATCTGTTTCCTTTTTCTGGTGTTCTGGGTTGCTGCAGTGCATTAGTGCTCATCTGAATAATGTTCTTACACAGCTCCTCTTGTGGGAGTATTCTTGCTATGTGGTCATTGCTTCAGAATCCAAAAGAACCTGTGACCCAGCCTTGCTGGGCTGCAGACAGAGCAATGCAATATTCTTGATGATGGTGGGGTTCATGCCCTTAGACTTTTCAAAATCAACTTTAGTGGTTGGTCTGGCTTACTACTAAAGCTAGAAACATGGTCCCTTCCTACATAATCTATATGTAGAAAAGGTTTATCATTCAAAATATCCATGGATGTGTGAGGTACCACAGATATAGATATAGATATATAGTTATATTACGTCAATGCATATTAATAGGTTTAAACAAAAATGCCTCTTTTCTCCAGCAGCAATGCTTTCTATTTCCCCCCCTGTTTTGAGTTAAAAATAGCAATGGCAATGATGCTCCCCATGGCACTTATCTTCATTTCCCATCTAGAGAATGATGCCATAATGTGATGTAGTGTTGATTCAAATGGGAACATAGGGAAATTTTGACTGCCCTGCAATGAATTTGGCCTGCTTGTCAGTACACCGTGTGTGTGTGTGTGTTTGGAGGGAGAGGGAGGAAGGGAGAAAATGTAATGGAAGAATTTTCAACTCAGCAAATTTTCCAGCCTGCTATGTGCTTTCTAGACATGCACAGATCTAGGTTACAGTCTGAAGATTCTGTTTCAATCTTTAGAAATAGCTTAATTTGGCTCAGACCTAGTATCCAATTACAGTGACATTCAGATGATGTTTTGTTTTTCCCATTGTCTATTATGGAAAAACACAAATGCTAAAACTTTGTTTTTAATCTATAATACAGTGGGATGAATGGAAGAAATAAAGGGCTTATCACAAGGGTGTTTGCAGCAACGGTTTTTCTTTCATTTTTCCTTTCCTTTCAACTGTGCCAAATTTTACCCACTTGGGGTGTGTGTCTCCAAAGAAAATAGTATTATAGGGAATAATGCTAAAATCCTTGACTATGGTGCTGCTATTCCTATCAGGGTAAAGTTATTGATAATAAAGGAAGGTAAAAATAAAGAAAAGGATTAGGAAAAGGAAGAATTGAACAAAGCAAGGATCAACTAATTAAATAATAAATTGCTTAAGAGAAATTAGACAAACAATTAAAGGATAAAACTACAATACAATGCTGAGTTGTTGGCAGCAGCAAGGTAAATGCTCAGAGCTCTCAGTCAGATAGCATTTAAAAACACAGGGGATACTGTAAATTAATAAAAGATTTGACAGCCCAAGGTGGCAAAATCACTTGGATTGTTCTGGTTGGTATCTACGTGTGACAGAATCCAGTCTTCCCACTCCCTTGTTCTCCACCCCAACAAACAGTATTTCCAACAAACAAATGCTGCTGCTGCTGCTGCTGCTGTTTAAAAGGAACACTGCTTGTTTTTACAGTTCCTGAAACTTCAGAGCTTTTGGTGAGTTGGAGAAGACGATGCATTGGCTGGTGTCTCCCTTCACACTCAGTCTCAGGAAGGTTTTGTTCTTTATTCTAATTTTGACTTGGTGGCCAGAAACTGTCTTCTTTTCTCACAGAAAAATGATAACATTAAGTCTGTGTTTGAAGGTTATATAGAAAAAGTAAAGAATGTACAGCTCCCAAATCAGCCTTAGGAGGACCTTTCGATCTTGGGAGGTTGAACAGCCATAAAGTAATAAGGATGAACAGTCATAAAGATAACAATCAGTGAAATGCCCTCTTTGAAACCCAGGGCACTAATGTTAAATTTAGTGGCAATCTAAAAGGGAGAGAGCTGGACAAGATGATCTGGGAATGACTCTTTAGAGGGGTATATAGGCCTTTATCAACACTAGGGGTCAATCCTACTCAACTGGAGAGTGTTCAATCCATTTTCATAAGGAAACTATTTCAGGTGCTATGCTGTGTGTCAAATGTGGTGCTCCAGAAAGAAGCACAAATGTATTATTAGTAGGACCAAGATAAACATCTTTAGATATTGGTTAAATCGAACATTTTGATTGCAGAGTTTGGGTCCACTTAAACAGGGGAATAATGTTCATTCCTGATGGAGGCAGAAAATTGAAGACAAGTTGCAACTTTGTGCATTTTCCCCAATCATTATTGGCCTGGGACAGGATCTCGCTCTGCTGACCCTTAAAAAAGGATCCTTGATGCAGAAGTATAAGTGGAACATAGTAAATTACCTTTGAGAATAGTATTAGGAAACTCTGAATATTGTTTCAAACCAGCAAGATATACTTTCCATTGCTGCATTTAACATCTTACCATCAGCAGTTTGTAAAAGTAGATTTAGGAAGATCCCCTATGCAGAAGGACTTTGTCCACATGGTTCAGGGTCAGCCCATGTCATACTATCCTACAACTTTTACAGAGATTTTAGAAACTCCTGTTGTTGTTGTTTATTCGTTCAGTCGCTTCCGACTCTTCATGACTTCATGGACCAGCCCACGCCAGAGCTTCCTGTCGGTCGTCAACACCTGCAGTTCCCCCAGGGATGGGTCCGTCACCTCTAGAATATCATCCATCCATCTTGCCCTTGGTCGGCCCCTCTTCCTTTTGCCTTCCACTCTCCCTAGCGTCAGCATCTTCTCCAGGGTGTCCTATCTTCTCATTCTGTGGCCAAACTATTTCAGTTTTGCCTTTAATATCATTCCCTCAAGTGAGCAGTCTGGCTTTATTTCCTGGAGGATGGACTGGTTTGATCTTCTTGCAGTCCAAGGCACTCTCAGAATTTTCCTCCAACACCACAGTTCAAAAGCATCGATGTTCATTCTCTCAGCCTTCCTTATGGTCCAGATCTCGCAGCCATATGTTACTATGGGGAACACCATTGCTTTAACTATGCAGACCTTTGTTGTCAGTGTGAGGTCTCTGCTCTTAACTATTTTATTGAGATTTGTCATTGCTCTTCTCCCAAGGATTAAGCGACTTCTGATTTCCTGACTGCAGTCAGCATCTGCAGTAATCTTTGCACCTAGAAATACAAAGTCTTTCACTGCTTCTACATTTTCTCCCCCTATTTGCCAGTTGTCAATCAAGCTGGTTGCCATAATCTTGGTTTTTCTGATGTTTAGCTGCAAGCCAGCTTTTGCACTTTCTTCTTTCACCTTCATCATAAGGCTCCTCAGTTCCTCTTCACTTTCAGCCATCGAAGTGGTATCATCTGCATATCTGAGATTGTTAATGTTTCCTCGAGAGATTTTAACTCCAGCCTTGGATTCCTCAAGCACAGCACATCGTATGATGTGTTCTGCATACAAGTTGAATAGGTAGGGTGAGAGGATACAGCCCTGCCGTACTCCTTTCCCAATCTTAAACCAGTCCGTTGTTCCGTGGTCTGTTCTTACTGTTGCTACTTGGTCGTTATACAGATTCTTCAGGAGGCAGACAAGATGACTTGGTATCCCCATACCACTAAGAACTTGCCACAATTTGTTATAGTCCACACAGTCAAAGGCTTTAGAATAGTCAATAAAACAGAAATAGATGTTTTTCTGAAACTCCCTGGCTGTTTCCATTATCCAGCGGATATTGGCAATTTGGTCCCTAGTTCCTCTGTCTTTTCTAAACCCAGCTTGTACATCTGGCAATTCTCGCTCCATGAAGTGCTGAAGTCTACCTTGCAGGATCTTGAACATTACCTTACTGGCATGTGAAATGAGTGCCACTGTTCGATAGTTTGAACATTCTTTAGTGTTTCCCTTTTTTGGTATGGGGATATAAGTTGATTTTTTCCAATCTGATGGCCATTCTTGTGTTTTCCAAATTTGCTGGCATATAGCATGCATTACCTTGACAGCATCATCTTGCAAGATTTTGAACAGTTCAGCTGGGATGCCATCATCTCCTGCTGCCTTGTTATTAGCAATGCTTCTTAAGGCCCATTCAACCTCACTCTTCAGGATGTCTGGCACTAGTTCATTGACCACACCATCAAAGCTATCCCTGATATTGTTATCCTTCCTATACAGGTCTTCTGTATATTCTTGCCACCTTTTCTTGATCTCTTCTTCTTCTGTTAGGCCCTTGCCATCTTTGTTTTTGATCATACCCATTTTGGCCTGGAATTTACCTCTGAAGTTTCTAATTTCCTGGAAAAGGTCTCTTGTCCTTCCTGTTCTATTGTCTTCTTCCACTTCTGCGCATTGCTTGTTTAAAAATAATTCCTTATCTCTTCTGGCTAATCTCTGGAACTTTGCATTTAATTGGGCATATCTCCCTCTATCACTGTTGCCTTTTGCTTTCCTTCTTTCTTGGGCTACTTCTAGTGTCTCAGCAGACAGCCATTTTGCCTTCTTGGTTTTCTCTTTCTTCGGAATGTATTTTGTTGCCGCCTCCTGAACAATGTTGCAAACTTCTGTCTATAGTTCTTCCAGGACCCTATCTACTAAGTCCAGTCCCTTAAATCGATTCTTCACCTCCACTGCATATTCCTTAGGAATATTAGTGAGCTCATATCTAGCTGGTCTGTGGGTCTTCCCTAATCTCTTTAGTCTGATCCTAAATTGTGCAAGAAGAAGTTCGTGATCTGAACTACAGTCAGCTCCAGGTCTTGTTTTTACCAACTGTATAGATGTCCGCCACCTTTGGCTGCAAAGGATGTAGTCAATCTGATTTCGGTGTTGTCCATCTGGGAAAGTCCATATATGAAGCCGTCTCCTAGGTTGTTGGAAGAGAGTGTTTGTTATGCAGAGTGAGTTGTCTCGGCAAAATTCTATCAGCCTATGTCCTGCTTCGTTTTGTTCTCCCAGGCCATACTTACCTGTAATTCGAGGTGTCATTTGACTGCCCACCTTAGCATTCCAGTCTCCTGTGATAAAAATAACGTCTCTTTTAGGTGTGTTGCCCAGTAGGTGCTGCAGATCCTCATAGAACTGCTCTACTTCAGCTTCTTTAGCATCTGTGGTTGGGGCGTATATTTGGATCACTGTGATGTTAGATGGCTTGCCCTGAATTCAAATTGAGATCATTCTGTCATTTTTTGGATTGTATCCAAGCACTGCTTTAGCCACTTTACTATTAATTATGAAGGCTACTCCATTTCTTCTGTGGTCCTCTTGTCCACAGTAGTAGATCTGGTGGTCATTTGATGTGAAGTGGCCCATTCCAGTCCATTTCAGTTCACTGACGCCCAAACTATCTTTAATCTTGACATCTCCCCAATAACCACATCCAATTTGCCCTGGCTCATAGATCTTACATTCCAGGTTCCAATGGTGTGTTGATCCTTAGAAGATGGGATTCGCCATTCACCACCAGCACCGTTGGCCGCTAGCCATCCTTTCGGCTTTGAGCTAGCTGCGTCATCACATCTGGGGCTAGTTGAGCTCATCCTCTGTTGCTCCCCAGTAGCATTTTGACCATCTTCTGACCTGAGGGTCTCATCTTCTGATGGTATACCGACATATCTCTGGTTGTACTGATCCATTTAGTTTTCATGGCAAGAATACTGGGGTGGGTTGCCATTACCTTCCCCAGGGATTGCATTTAGTCTGACCTCTCTATCATGACCTTCCCATCTTGGGTGGCCCTTCACTGTTTAGCTCATGGCATCACTCAGGTGCTCAAGCTCCAGCACCACGGCAATGTAACAATCCTTTGCTGAAGTAGAAACTCCTGCTCTGGACATTTCCTGGATGTTCTGGATTAATTTTATATGCAATATCTTTTTTTTAAAAGGTTTCTAAAATAATATATTGAATTTGAAGAACTTGTGAGCAATTAGTTAAATGGTAGACTAGTTAGGGGTAGGTATGTTTTACCACAGCACCGTTATTCATCTCACACTGTAGTAGTAGTAGTAGTAGTAGTTATTAACTATGTTGCACTGTTATATCTTGTTTTGACCTATGACTATAAACAGTATTTGATTTGTTAATTAGATCAAATAAGGGTCATAGACTTACCCTGATATCATTGGCTATTATCTCCTGTTATTTAGCCTTTTAGATTTTGTTATGTTTTATCACAAACTCTATTTTGCTATATGATAAAACATTAATACATGTTATTACTCTTAATCCATCATATAGACATGTTTATATATTAACTAATATTATACTACATTACATAAAGTCTTAATAGCAATATTGGTATTGGCACCAGTGGTGCTTATTTTATTCAAATGATTTTATGCTGATCAGTGGCCATAATAAATACAACATACCCAAAGCCTCCCACCTTAATATTCTATAGGTGATGCAAAGGATGCTTGTGAAGCCCTTAGCACTTACCACAGATAATTAACTGCATGCAGGAACTATTAAAGTCCAATCTCATTCCTACTTAGAAATCCATCTTTAAGTTCTCCAAACCTCACTTTCACAAAGAGTATACTCTAACCAAGACTAAGATGGTTGGTGCACATAAGAACTCTAAGTGTGACAGTACATTGTTTTCAGGATGCACTGTGTTTTCTGAAAAAAATAAAATAAAATAAAGGTCCTCTTAAAAAGAAGAAACTGATGCTACAACTAACCCGTGAGAAAAAGGTGATGCAAGCAGTCCAAGCAGTCTAGCAAATTTTGCTAATGCAGCTTAAAAATCAGGTTCTGGGGTTGGGGTTCAAACCTACCTAAGACATGGAGCAAGCATTTTTGTCAGGTATTCTGCATAAAAACTAGTGAACAGGGTCTGCCAGGAATAGTTTTGATTCTTTCCCTGACTACCTTCCTTTTCTGCTTCAGAGACTAACAAATCCATTGCCTAACTGAAAAAATAACTAAGCTGCAAGGAAAGACCATCCTGACATATGGGCTTCACTGCTGGCCTCTGTATCAACCCATATTAATATTTTTTATAGATGTCTAAATACTGGTATCAATACATACTAACTCTGATCTTTTGAAAAGGGTGACAGGTTCAATCCAGTAAATCAACAAATCAGATAATTATTATATGCAAATTATGCTAAGCACTTTTATGTAAATCTTGCTGATTGGATGATTTAAGAGAAGGTGCTAGCAGAGAAACAAGGAAGCTTAGAACTGGTCAATCAACCTTTGATCAATGTTGTATCACTTGGCAGAAAAATATTCTCGCCACCTATCAGGAACTCTCTTGGCTGCCTTCCGAGAACTGAAGATGATATCTGACTCAGTCCTCCATCCCCCTTTCCTATGGAGGAAATTTTATTTATTTTTATTTTTTATTTTATTTATCATATTTTTATCACCACCCACATTTAAATTGTAAAAACAATTTAAAATTCAATAAAATTATAAATAATACTAATATTTCAATAAATATAAAATACAATATAAAATACTATAAAATCCAAATAAGGGCTAATCAAATTCAGCCCATAAGGGATAAGGCTGGTCCCTGCAGGGCTAGGGAACTAACCAGCCCCAGGAATGACTCTTTCTCTCCCCACTCCAAGCATGGTGACAAAACCAGGTTTTCAGCTGTTTTCCAAAGTCCAGAAGAAAGGGGGCTAACCGCATTTCTGGGGGAAGGATATTCCAAAGGGCAGTAGCTACTGCAGAGAAGGCTCACCTCCTGGACTCACCAGATGGAATTCTCTTGCAGACGGGGTCTGTAGCATGCCCTCTCTGCATGACCAGGTGGGATGGGTTGATGTGACAGGGATGAGACAGTCCCTTAGGTAACCTGGACCCATGCCATGTAGGGCTTTAAAGGTGATAACCCAAACCTTGAGTTGGACCCAGAAGAAAACTGGGACCCAATGCAACTCACGGAGCAGTGGAGTTATATGTGCTGATCTTGAAGCACCTAAAAGCATCTGAGCAGCCGCATTTTGGACCAGCTGTAGCTTCCGGATGCTCTTCAAGGGTAGCCCCATGTAGAGTGTATTACAGTAGTCTATATGGGAGATGACCAGGGCATGAATAACTGTTCAAAGGGCCTCTCACTCCAGGAAGGGACGTAACTGGTGCACAACATGAAGTTGCACAAAGGCCCTTCTGGCCATGACTGCCACCTGCTCTTCAAGCAGGAGTCATGAGTCCACGAGGACCCCCAAGTTATGCACTGGGTCTGTCTGGAGCAGTGCAACCCCATCCAGAACTAAAGATGGCAAATTCCTGGGAACTGAGGTAAGCCACTCTGTCTTACCAGGGTTCAGCTGAAGCCTGTTGTTCCCCATCCAGACCCCAACAGCCCCCAGGCACCTGGAAAGGGCAGCCACAGCATCACTTACTTCCGCCGGGATGGAAATGTATAGCTGAGTATCATCAGCATATTGATGATACCTCATCCAGTGGAGATGGATGATCTCACCCAGTGGTTTCATGTAGATATTAAAAAGGAGAGGAGAGAGAACTGAACCCTGCAGCACCCCATAAAGGAGGGACTGTGAGCCCGATCTCTCCTCCCCTATTAACACTGACTGGGATTGGCCCTGGATGAAGGAGGTGAACCAGTGCAACACTACGCCACCCACCCCCAACTCCCTGAGCCGACCCAAAAGGATACCATGGTCAATGGTATCAAAAGCCGCTGAGAGGTCAAGGAGAGCCAGGATGGATGCACTGCCTCCATCCCGCTCCCACCAGAGATCATCCATAAGTGTGACCAATGCTGTTTCTGAAATTGTCAGCCACACCCATGTATTGCTGATTATTCTGATTGGCCATGATACTGCATGAGAACATCTATACACAGGTCAAATATATAGCCATGGGACATATTTCTTTACCAATCCCTGCTTTCAAGATTGTATCTTTGCCTCTCTATGATATAATTTTGAGGTTGACTTCATAGTACAGACTGTCTCAAAATGTGAGTTCAACCCTCTAATATTAGACAATAATTTTACAGCCATTCTTTATGCTGATGACACCATCATTCTCTGTCAGACTCAGGTTAGCCTTCATTGCCAACCTTCAGATCAACCTTCTGGGCTCTAGCAAAATATTGCCATGACAAAAAGAAAAAAGAAATTAATTTTTCAGAAACAAAGGTGGTTTTGTTTACTCAGGAGTGTGCCAACTGCTATCACAACTGGAAAATTAATACCACTCATATTGAACAGATTAAGGTTTTTAAATATCTAAGAATTTATCTTCAGTCTATTACTACCAGAAAGCAACAAACAGGAAACTACTGCCCATGCTATAATTAGATTGTTGGTTATAATGGCAATAATGTTGTTTCTGCAACAATCAAAGTATTTAGTGCAGGGTTTCTCAACCTAAGCAACTTTAAGAGGTCTGGACTTCAACTCCCAGAATTCTGGGTTGGATATGGAAGCATACTCCCACAACTTGGTCAACATTATTCATACAATTTATTTGAGACTGACATGAGTACCAATGGAAAGATTGTTCCTTTCACTGTTTTGCTTGATAGTGTAATATCAGAACATTCCTATTGGGAATTGGGGGGGCATTAAAAATGCTGAGTAATGTCACAGCTGAGTTCAAAATCCATTAGCAAGGCAAAGTTTTAAATTTCCTCTCCATCTGTCAACAATATAGCAAAAAACATTCATAGGCTCCATATTTTGTGAGTGGTAATATAGCCATCAGAAGCTGATAGCATGACAATTTAAAAATAAGCAATTGCAGAGATCACAATTTTTAATGAGAAAATCATTCACAGAATTTGGCTTTATTGGGGAATTTTCAGTACCAAAAGATGTTGGCTGAATGTATCTAAAATTATAGAAGAAGAATCAAGTGGCTCAGTTGACAAAAGCTGTAATGAAATAAATGCCACTTTCTTGATTATGATAAACCAATTAAATCTAATTTCTGTTCTGTTTTCATACATAAGCAACAGCTGTACACGCTATCCATGAGTAATTAATTGCTTCTAACTGCCTGCCAGTGAAAATGATAGTTCTTTACATTGATGACACAACACAACATGTGTCCCTAAACACATTAGGGTTTATCATATGATTACACAATATGCCATAGGGATTTACAGAACAGGCAACAGATTTAGATCAGAACAGGAAAATGTGCAAGCTTTGTTCAACATGACTGGCAGAGGATGAATACAGCACTTCCTAGAGACATAACAAATTCAGGAGGGGTGAGCACCAAATAAGGACGCCTTTAAAACCTTTGGGCAGTGCCTGCACCTTCCCATGTTGCCATCAAAAATGGCAAGAAACTGGGTAGGGGGAGGACAATACTCTATACTTTCAAAACACAGAAACTATACTACTGTTGTGGCACTACAACAATCTTCCCCCCCACCCCCAAGCCTTGGGTAATACTATACCACAGAGTTGGGTGTTTTTGTTTTGTTTTTTTAGTGTTTTCTGATGATTTCAGTTTGCTGGTTTGGCTTTTTCTTTCTAAAGGCAAGGAAAATCTCAATTGAATAAAAAGGTATGGGAAAGAAATAATAACTGTCTTCTATAGTCAGGCCTTTTAAGGTGGATTATTAATGATTTTTACTGTTTTATATTGGTTTAGTTTGGTTGTGTTTTTAATTGTTACCAGCCTTGCGTACCTGCAGAATTGAAAGAGAGGTTACAATCTGAAATTCAAAGAAAAATGAAAGACGTTCAAAAAAGAATGAGGTAGAAAAATAAAAACCTTTCATGACAGATGTAAACTTTGAGAAATAAGGGTAGATTTAATCACTCTGTGTGTGTCTCTGTGTTATTGTTTTTATTACCTTAATATGATCTGGGTGAATTTCTCCACCTTGGAAAGTTTGTAATGAACAATAGAAGTAAATACTTTAATAAAGAAATGGATGTTTACCACATTGCATAAATGTGGTGATCTCATAGCATTTTCACATACTCACAGACATAGGCACACATACACACAAAGGTTAAAAATGGGATTCTGTTGGCTATTTAACATTTTCCACATGCAGGGTTACCCTCTCCTCCCCCTTTCTCTTTTAACCCCTAACAACAATTGTGGGTACATGAAAATGCCCTACCCAGAACTTCAATCCACATTTCTGATGAAGTGTTGTGAGGTCCATGAAATCTTCTATGAAAACAGGCTTGACAGTCCCTAACATGGCAAAAACTCTTGGATTAGATTCTGAAAGGTGTAGCTTATTCCTGTCAATCTTAAATAGCATCACCCATGATCATTCTAGGGATAAGGAAGACACCTGAGAAATCCACTGTGATGGAAGCACTAGAAAGGGGGAGGAATCGTCTTTTCCTGTGATCCTCCACTGCAATTTGAGGATTGGAATCCAGATGTATACCAATGGAAGCTGGAGAGAAATTGCTTGCAAATAATACGTATTATTTATTGTGCCTTCAAGTCAGTTTTTGAGTCCTAGTGACTGCCTGGACCAGTCCCTGCAGTTTTCTTGGCAAGATTTCAGAAGTTGTTTGCCATTGCCTCCTTCCTAGGGCTGAGAGTGAGTGACTGGCCCAAGGTCACCCAGCTGGCTTTGTGCCTAAGGCAGGACTAGAACTCACAGTCTCCCAGTTTCTAGCTCAGTGCCTTAACCACTAGACCAAACTGGCTTTTGCAAATAATAATTCCCAGAGAAAAATCCCCACAAGTTTTTGGGCAGTATCTGCAATCCTACATAGTTAATCTACTGCAATCCATTGGCGGCGAGCATCATTGTCACTTTGCTCCCTTGCATATACATGTTGTTTGTATGTGAATTTGCATGCACATCTGCATACAAATATCTCTGCCCCCTGATAGCTACATGTTTTCTACTTTGCTGTCTATAAATTGTGCTCAGTGTACACATATAAGCCAATGTAATTTTGCTATTTATTATGCACTACAAACCGCATAAAATGCCACTTTCCAAGAATACAACTGAGGCCTAAGTCAGCATTTTTATGATATCTTCTGTACCGGCAAAACATTAAAGGCTCAATATTTAATAAACATAATAAACATCCCCATGAAACAAATTGTTCATAAACTACCTGTTTAATTTTTCAGGGTTCCTGAACCACATATTTTCTTATTAGTAGCGAGCCTGCTGGGCTGCAGGATAGATAGGGCCTGTCAGGGATAGAATATAATGTAGTGGTTTTATGAATTATTTCTGTGAGGAAAAGCCTATTACAGCTGACAAGATGATGATATTAGCCCATCATCATTCCAAAGGCACCACCCTTCCCCCTTTCATCCATCAGGCCTCTTGTATAGGAGCGGTTGGCCAGGCAGGCTTTGCATTGCCAACACAAAGACAAATACTTCCCTCTTTTCCGAGTCCATGAAACATTTAGTATTTCATTTCAAATCATGGCAGGTGACAGTAACAAATGGCCTAATGAATCTCCCTTATTGTCCCCGGTGAATCGGAAGATGAAAGAAAAGTCAAATCTCTCTCCCTCTCTCTCTCTCTCTTTTTTTATCCCCGGAGATTGGATTTGTTTGTTTGTTTACTTACTTGGCCTGGGTAAAAATGGTTCCCGCCAGATTCTAAAATGAATTCTAAGTTCCCGGCAATTAGCAATCAACAAACGCTAAACGAGCAAAGCAGAAGATCAGCTATGTTGCTTTCATGCTCCCCTTTTCCTGATTTGGAGCATAATTACATGGAAATGGATTTCAGTGAGGTTTGCTACTGAATTTTTAAGGAGTTATTTTAAAATATGTAAGTATATATTAAAGGTACAGAAGTGGAATTGGGGGGAACTAAAGCTAAAAAAAAAAGAACATGAAATAGAGTTGTATATTAGATAATTCTAGTAAGACGTGAACGTGGGAAGGATGTATCATGAATTATAAACTTCTTCTTATTGCCTTTTTTGTTTTATTTAAAGGGAAACTGCATTGATGGTGCTTGAATTTTTCAGCAACGATATACCCGAGCCATACAAGTTTTATGTAAGATTGTTTTCTAAATGTGGTTTTCAAAGACAGAAGTCCCTAGCAGAGGTGTGAAAGAGATTCTCATTCTAACATTGCACTGGATTCTCACACTGAAGGCTGAGGCAGTTTCCCACAGAAAGAGGCTATACTGCATGATCTAGGTTATTCTACATGTCCTCTGTGGCACCTTTCTGGCATTGCCTGATATTCACTTCTGCAATTACATTTTTAAATTTGAAATACTTAGAGACTACCCACTATCTAGAGGTTCTCACATTGGGTTACCATCCAGTAGAAAGCAAGCCTAAATAGTAACAGCAAGTAAGAATAAGAATAATACAGAATGTTCAATCATAATCTGAGTCAGAAAGAGACATTGGAGATTTAAGGCATGATAGTTTATAGAAATTAAGTACTGAATGAAAGGAGAATAAGCTAAGTGTTTCCCTGGAAACAAAAGGCAGATTGTGTCAGTACAAACTTAGCCTCCATGAAAGGCTGTAGGGCAAGTTAACCCCAAAGAGAAGGTCCATTCCTGTCCCCCCCAAAATGTGCCTTTTGGAATAGAGGGATGCTGTTTTTCCTGCTGTATTTTGAAAGACTGCCAAATTTCTGCAGAATGGGTCACTCTCCTTTCCT
Source organism: Candoia aspera (assembly GCF_035149785.1). Lineage (NCBI taxonomy): Eukaryota > Metazoa > Chordata > Lepidosauria > Squamata > Candoiidae > Candoia > Candoia aspera. Next base: position 284,454,091 of record NC_086153.1, on the reverse strand, counting down.
TTTGCTGAGTACTAGCAATATTAGTGTTGTTGTTTATTCGTTTAGTCTCTTCCAACTCTTCGTGACTTCATGGACCAGCCCACGCCAGAGCTTCCTGTCAGTCGTCAACACCCCCAGCTCCCCCAGGGACGAATCCAGCACCTCTAGAATATCATCAATCCATCTTGCCCTTGGTCGGCCCCTCTTCCTTTTGCCTTCCACTCTCCCTAGCATCAGCAACTTCTCCAGGGTGTCCTGTCTTCTCATTATGTGGCCAAAGTATTTCAGTTTTGCCTTTAATATCATTCCCTCAAGTGAGCAGTCTGGCTTTATTTCCTGGAGGATGGACTGGTTTGATCTTCTTGCAGTCCAAGGCACTCTCAGAATTTTCCCCCAACACCACAGTTCAAAAGCATCAATCTTCATTCCCTCAGCCTTCCTTATGATCCAGCCCGCGCAGCCATATGTTACTACGAGGAACATCATTGCTTTAACTATGCGGACCTTTGTTGTCAGTGTGAGGTCTCTGCTCTTAACTATTTTATCGAGATTGGTCATTGCTCTTCTCCCAAGGATTAAGCGTCTTCTGATTTCCTGACTGCAGTCAGCATCTGCAGTAATCTTTGCACCGAGAAATACAAAGTCTTTCACTGCTTCTACATTTTCTCCCTCTATTTGCCAGTTATCAATCAAGCTGGTTGCCATAATCTTGTTTTTTTTTTTTTGAGGTTTAGCTGCAAGCCAGCTTTTGCACTTTCTTCTTTCACCTTCATCATAAGGCTCCTCAGTTCCTCTTCGCTTTCAGCCATCAAAGTGGTATCATCTGCATATCTGAGATTGTTAATGTTTCTTCCAGGAATTTTAACTCCAGCCTTGGATTCCTCAAGCACAGCACGTCGCATGATGTGTTCTGCATACAAGTTGAATAGGTAGGGTGAGAGTATACAGCCCTGCCGTACTCCTTTCCCAATCTTAAACCAGTTCATTGTTCCATGGTCTGTTCTTACTGTTGCTGCTTGGTCGTTATACAGATTCCTCAGGAGGCAGACAAGATGACTTGGTATCCCCATACCACTAAGAACTTGCCACAATTTGTTATGGTCCACACAGTCAAAGGCTTTAGAATAGTCAATAAAACAGAAATAGATGTTTTTCTGAAACTCCCTGGCTGTTTCCATTATCCAGCGGATATTGGCAATTTGGTCCCTAGTTCCTCTGCCTTTTCTAAACCCAGCTTGTACATCTGGCAATTCTCGCTCCATGAATTGCTGAAGTCTACCTTGCAGGATCTTGAGCATTACCTTACTGGCATGTGAAATGAGTGCCACTGTTTGATAGTTTGAACATTCTTTAGTGTTTCCCTTTTTTGGTAAGGGGATATCAGTTGATTTTTTCCAGTCTGATGGCCATTCTTGTGTTTTCCAAATTTGCTGGCATATAGCATGCATTACCTTGACAGCATCATCTTGCAAGATTTTGAACAGTTCAGCTGGGATGCCGTCGTCTCCTGCTGCCTTGTTATTAGCAATGCTTCTTAAGGCCGATTCAACCTCACTCTTCAGGATGTCTGGTTCTAGCTCACTGACCACACCATCAAAGCTGTCCCTGATATTGTTATCCTTCCTATACAGGTCTTCTGTATATTCTTGCCACCTTTTCTTGATCTCTCCTTCTTCTGTTAGGTCCTTGCCATCTTTGTTTTTGATCATACCCATTTTGGCCTGGAATTTTCCTCTGTTTCTAATTTTCAGGAAGAGGTCTCTTGTCCTTCCTATTCTATTGTCTTCTTCCACTTCCACGCATTGCTTATTTAAAAATAATTCCTTATCTCTTCTGGCTATCCTCTGGAACTTTGCATTTAATTGGGCATATATCCCCCTATCCTGTTGCCTTTTGCTTTCCTTCTTTCTTGGGCTACTTCTAGTGTCTCAGCAGACAGCCATTTTGCCTTCTTGGTTTTCTCTTTCTTTGGGATGTATTTTGTTGCTGCCTCCTGAACAATGTTGCAAACTTCGGTCCAGAGTTCTTCCGGGACCCTATCTACTAAGTCCAGTCCCTTAAATCGATTCTTCACCTCCACTGCATATTCCTTAGGAATATTAGTGAGCTCATATCTAGCTAGTCTGTGGGTCTTCTTTAATCTCTTTAGTCTGATCCTAAATTGTGCAAGAAGTTCGTGATCTGAACTACAGTCAGCTCCAGGTCTTGTTTTTACCGACTGTATAGATGTCTGCCACCTTTGGCTGCAAAGGATGTAATCAATCTGATTTTGGTGTTGTCCATCTGGTGAAGTCCATGTATAAAGCCGTCTCTTAAGTTGTTGGAAGAGAGTGTTTGTTATGCAGAGTGAATTGTCTTGGCAAAATTCTATCAGCCTATGTCCTGCTTCATTTTGTTCTCCCAGGCCATGCTTACCTGTAATTCCAGGTGTCATTTGACTGCCCACCTTAGCATTCCAAGAAATATTAGTAGTCCAGGAACTTTTGTGAATGATAGTCTACAGATATGCTACCTAGAACAATGGAATGAAGTTCACTCTTGCATTAACCCTTCCACTCATTCCTTCATATTTTGTTTAAGCTGGCACCATACACTCTTGGCCCCAATGAAAGAAATTGAAAATACTCAGTGGAATTCCTACATCTTCATTCTTTATTAACCACATCCCTCCTCCTTCTTCAGAGTTTTCTTTCCCTCACCTTTACCCTTTCTCTCTGCATTGTCAAAAGGAAGTTAAGTTCTTTAGAAGAAGGACCTGCATCTGAAATTTGGCTTTCTCTTAACATAAAGTTTTTTAAAAAATGATCTTGCCTGATACAGTAAGGATAGATTTTCATAGATTAGATAGAAATCCTTATTCATTGTTTATCCTGATTATTTTTATTGTTATGGCTGCCTTTGTTAATTATTAACACTGATTTGATTTCAGTAATGGTTCTGAAGTACTAAATGGACACAAGATCATTTTTATATCCAGTATTACTCTAAGGTTCTAAAATTCTTTTTCTATTTTATATAGCTTGTAACTTTTTTTTTCTCTTTTCTCTTTTATTTTGTTTTCCATCCATTGTCTTGGGTGTGCTTTCAAATATCAATAAAATAAAATAAAATACCTGCCTTTTTTGCTTACATGACTCTTTGAAGCTCAGTATCCACAGATAGCACTGAATAAGCTGTGCTGAGATATAAAGAATGTTTTTTTTCATCAAACTAACCAAAGCAGTAAAAGCACTTTAATGCTGGATCATTTGATTTTTTTCCACCCATACCCACTTTCTCACTTGATACCATGATACCCTACCTAGGATGGAGGACTGACTGGCTGATGGACTGACTGAGTGGACTCATTCTACTATTCTATACTCTACACAAAATCTCAAGTTCTCTTGGATGTGCAAAAAGGGGCAGCAGGGTAGGGTGGGTGCTGTGACCAAAGAGGAGGCATATAGCGCTTTAAAAAGATGAAGTGGGGCTCCATGTTGTTATAAATGCTTCTATGACTTACATGCCACTGTAAGATGTTACTGAAAAGGTTATTTTTGGAATGCTATCAACTGTGAACAAGCTGTAACTCTTCAATATGCAACCTACACTTTATTTGCCTGCTTCCACCTGGACTGCTGACAGGTATGCTGTCAGATGCTGCCTAACACCTGCCTCCTTCCCCACTTGAACTTCAGGGGGAAGTGATAATAATACCCAATTTGTATATTTTATGAAGTATTTAAGAGATGTCATATTATTTCACTCCCTCTTACAGCTACCCTGTAATGTAGGGCAGCAATATCATTTCCTTGACATTTTATTTATTTATTTATTTAACCAAATTTATATGGCTGCCCATCTCACACAAGGTGATGCTGGGTGGCACACAACAAAACCAACCATTAAAATTGATTAAATAAATAAAAACAAATAATCAATGTAAGTAAAACCAAGATTGTTAGATGGTTAATTAAGATGTCATACATGGTACAACCAATGCACAGCTCTCTATTGTCAGGGCATCCCCAGGCCTGATGAAAAAAACACATTTTGAGGCCTTTCTGAAAGGCCATAATGATTGGGGCTAATCTTACCTCAGGGCGGATGATGTTCCAGAGGGTAGGCACCACAGCAGAAAAGGCAGATGGAACACCTTAGTGGATGGGACATGCAACATACCTCTCCTGCTGGACCTGATGGGATAGGTAGAAGTAATCAGGGAGAAGTGGCCCCGCAGATAGCCTGGTCTCATGCCATGTAGAGCTTTAAAGGTCAAAACCAGCACCTTGAATTTCACATGGAAGCAAACCAGCAACCAATGCAGCTCACAGAGCAGAGGTATAAATGTGTCACACCCAGAAATGCCCATGCCACTACATTTTGCACCAGCTGAAGCTTCTGGATACTCTTCAAGGGCAGTCCCATGTAGAGTGCCTCCTGCCATACCTTCCCATACCCATCAACATTGTGATATTCTGTGCCATCCCAAGTTTGCCACACACCCACCCTATGCCCTCCAGTGCCAAAAACAGGGGATCCCTGCATCACTTCCCAGTGATCATTCATTCATCCAAAGAGAAGAGGAAACTGAGTCCTCCAGGCTCACACTTTCAGCACCATGGAGGAACCCCCTCCCTTCCACAATCAATCAACCATGGCCTCCCCCCATCAACTGCTCTCAGCAGTTGACCAGGGTCACCCTCCAATCCATACACCACACACATGTACACACACCCAATCCCCTCATGGCTCTCACCTGAGGGAGGATGGTTGGTTTCTAACAGGGGAAACCCCACACCCTTCAGGATGGGGGCAGAGTCATGGTTTGCAGAATGCACTAAACTATCTTACGGTTGAGCTAGTAGATTATACCAATTGGAAATGCCTTCAAATTATGATAAAATCAGAGAGCCTTTGTCACAATCTGAGTCCAATGTTTGTTCCGAGCTTATCTGGTCTGGTCCAACTCCACATGTCGTGTGAACCTTGACTGATACTAGCTACTAGATATTAGTTCAGCAGCCATTACATCTCTGTTGCTCAGGGTCTGGTTTGCAGAATGGGAAGACTGCCATCAGGGACTCAGTAGGAATAATCAGGAGGGTGGCTTGGGAAGAATGGCTGCCATGACCAATGTTCCCAATGTTCCTGGATCCTAATTAGAGCAATAACCTGTCTGAAATCTCTTCCAAAGTCAAACTAGAAAGGACATCTGTGACAGGAACACCCAATATCAAAAAGCAAAGCAGTCCCAAGGTACCCCAATCTGGATCAGGACCATGAAGTGTGTTTATGTGCTTATGTGTATATTTAAAAGCTATTGCTCCTTATGCTGTTACAAATCAATATGTTCCCAAATATTCCATGGGTTGAGTCATTTCAATGAATTCTGAAATTCAGACAAAGAATGTATCAACTCTTAGGCACCTGGCAGCTTCTCAGAAGATATTAGCACTTTTAAGAAGAACAGAAATGTGTATATTTTCTGTTTCATAAGGGCTTCCTTTTCTTTCCTAAAAGATGTGAATTTTTGCAAAGCCAGTGTGGATTCAGTAAACAGTCTTGAGATATCTTTGCTTGCTCAGAATCCCTGTCTGTTAATAATGCCTTTGAATCCCAAATCCAACTTAAAAAATACAGCTGAGCAGGAAGCTTTTGTTAAAAGTAGCATTTTGAAATGCTGTCAGTAACTATCATAAATATTTGAGAAGTTAATATTTTAATCTTCAGCAATCACACTGAAAACATTTTTAGTGACAGACAGTGCTTCATTAATAGAGTTCTATATGTCTAATTGCTTTAGGCAATGAGAGTTGCATTATTTTGACACATGACATGCAATTAGTACATGGTCACACGGCTAAAGGGAGATTTTACACCTTTTTTCCTTCTACATTCAGAGCGAATAATTAGCATATTTTTTCTGCTGAGAATAATCATCAGAGCCTTAGATCAGAAATTGTCTAATGAGGTAAAACTCCAGTTGTTGACATTAATACTTATGACATTTCTTTCTACTTTCTTACTTCCCGTTGGAAAAAAAAAAAAACCTGTAAATCTGTACTACTTCATTTACCCCTTTCCAAGATGTTCATAAAATTCAGAAATAATTTCTTGCACAAAGGAAAGAGGCAAATATTTCTTGTAGATTTCCTAAAGTGCTTGGTAGCCTACTGATACTTCAGAAAAGACGAATGAACCATATGACTGAAATCCATGCAGCAGATTATTTTGTTTGTCATAACATAAATTCCATTCAGTGGTCATGTTCATGAATTACTTGGGTGGGGGATGATCATATGCATGCACATAGATCTGGGTTGCTTATGTCTCCAGACTTAAGTAAGAAATTTATGCTCATGTTCAGTATATATTAATTAGGGCTACACATTTTTCCAAAAAAAGAAAAATTGGAAGAAGTGCTTCAGATGTGAGGACAAGGACAAGCATAGCACCTCTCTCCAATTCATTAAAGCATCCCAGCTTTGTTCAGGGTTCTGCATGAGTTGGAAGAAAAAGTGTTGTTTTGTACAAGTCTCATTACCTTTAATAAGAGGATTCCTTAAAGCAGCGTCTTTTTTTTCAAGCTCAATATCAGGCTGCTTTAATTAATAGAAGAGAGATTCTGAGCTTACGCAAGCTCTGAGCCATTGCTTCCCAATCAGGGAAATCATGGCTTAGCTGAACTTATGCAAAATAAAATGAACTTGATGAGATGTAATATAATCACATTGCACTGAAAACAGGTTAGCTTCCAGAGCACATGGCATGATGGGGACAGTGTTCCAGAAAGGAATAGTTGTGGCCAAGAGAAAAACTCACTTTGATCTCATGTCATTTATATTTCAGTTTAATTAGAATTAAATATAAATAATATGATTATTCTCTGCCTCGGTATTTAATTATTTCTCTTCTGCCACAGTAAAACTTACAATTTAGTAACAACTTTTGGAGCTCTCTGGATATTAGTTCTATGACCTTAAGAGGCAAATGCCCTTCTGGGGCCTCTGCACTAAAGTAATTCAGCCAAAATTGAGTCTCGGTAAAACTCCATCCAGCTTCACTGGTGCTAATTGAGAACAATGTCTGCGTAATGCCAATATTTTTCAGTTTTTCCTCTAATTTCTATGAACTAAAACCTTTCATAAGCCCTTTAAGCTAACATCTGAATGCTGAGACAAGGCATAGCCTTAAGTTATCAACCTCAGCCATGGAACGCCGTGCCTCAGTTTCACCCCACACAACTTCAACTTCTCAGGGTTGTTGTTGTACTACAATTTGAGCTCCTGGTAGAAAGACAGGAGAGAAATCTAACAAACACACAATCAATCAATCAACTAGAGAAACAGAAAAGTCTAGGTCTTTGTTGCCATCAAGTGGCTGTCTGGATTACTGCAGCCATGATATAATATGCTGACGTATGATATATTAATCAAGGAAACATCTTTGCTTGTTGCGGTTTTGCTGAAGATAGAGACAAGGTACAGGAAGGAGAGGCTCTGTTTGAGAAGTGTGTGACAAAAGCATTTAAGTTCCCACAATGTTACTGTCACATGGTGCTAGAACAGTGTTTCTCATATTTGGCAACTTTAAGATGTGTGGACTTCAACTCCCAGAATTCCCCAGCCAGCATATGCTCCTATGCAGCCTTACTGGCTCTTTGCAATTCCATCTCTAGGGCAGACAATATAAAGCTTCCTTTCTAGCAAGGAAGGATTTTAAACCTTAGCAGGATTAGAGAAGAAATGACTAATGATCACCATCTTTCTCAAATTTAAACAAATGGAATAGTTTAAATTGTATGTAATATAGTACTACCGCCAAAATTTCTGCATACTATAAATGGAAGTTAAAGGAGAATTTAATATTTGAGTACTTCCAGATTTCTAAAGGCCTGACTTCATATTCCTTGTAATGGAATCCGTGAGTTTTACAAGCAGAAGTCTTCTGGTTCATATTCTCAGTGTCTGACTTGGGGAAAAAAAGGCTTTGTTGTGTGTGTATGTACTCCCTTCACTGACTTGAATATTAATTACGCATGCATTAAAATGAAGGGGAAAAAACAGCAAAATTTCAGTGCTTGGAAAGACCGCATCGTATACAGTATAGTAAAAAAAAAAAAAGCCAGTCAAATTAGTCATCCGGATTCATAGATATTCTAGTCTGTGGGATATTCTTCTAAGAATTACATCAAACATTTAGTATCACTTGCAAAAAAGGGCTGAGTAAATCTTAAACATAGTAAAATATGTCTGTATTAATATTCAATATCTTTCTGTTAATTTGCATCTATATATGAGTGAATTTCAGTGGTGGGTGGGATATAAATTATACTCCTGACTCAGAATACATACTGGACATTTTACTAGGACCCTATAGGAACAGTGTAACAAAGGAACAGTTTGCACAAAGAAGTTTGAAAACAAATAATTACAGCTAACATACAGCTTGGCTATATGAAAAAAATGATAGCTTGGCTACCACAAATAGTTACTTCTTACTGTTTTTTTAAGACAATTTGGTGCGGGGTATAAACATACATACATGTATCTAGTAATATTTATCATAAAATAAATCCTTAGGTTGTGCTGCAGGAGCAGGCAACCTTTTTATAGGATGGACCATACATTTAAAAAAGATTTCCAGGGTCACAGATGCCATGGCAGAGGTGTGTTGCCATCAACAAAAGGAGAGGTGTCAAACATTTTGGCTTTGCTTGTTTTTTTTCTGGGGTTTTCCCTGGAGGCAGGGAGAGTAAATCAGATCTTATTTTTAGCAGGCAATGCCTGGAATATTGCAGCATCAAAAATGTTGGCTTGGTGCAACATTACAGGATCTTGGGGGGGGTCTCCAAAACAGCTAAAATGCCATTGCAGATATTCCCAACCCTCCTACATTATTGTTCCTCATTCCCACGATGAAGTATGAGAAATAAGCATTTGCCAGCTTTGGTACTTCTTTCTTTAATGTCAGTGCAGGGCACATAGCAGCATTATGCATGAGCAGTCATATATCCCTTTAGTGGGGGTAAGGAATCTGTGGCTGAATTACAATTTCTAGCAGACCAAGCAGCAGTGACCTAGCAAGTGATGCTGAGAGATGCAGTTCATCAGCATTTGGAAAACCACAGGTTACCTGCCCCTACCCATGTGTTTCTGAGGTTATGGTGAAAGCCTCTCTAAAAATGAAATCCAGTTTTCCATTGTAGTTTTTGGAGCCTCCTGACCTGGGAAAACCTGGCTGGACCTGTCTTTCTACCCATTTTCCTATACAAGATGTACATGAACTCAGTGAGTTCTTTGAATCTTTAGTCTTGCAAACAATCCCAGAGACAAGAATTTTAAAACTTCTAGAGAGGTTTTTGTTCTGCCCCATTTCCTCCCACCTTGCCTGTCATTTCAGGCCCTCTAAACTATCCTACTTAGCAAAGATTTCCCCACATATGGCAATGGCCATTCATTTCACAGTCACTTACATCTTGAATCCTATAGCGATTAGCCAAACCTTGGAGCAGCCTTATGTCAGGAGGTTCCATAGTGCTTTGTTCATATTTGTAATCCCGGGATTCTCCATTACTGAGAGGTGCTTACAGAGATCGACAGCTGCCTGTACCAGCTAAGGCATAAAACTTTTACCTTATGATCTGGCATATTTTCTTGCATTCTACTCATCATTTCATCTCTACTACAAATTAACAGAACCTTCAGCTGCATTCTCAATGTATCCATATGTAGAATGCCTTTAGAATGAATTTGCTATAAATAATAAATGTATTTTGGACAATGAGAAAATATCATGGAATGATCTGAATTAATGCTGTCTGAACAGTAAGATTCCAGACTCTAGATCTCTATTCTCATAGGGTCAGAAGAAGGCCTTTTAAGTTGTTGTTCTTATTTACACTGCAGTTTCTGCAAGTAGTTCTGAAAGTCATTGATAAAAATCAAATTAAGCATTCCTCTTCCCAGAGATACTAAATTATTGCACCTTTTGTTCATAGCTTGCTGATTAAGCTGTTTAGTAAAGGAAGTGCAGCAGCATCTAATATCACATACTCATGGCATGGAAATGTGTCCCTGCATGTACAGTTAATCCTTTTTTGTACAGTTAATGCTTTGTCTCATATATATTATAATTGGAAAAAATGAGAAAGGGCAGCAAATATTTCACAAGATATATTACAAAATGAAAGCAATCTTTTAAATCTCCAGGAGAGTTACACTGATGACAAAAATGTGGTTTTCAATTAGGAGAACTACAATATGTGATCAAATGCACAAATATACAAGAGTTGGGCACTGAGGACTGAATCCTGCACAGAGCTTGGGGGCCACATGGACATAGGTGAGCACACACCAAACCTACTCAGACTCACAGTCAAACTTTTTGTCATGCCTATACACATCTGTATATGCATGTCCTTCATCCTCTTAGTAATCTTCAAAAGGACTGCGACATTCCCTGGCCAATAACCAAGTGAAAAATCACTACCAAGAAAAAGAGCAGGTGAGGGATTTCAGTTCTCCTTCCACCAAGCAATCTTGAACGCAGTCATTAGAAAGAAGGACAAAGGTAAAGATGCTGCTATCTCTCTCCTGGTAGTTTTGCTCTGATTGGAATGTGCATTCCCCAGTAGCTTGCCAAACAGCCTGAACAATGAACAATTAAAGCAGTGTTTCTCAACCTTGGCAGCTTTAAGCTGTGTGGACTGTGTGGGTTTGCCGGCCTTTGCACTCAGAGTCCACATTGTCGTTCCTCTAACTATCTGACACAAGGAGCTGAAGACAAGGAACGAGGGAAATTAGTAGTGTGCCTATGGAAATAGAAACAGTGTTATCTTGCACAGTGGAAATTTGAATCCAGACCACTGTAGATAATAAGCAGAACCTGAGCCTTGCAGAAAAGCCAACTATGTTCCCCAGATCCCCCAATTCGGTAAGGATTACCTATGTTTCCAGAATTTGGTAGCAATTCTGCATCAGTTTCTTCATTTGATCCTGCTCTTCATGACTGCATACCAATGTGTTCTGATGGGTGTCAGACTGAATTCAGACCACAATGGTGGCCTCCAGATGTTACCAACAATGCTCACTCTTATGATACTGGCTGAGACTACTGGGGGTTGTAGTTCAGCAAACTCTGGAAGACCACATCTGTTTTATAAAAGCATGCTCTGTCAGACAGCTAGCACAAGTTTTTGCTTTATACTGTTGATTACTCAGAAACTGCAAAGGTAGCAGAAGGCACAGCTCATTCTAGTGATTAATGGCTTTGTATTATTCAGATTATTCCTATTTCTATCTAACCTTTTCAGAATATTAACCTGAGGTGACTTACTATAAATACCAATTCTAATGCATATTCTGTTCTGTAACTTCAGGATAGAGTGGGAGAAAGAACACTGTAGCACATGCTGCTTTTTCTTCACTATTCTGAACTTAGCAATAACTTATAGGGTGCAAGATAATGGCTTGTGTTCTGGAGTATAACTTATGTATTAGTTCCAAATGATTCTGTGGGCCATGTACTGTATATGTAAAGAAATATCATAATAGTTATATGGAAACTTCATTTTCAAACACAGGATAACTCTCATGCCAGAGGCATGAAATGAATAGTAAAGAATAACTACCACCTGATGTTCTTGTCTCTGGGTTGCAACTAATGCTCAAAACAGAGCACTGGGCTAGATTAATGACTTATCTCTTGTAATAAAGGTTCTTCACTGAGACAAAAATAGAATAATAGAACCAGAAAGTTGGGAGGGATCTTAAAAGTAATATAGTCCAGTTTCCCACTGGGGTGGAAAATCCACTGGTACAGCATCTCTAAAGTTGGCATAGAGAACTTTAAAAAAAAAAAAAGTACACACTGACTAAAGTTATTCTTCTGTCAAAGTACTCATTCCATAGGAGAAAAATACTTTGGCCACATAATGAGAAGACAGGACACCCTGGAGAAGAAGATGATGCTAGGGAAAGTGGAAGGCAAAAGGAAGAGGGGCCGACCAAGGACAAGATGGATGGATGATATTCTAGAGGTGACGGACTTGTCCCTGGGGGAGCTGGGGGTGTTGACGACTTACAGGAAGCTCTGGCGTGGGCTGGTCCATGAAGTCACGAAGAGTCGGAAGCGACTGAACGAATAAACAACAACATTTAGCTGAAATCCTCTTTCTTGTGATTTGAATTAGTAGGTTGTTATCCTCGGGAGTAACAGAAAACAAATTTCCTCCATCATCCTTACAACAGAATTTCTTCTATTTGAAAGAAAAGCAGAAATAAACTCAATTTTGTGCAGCTGTAATTCCTGAGAAACCAAATATTCTAATGGAGGAAACTGAGACCTTTGTTCTTCTTGGCTCAACTGGTTTCATCTGCTACAAGAACAAAGAGAATTGTGACAGATTATGATTGAGCAGAATGGGGATAAAAAGAGGCAAAATTGGGGGGAAAGGGGGTGAAAGCATTACACAAAAATGAAATGTAGGAATTGTAGAGAGTGAAATTTACTTACAGATAGTGGCCATTCACAAAATAGCTGCTCTTACACATAGTCTTTTCCACTTTTAACACATGTCACGTAATAAAAAATAGGGCTGAGGAGCACTTTCAGTCGGGAGGCAAAGAGGTGCTTCAGAATGTGCAGCGATGCTCATGTAACACCTGTCTGCTACTCCTTAAAGCTGCTGCATCTTTTCCCAGGATGATGCAATTTTCCTTATTTGTAGCAGAGCTCAAAAGCTTTTACAAACTAACGGGACAGAGGACAGTCTAAAGAATTTTTAAAAAGCAGATAAAGGATATATGCAACCACGTAAGCAAAGTTATTTCATCACAAGAGATATAGTAACAATAACAACTTTATAGTCAATCGACAACTTCCAGTAATGATGCCCTGGATAAACCAAGTAATTTGCGCTCACCCTGTGTTTTTTTATTTGATCTTTTCCTTGAAAGCTGGCACCCTATTTAGCTTGGCATCCTAGGCAACCACCTGATTCCCTTATATGGGCAGGCTCCCCCTGCAGATATGATGACATTATCTACATTATGAATTAATGGCAAAACTTATTCAAGAATTTCTTGATATTTTTACTATTTGTAGTTCCGGATTCTGATTTTGATCCACATTTGCCAACAGAAATTAGGTTGCAGCTAGTTCAATCAGAAATTTTTAAAAAGGATGTGACTTTGTCTTTCTAAAGTCACAATTTATAGCTACAGGCTATATTCTTTTTCAAAGAGCACATATTTCACTAATTAAGGGTAAGGGTCTGTATGAAGGAACTTAAGGTTTCATAGAAAATAATTTTTGCAACAATAATAGTAATGGAGAGAAAAGAATGTAATCCTGGAGATGAAAATGTTAGCTATTTGGTGAATTAAAAATATAATAAATATACAGTATATAAATAAAGCACTCAATTGAATACCCCCAGTACCCCCAACTGAAATTAGAGAGACTTAATTCTGAGAGGAAATGTATAGAATTGCCAGAAGAATTATATATGCAATTCTTTTGATTTAAGGATTATTATTCAAATATACAAGGATGAACACAGATGTAAGCAATCCAATGAATTAAGACCCAAATGCATAAATAAAATAACTGGAAGAAACAAAAAGAGACAGAAAGTTTAATCAGTCTTGAAAGAAGCAGCATAAGGGATCATAGGCATTTGGTAGAAGTCACAACTATATAATGTTTGTCATTTGCACAATGATGTCATGATGCACATGATGTCACTTGCCTCCTCTGACCCTGTATGGGATGGAAACAGACCAGATGGATTATGTTAATAGTAATTGATCTTCAGTGATTCTTTTACTATCTCTCAGGCAAATTTCAAGGAGACATTTCTTCCTTGAAACTAAAGCTATTTTATGATGTCTCTCAAGACTCCATTCTTTCTCCAGCACTTTTCAGTATCTGCATGGAACCACTGGAGAGATCCTGAAAATATTTGGAGTTAGGTACTATTAGTATATTGATGACAGAGCCAAACCATTGGCCTGTTAACTATGTATTGTCTTCATTGACAAGTATTGGAAGGATCTTTTCTTCTGTCTATGATCTCAGGATTACAAAACTGGGCTAGAAACAAGAGGAACCAAAGCAAAAAAATTGAGGACTTCTATCCTTTTTTTTTTTTGCCACACAATTCTCTCCTTCTTTCTCTTTCGTTCTCCTTTTTCATCTCCCTAATACTTCCTTTTCTTCTTTCCTCTGTTTCCTGTATCTTTATGGTAAAAATAGGAAATACAGTTTGATTAAATTTACAGTGCAATGTTAAGCATGCCAATTCATAAGAAATGGGACTTACTCCTCAGTAATGATTCATAAACCTGCAATCATAGGCAGGAGTTCTCAGTACTAGCTAGTACATCAATTTTCTCTAACCTGATGACTTTCAGATGTGGTGTACCTACGTCTTCCAGCATCCCCAGCCACTATAGCTATTCTGAGTAGACAAGAATAGGGTGCATTGTAAAGTTGCAATCCTATGTTTATTTATTTACTCCATGGGACCTGAGTACAAATGTGCAGCATTGGACTGTAAATGGCCTTTTGCAGGGGATCTCCATAGTTTCTGCATTGCCATTCATGCAACTATGTTCCATTTAATATAATTTAAGAGTTAAAACTTCTTAAATATTCTTGCATAAATTATTTACTGTGCTCATTTTGGAAACTAGTGGTAATTACAGTGACTAGTTAATTATAGCTTCTTCAGAACTTGACAACAATGCTAATAATGCAATTGAAGAAATGTGTGTGGTTGATCTTAATTGGAGGAGATGACATTATTTACCAGAATAAGTGATGGTACATAATCTCACATTCCTAATTATCACTGACAAACTAACATAAAAAGAAGTGGAGTCTTCATTCTTTCAGATGAAGCCTCCAAATATTATTTATGTCTGAACTATTCAGAATTTGTATTAGGTATAACAGGCAGGTCAAAATTCTGGTTTCTTAAGCAAACATTTCTTATCCAATCTAATTTTAATTTACATGTATTAGATCCCATTATGTGATAACCTAGTAAATACTCAGATTTTTACTAGGCTTATCAAATCTTCTGTATAGCCCCAATTCCAGAGGTTAAGGCTGATCTGAACATATTATAGAATAGCACAGGATTCCTTCTATCAAACTGGTGCCCTCTAGGAATATTGGATTAATCAGATCATGGGAGTTGTAATCCAACATGTTTGGTAGTAGGTTGAAAAAAAAAATGCACTCAAGAATGGGCTCAGATAAACAGCACACTTTATCTTGGTATAGTTGTAATTTTTTTTTTAATTTCTAAAGTACATCTCTCAAAAATGTTCATGTTTTTTACATCATGTTACATGAAAAAATGAATTTGCATTTCTTGTACCACTCATTTTTATTTATAATTCTCATTCCTAGTTCATTAGCTTCTAAAACTTCCCCACAATAATTGAACAAATCAGTTTTTCATTTGCTGAAGGCTTTCAAAATCTTTTTTTATTAGGAATAGCATTACTTTGTAGGATCAGGGTGAATATATAAAATTACAGCACTGAGTTGTCCAGTGTGGACAAGCAAAGCATTATAGAAGCTTTTTAAGGAGTGATGTTTGCCTTTAATCAAATCCTTTCATTCACAAGTTTATTGCTGTGTGATTAGCTTGGAGGGTGGAGTGATAAACAGCCTTTTAATTGTTCATTAAATGGCCTTTATTAATTGACCCAATTCCAACTCCACTTGGTGGGGAGAATGAAGTTTAATAGCTGACTGTTCCTCATTATTTTTTTTAATAGAAAATCAGTGTTAGTGGAATTTCTAAAAACAAAATTAAATAAAATTAAAAAATTAAAAACAGGAAAAATATCACTATACTTTGACCAAAAAGTGGAGGCAATTTAAAAAGTTTTTTTAAGGGACAGTTCATAAGGGATTTCTGCCAGTGGTTACCCATCTGCAGTAATGATGAAGATGTTAGTATTGGATTTATTTGTGAAAATAAAGATCTTGATCATAAAGAAAGGCACAGTTAACTAATATATAGGTTATAAGGTGCTATATATGTTTCTGAACTTCCTTTCACTGTAGGACACAATGTCAGACACTATTGCTAAAGAACTCTAGTATGAAGCAGTGGTTGTGACTCTCATCCCAGAACAACACTTTTATAAAAGTAGCTTGACTTAATTGATAAATATTTGTATATTTTAATCTCTTTTCTTCCCCTGCACCCTAGCATTGCCATATTGTTCAAAGCATTCTCATGCCATGTTTCTGATGTAGATTCTCTTCCACATAGCACACTGTGTTAATATAATTTGGGAATTTAGCCAAACCACTTGAAACTGGCATGATAGATCTGTCCATTTTGGGTGGCTCATATCTTAATTTTTGTGCTGATATTTCAGCTGGATAGAATTTGTTCTCCCACCCTCATCTGAATGTGAACACAGCCCACCACAATGTATGGGTGTATAATATGTGTTTTTGTTCTGGATCTCAGCTGATATGGAAATTTTGGGACTACCATCATTTGCAGAATCCAAAAGCAGACTCCAATGCTGGGATTTCTAGATTTGTTACCATAACTAATATTAATCACTATGAGGTTTGTGCTTTTAATTATGAAATTATTAAGTACCTAACTCTAACCCCATATCATTAAACTGTTATTAGAAACTGAATTTTAAGCCTCCTATCTCAAGAGAAATTGATTTTTCATAATATGGTAAGTAAAAGTATACAGCGTGGACTTCAACTCCCAGAAATTCCCAGCCCGCAAGGGAAATGTAAGACTGGCTGGGGAAATCTGGGAAGTAAAGTCCACATATTTAAAGTTGCCAAGATTGAGAAACACTGCTCTATGGAAAAGAATGAGATTTATTTTTGAACAATCATCTGGGATTATGCTGTTTATGTTTGCATTCCCTCAAAATAGATTTTATTTTTCTTTGTTTTCCAGACATATTATCACCCACTGTTTCCTTTAATACATCTGTCTCCTTTCTTGTACAATGGGACTGCTTTGTTTGTTCCTTACCTTGTGATAGATATCAATAGAACAAATAATCTCCATTAATTTATAATAGCTCTTGGCAATCCACATGAGACAATCTTCATAACAACAAAGCAACAATGGAGAGCAAACACATTAACTGATCGGTTATTTAGTTCAAAAATGAGTATTTACATATCTAAATATGTAAAAGATTTACAGAATTTGCCCCATTAAGAAAAGTGGAGTGCTAAGTACAGCAATCTTTCCCAAACTACTGATCCCCAGATGTGTCTTTTTTTCTGCTAATTTTAATTTTTATTTAATAGTTATTCCTTAGAAAAGCAAAACTCCTGCCATGTCAGCACCCAAAAATGTATTTTCAACATTGGGGATTTTTTATTCAGAATGTTTTATTATTCATAGAAAATGGACATTTGTGAAACAACTGCATAACCTTCAGCATGGTGAAACTGATTATCTTTTTTTGTTTTTACAGAAAATATTTGCATTTTTATTAATTTAATTGATTAAAATATAATATGGTAGCATTTAACCCTGTGTTCTGTCCATCAAATATATGTAGAAGCCTAATTTTGGTGAAAAAGTCTTTCTTTAGTCATCCCTTTCAGTTTGTCAAAAACTGAAAATAAATCCAAACATCTAAACATGTCTACCAAAATAAATCCAAACAACTTTTTCACATGTCTACCAAAGCTGGAAGAATATTCCCTTCTGTTTGCAACCTTCTGACACCTTGCTGGATAATTATGAGATATTTGTGCAGTTGTCATTGGGTTAAATGCCATCAATGCTAAATCTTCAAATATAATTCTTGCATAGAAGCCAACAGAAATTCCCCAGATTACCACGTCACTTGCCATTCCTTCCATAGGTTTGAAATGAATTGGGGAGATTGATCTGGGAAAGCAGGAGAATCATAATGCACAGCTGGCCCCCACATGTGTGGCACTCCAATTGTCCATTGTTGGTTGATGCAGTGGCAATGCAGAAGACCATTGTTATTTCTAGGAGTTTAAGTGACATATTTTGATTTTCTCCCTACACAAAGAAGATTGGAGTTTATTTTGAGTTGCTGGCTTGTTTTTTATTTCTGTTTGGAATGGGGGAGGAGATAAGAGAAAACCACAAGACTGTTTTTGTAAAACACTAGCTTATCCGTATAGCTTCCCAGGCTCTTGGATTATGTCATAAACAGGTGCTCCAGGTCCTGGGAACTATCCCGTCAAGGTCAGATCCTGCAACCATGGAAACAGGGTCACAAGGCTTTAGAGCCAGACTTTGATAAAAACCTTAGGCTTGTTTCTCTGAGTTTGGGAACTTCTGCACAGACCTGAGTGCTGTGTGCTGTGTAAAATTAATCCATCCTGGGGTATCTCAGCTGTCTTGGTCAAGAGGCTCCTCACAGCTTAAAGGAATAAGATTTCAACTTGCATGGTATGTTATGATTTCCTTTCTTTATGCTATGCTTTTTATGCTTTTGTTTAATCTGCCTAAACTGTGTTTCTGTTTAAATTTGTTTGCTTAAGTTTAAAGCTTAAACTCTCTTTATCCACTGGTGTGCTTATTATCTCTGGATCTAAAAGAACCAATTCTCTGAGCACCTGATCACCGCTTGGAGACTTGACAGAACAGCTGAGAATGACAGCCCAATCCATCTAGTGAGTACATGGACGAGAAAGGCTCAATTGATATAGGAAATGTATGCCAGAGAAGAAACATACTGGAAAATCAAAGCTATGTTAATTTGAGAAACATGGTTAGGTTACAGACAATTCAACCATGTATTGTAGAAATATGTAGCTCTGTTTCGGATGCTTTAGAAGAGATCTACATATTGTTTAGTCAGGATAAATCTGTAATGATTGCCTATCCTAAAACACCATCAGACTCATGAACAGGTTCATAAAGACATCTGATTTATTAAAGAATAGTATGCAGGATCACAGAGAAAGGTGAGAATGGAAAAAGCATGCCAAATGCAAACTAAAAAATCCTTGGTACAAACGAGATCCCTCCCCCCATAGAATCTTCTCAGGCTCACAATCCCAGGTGCTCCTAACGGCTCCTGATGGTCCGCGGGAAAAGTCCTTGAGTAGACCACATAAACCAAACACATTCCACAGATACAGAGCTTGGCACAATGTTTCACAGCAGCTCCCTCCCACCATAAACGCACGTCAGCACCATGGCATGTGAAACGTTATGATGTACAGTGCATATTGAAACAGTGAACATGACAATATCCCACCCTAGGGCGTGCTCACATTTGACAGTTATGTACTACAGCTGAAGAAGAAAAAGGAAGAAACAAACTGAGGATCTACAGAATTCATTTGCTTTTTTCTTGCAAAACAAAAAGCCAGCTAGAGTTGCACACTTTGGCTATGAAGATTGTTCGGCCATCTTGGTTCTTGGCTTGGCCTGACAGGTAGAATGGTGGGCAAACACAGCATGGATATGTGCATAAATATAAAGCATGAATGAGCGTGGCATGCTCATCTGCCACATTTATAATCCAGTTTGAATCCTTCCTAGTTAATGAAAGCCTTAGATTCTAAAACTTATAGATACAGTACACAGCAAATGCACCATTTTTAATTCAACTGATGTAACTGGAGAAAACGTAAGCTTGTGCTTTATACTGACTGAAATCAATTCACTATTACAGTGTGTCTTTTTTAAATATATGTGTGACTTCATTCATTTTCACAATATAAAGTAGCCTGTGGGCAGGACATTAGTTTGTTGAGCTGTATTGCTGTTGACTCAAACTAGCCTCTGCTCTATGAAGACTTACACAGCTCTCACACAGAAGTGCAGCTCTTTAGAATTCTACATTATTTTTCTATCCTTTGAATGCCTAAACACACATTTACACTTACCTGAACACATGCACATAACTCATAGATTAAAGTAAGATCAATGATATGAGGACACAATCCAGTTCCAATTATATTTTCATGAGGGCATTGCATTTCATTATCTTGCTGCCAATTATTCTTCTCTACTTGTTTAATGTTCACATGAATGTAGAGTGCATGCCCATAATTTACACACAAGGGTACTCCTTGACGAATGGGTTAAATTAAAGATGCCAGTGATGAGCATCAACACATTTTGAATTAATTCCAGAAGAGTATTTATATTTTAGTGGATGATAGCAAAGATATAATTTTGGCATTGATTTTACAGGTTGAGTTTGTATCATAATATATTGACATTGTACTTCATTCAAGACTTGCTTTGGGGTGTGCCACATATAGCACTGAATGACAGGCTAATAAAAATGGTTCATAGGAATAGCTTTACAACCCTCCATTGACTTAGGTTTTACATTATACTGTATTTTCTTAGGGCTGACACCTGAATTAAAGGTTAACCAGCACAGTTTAATGGGTTGTCTAAAGGAGCATACACAACACATATACAAACCTACTATTACCGAGTAGATATTGCACTCTAAATATATTTTAAAGAAATGAGTATTTGTAATAAATTCTGGCTGACATCTTAGGAGAATGAAATATAACATTTTAGTAATACTTGTTCCAATTAAGAGCATATCCATCGTTAAAGCAATCTATCCTCATTTTAACAACATCGTTAACTTCCACAATGCTTCACAGATATTTTGTTCTTCTTTCAAAATTACATACACAAACATACACACTAGGAAACCATTACAGAAAATCATAAACTCTTAGTTATATAAATAATAAAAGCGTGTTTATTAGCAAATTGTCAGCTGGAAAGGCAAGATAAAGGCTAAATAAATAAATAAATAAATTGGAGGAAGCATTGAGGCACTTATTCCAGAGGAAAAAAGATAAAGTTATAACAACGCAGTAACCTTATAAAAATATACATTATTTCTCTCTCTCTCTAGTAATTATCAGGAAATATGGTTCATAATACTATAAACTAAATTATTAACCCTATAAAAGTATACTGAAATCTTTCATTATCTGTATTAATAATTAAGAAACATGCTTAATAGTTAAATAAAGTGTACTAGCCCTATTAAAATATACTGAATTCTGATTTTACTTGTAGCACTTCTTTAAAAATATACAATAAATTTGACTGTATAACAAACTTCCAAAGTGCAACTGTGGTAGCAGCTTCCATTTTCCAACCAGTTAAAGTTATATTAATGGTTTAAAACAGGGAAGTTGCTAGAATATAGTCTACTCTGCCATAAATCAGGAGGACATGATATATGAAGTATCCAGAATATTTGAGATTGAGTAGTGTATTAATTTCATCTTCAAATTAATGCCAGTATGTCATTCTGATGAAGTATTTGCTTTGTTAAAATTGTGTTCCATCTTTTACATGTACTTAATCTATTCTCCTTTTTAATCAAATTTCAGATGATATAAATCAAGCATCTAATTTTGTTGAAAACTCAATGACAATTAATTCATTTGCAAAATACTTCAATTATTTTTAACTGAAATGAGAAAGATCTAAGAGGAGCATATTCAGAACACAATTTTTAGAAACCCTGTAATCTGAAATTCTAATGTTCTTTGTTTGAAACTGACCACATCTTGGAATATGGCACTTTCTAACTTCCATAGGTGAAAAATAAAGTGGTAAAGTATTTATCTTTGGCAGGACCTTGAAACAAGAGCATCAAGCACTGATTGCCACTTTAGCTTTTGCTTATTTATAAAGTTCTCCCTTTACTGTTGATGAAGTTGATCAGCTCTTTTTTTGTACAATACTGTATCAAGGTCCTGATGCTGTGACAAACAATAAGACATGGGGAAAACAAATTAAATTACTGCAACTCATCCAGCTGCAGCTACTCTACTACAGACATGTTTGGTGGTCATTTTGATTTTGCTACTGTTATTAATTTGGGATGGGGATGGCTAGGGTTGCTAAGCATCTAACAAACTGATAGTTGATGAGATGGGTTCAGTCTATTTAGTTGCAAGCAGTCTAGAATAAAATGCAAGTGAAATATTGCTGTTTCAAAAATTGGAAAAAGCTTGTGAAGCACACCAATACTAGAAATTCTACTTAAGGCCAACTGCACATTAGGACAAATACTCTTCATTTGCCAGTATGAAATGAAAAAAGATATTTCTATATATTTAAGATGTGGAGATTTTTCAAGATGTCTCATTTTGGCAATGGTGAGATGTTCTATCACATTAAATCAGCATAGGTATGAAGGCTCAGAGGTCAATAAATATGACATGGAATGAAAGGGTTTCAGTTCATATGCAGAGAGAGACTGGCAGTTTTCTGGCCCTCTTGCATGCAAATATACCCCCATGTGCATATTCATGCACACATAAACACAATCAAGAACCACTTATTCTGAAAAATTAGCAAAGCAGTAAGAAAGCTACCCTTGAATTTTTCCTGTTATACTTTCTAAACCAGTGAAAAGACAGAATCAATCCTCAGATCACAGACCAGGAACAGGATCTGTGCTTTGCACTGACTAGGTCTAAAACAAAAGTTACTGTCATGAGTTCTGATGGTGAGCAGGAGGGGGCCACTATCCAGGGGCAAAAACGCATGTGTAGTTTAGAGACTTGGAGCTGTCATTCAAAGAGACAGAGAACAGACCCACCTTGACTCTTGGGGGTTTATCTGTCTGGGTTTTCCCACGCTTCTGCAGTTTGGTAGGATTTTCTGTCTACTATAGCAATAACAAAGCACTAGAGACTTCTTCCTCGTCTCGGCGTGGTTCTTGCTTAGTCAGGAGAGTTACACAGACAGCCTTTGCCATACTATACAGCACACAGCATGACTAATATTTAATCAATAGGAATGTTTTGAGTCTTTGTTGGCAAGCACATTTGAAATTGCTCTCTAGAAGCACATTTAATATATATTTAGGTGCAACATCAGAAGCCCAGCAGGCTTTAAATATCAAAATCTTAAATATATGGAGGAAATGCTGTCTCTATCAGAAGGCAGAGGTGGGTTCCATAAACCACTGATGTAGGGGCAAGAAAACTCTCTGAAAGTCAGAAAACGGTTACTTATTTATTCTTGTTTTATTTTTACTGCTGTGGAAGGGATATGCCATTGTGAGACAATCTGCCTCATACACCAAAACATATATTGTTAAGCGCTAGTACTATATATCATTAAGCAATATATTCTAAGGGGATAGAGCCCTACAGTCAAAGATGAGATCTCAACTTGTGTTCTGGTGGGAAACATGACCATGAGTCCTCACCACACACCCACTTTTTAGGGATTCAGACTGTTGTAAACCAAAGGAAAATGTGATAGCTTTTCGCAACAAGCAGTAATACCAATTCTCCAAACCAGACAGAAACAGTTGCATGCCTTCTTCTCTTCTGGAATATTTACTTGGATTCTGTGCTTTTGTCCAGGCACAAACTACATATTTTTGCTCAGCTATTGATTGGACTTTGCTAGTGGCCTTACTTGTGGCTATTGGAAAAGTAATCACTCTGTTAAATGCAATACAAGTATGTAAAATGGTAGTGACCACAAAATATATGGAGATAAATTATGTTTTTATTTTTATTATCATGTGTTATTATTCAATTAATCATATGTAGATAGCCTATAAAGGGGCATGTATATCTTCTCTGTCCTGGCCAACTAACTGATGTCAGCTACAATGCAGTGTTCAGTTGAGGATTTGGCAACTCAATCAATATTTAAGTAATTTATGATCAACTTCAAATAATCATATCCTATTGATTGACATGCCAAATCCTTGGCAGTTAAGAAATTATGGGTCATGCAGATTGCTGGCTTCCCACAAGTTCAATTAAGCATCTTTATGTTGATGTAATTAAAACAGCAGTGGCATCTGAAATTCATCAAACATGATAGTCCAAGGAAGATAGCTTCCTAAAGTGTAAGCATCTATCTTCAAAACATTACTGGGTTTGGCAAAGCAGAAATAGATTTGGTCATTCTCTTTTCTTATTTCCCATAAGAGATTACAGTGCTTATTTCGTTCATTTTGATGTCAGATACAATGATTTCAAGTATTACCAGTAATGGTATGTTCCAAGAGAGTGCAAACTCTCAAGGTATGCTGTTATGAAAAGTCAATTCATTTCAATTGGTCTTCTAAGCTTTTATTCCCAGCAAGCTCTGGAGAATCTTTGGTGAAAACTAACATTTCTTCTTTTCCTTAATTGGACTTACTGGCATTGTGGAGATTTTCCAATGTATGGCCTGTTTGTTGCACGTGGTCCTCAAAATAATTTTCTGCAACCTACAGCAATATTTTATATGTGCTCAGGACACTTCCCATCAGGAAATTTGTAGGCCGGCCTACAGGAAGCACACCAGGAAGATAAGTGGTGTGGTGTCTTATCAGGTCTCCTGGCAAGAGTAGGACTTGATTAGCTGAGCTATGCAGCCAGCATCCTAAAACCTACCATGCCAAGAACTACTGCTCTCCAAAACTCCTGCCTACTCTTGTATTTCATGTCAGGCAATGCTTCTGAGGTGGCAGTGGGCTCTTTGGATGACAGTGGACAGACAAGCCTTGGTCAGGGAAGACAGGCTAGAGAACAGGGGATGCCCTAGAGAGGAAAGAAGGAGGCAGCTGAGGAGGAGGGCCATGAAAATCCCTGGGCTGGATAAGAAGTGGGAAAGGCAAAGGGAATAAGCAAGAAGAATTGGAAGGAGGGAGGGAGGGAAGGAGGTCTCTGACAGAACACAAATGTCAGAAAGAAAGATTTCTCTGCTCAGTAAGAATGGAAAAGAAAAGCAGGATCTGAACACCTTAGATTCCTTAACTAGATCCAAATTTCTTCCCCCTTTACAGCTTCTCTTTTTCTTCCCCTCTCTCAATTTTAAACCACCTTGCTTGATGCTTAATAGAGGTATTGACTGATATAGATTTTAAATTGGAAAAGAAATCTGCTGACATACTGATGATAGCCTCTCTCTCTCTCTCTCTGGAGCCCTCAAGTCAGTATTGTCTCCTGGTGACTGACTGGACAAGTCCCTTGGACAAGTTTTCTTGGCAAGATTTTCAGAAGTACTATAGTTTGCCATTGCCTCCCTCCTGGAGCTGAGAGAGTGACTGGCCAAAGGTCACCCAGATGGCTTTGAGCTTAAGGCAGGATTAGAACTCACTGTCTCCCGGTTTCTAGCCTATTGCCTTAACCACTACACCAAACTGGCTCTCCTCCTCTCTATTAGGGCTGTGCAAAGCATGTAAGAGTCCGTTTCATAAGAGCATTAGCACAGGCCAAATGCCTCTTCTCCAAGCATTGAAATAGGCACATCCTCTGGAAGATCAGCTCAACTGCTTCAAGACGTTTCTGAGATCATTTCCACAAGCATATGTATGTCCAACCACTTCACTTAACCTGTCAGTCCCAGCAGAGTTTTTTCTGCTCATATCCATGCATGTATGCATGCATAACCTGGGAAAGCCTTTGAAGATGTAAGTCTTTGTACTGTTTGTCTGTCTGTCTGTCTGTCTGTCTGTCTACCTATCATCTATCCACTACCAATTACCAAAGTTCTGTGGTTGGACTACAAAGTTACTTAATACTATTAAATGAAAAAACAATAGAATATTAGTGACATGGGATAATATTATAAAACATATCAAGCTATTATCCCTCTGTAATGCAGTTACTTAAATGAACATTATCCCCAGGAAAAGGATTATATTTTGGCTGGCACAGAAAAGACTTAACTATGCGTGCCAGGCATGCTCCCCCAAGGAATGCATCCACAAATGGCATCCCATATCTGGGAAGGGTCTCTCTTTTATAGCCACCCCTGAACTGCGTCTCAGTTGTGCCGAAAGCAGTTTTTTTTTCGCTTCTAGGTAATACAAAAGCAAAGATCTTCAGTCTTCTTTAAAGGAAAAACTGACCCTGCCAGGAAACCCAGAGAATTTCCTTTCCCATCTGAAGTGCTGATTTTCTCACCAGTATAATTTTTGGAGTGAAACAAATGATTATGTAAGAGAGACATTCCAACTTGTTATAATACCTGCTCCCTTCTGTTCCTAGAAAGTCCTTTGAAGCCTTTAGACTGAATTATGACTGAAGTTAGAGAATGAGAAACCTTACTAAGCTTAGAAATAGAAAACATAGTCAGAAATAATGCCCTAAGATCCATAATCATAAAATCTTGAAAAGGGATGGGATTCCAGAAAGTGTTATTAAATATTTCAGAGGAAAATAGGACAAGGAGATACATTCACATTTTTAAATAAACCACATGGTATTACTGGACTAAATTTGTCCTTTTGGTTCAGAAGCTTGTTAATTAAGTTAAATACAACACTGAATTCCCACTATTTTTGCAGAATGTCAGAAAAACAATGATGATACTTAGAATCCTACTAACAACAGCCTGTCTCTTTCAGAGATACAGTACCTGTTTTAAATATCCATGGCCATATTGCCATGAAAAACCCAATGCATACACAAAATAAAAATATATCCTTTAAGCACAGCCAAGGGACTATATTAAATGCTATAAATAATGCAAGCACAAGAAACTTAGAGCTACCAAGCAATTGCATGACAAGGAAGTCATGGTAGCAGTGCAGATTTACTAGCACCTTTTAATTTGGAAAGTGGGAGACCGATAACAAAAAAAGAAATATATGACAAGGGCACTGATGGTGGTGGATTTACAGGAAAAGATAAAAATATTACTTTAAGGCAGTAAAGTTATACTCCTAAGGTTATTTAGGAATCAACTCCCATTAACAAGAAAAGTGATTTCTTTATAAATATATAAAGGTATTTCAGACTGGGGTAGTTTACTAACAAGTACTTTGGTTTAGTATCAAATGGATCAGTCATATGGACGCGATGACAGTGGCATTTCAGATTCTGAAAGACTACCCTTTTCTCTTACAGAAATCTAGCTATTTTTAATTTATGTATGTATGTATGTACGTATGTATGTTTCCAATTTCTATCACTGCCCATCTCTCCTGAAAAGGGGACTCTGGGTGGTTTAACTGTATATTTAAAGGTTACTTAAAATCAAGAAAGAAGAATGTACTTTAGATCTATG
Source organism: Candoia aspera (assembly GCF_035149785.1). Taxonomy (NCBI): domain Eukaryota; kingdom Metazoa; phylum Chordata; class Lepidosauria; order Squamata; family Candoiidae; genus Candoia; species Candoia aspera. The sequence continues at coordinate 284,427,090 of NC_086153.1, read as the reverse complement.
TTGCATGACATGAGAAAGTAAAAAGCATAGAAGGTTCTAGAGAAGCAATCACTAATTTCACTCTTTCAAAAGTCAGCTTTGAAGATACTTAGTTTCCAGGATCCTGCACATATTTAGCAGACTTCTTACCTCTATATTATCTGCTCTTTTCATAGAAATTGCTTATCGGACAATAGAAGAATAATAGTGAACCTTTTCTTACCCCAACCTTGATAGACTTCATACACAAAAATTTCTGCATCCAGCTGTCAGAAAATTTTTCCTGTACTTCCTCAGAAGTATAACTGTGCTAGCAAATCTGATCTAATTGTGTTTCATAATATTAAAAAAAAGCATTTCCCTTTTCTTTTTAAATGACATTACTTTGTAGGAAACAAAGTACTATTTTGATGTTTAATAACCGTACTGTTTCTATGAAACTTGATTCCCTGACAAAGGTGAAATATGCCTGCAAAAACAAAAACAAACCCACAACAAAACTTATTTATAGATTCTTTATAGTAGTCAGTAGGAATCACCATGTAACAGGTTTCCAAACCTTCCCTCAGATTTGGGCTGAAGTCAGATCAGGCGGCCTCCAAATTTGTCTGAATCAAATTAGACTGCTTTCTGAATAAGCTTTTTCTGAATCACTGAATCTTGCATGGTTGTAGTACGTATTCTATTGTAGGTAATGACTCCATGCAGATAATTTAATACAGTACCTTGAGAATTCACACAATAATTAGTGTTCCTTCAGCCATAGCTAGATTTCTTTGCTGATACATGACATTATAGGCCAGAATAGGAAATCTGCAAGTCTCCAGCTGTTGGACTTCAAGTCCAAGCAGTCCCAGCTGGTACGGTATATAGAAGAAATCCCAGGAATTGTAAATTTGAAGGTACACTTGTTCTTCATCTTTGTTTTAGTGGCATTTGGGTCAGGGAAACACATCCTGTTTTTCTTATGATTTCTAAGTATAGACTCTAAAGAAGTAGGATGCTGGAAAGATATTCAGATGCTTGGTAATTAGAAGTTTGTATCTCTTATACAACTGGATAGTAGAGTCCTCCAAAGTTTGATTTTATACCATCCGACATAAAAAACATTTGTAAAAGAGGATCCTGTGAAAAAGGGGTGTTTATGCAATGTGCAGTGCATAGCATGATGTACTAAATTTATTTTTTTGTGCTCCTCTACAACAGTGAAACTTGAAATAACTCATTAAATCAGGTATGGTTTTTTGCACCAGAAAGAACTGGGTTTGAAGTAGTGTTTTCAAGTCAAGTTTCTATCAGCTAACTTTGCTACATGAAATCACAGTTGCTGCCATTACAACAATGCTGAATGCTACTTGCTACCATCATTCACTGCATCTGCATTCCAAACGTCTGGCCTGGAGCTCCAATGCCAGAACAATTTTTATTTTCCAGCCAGCCAAGCATAGCTGGGGCATAAAAAGGCCCTAATTAGAGAAATCCATAAGACTGGTAACCTACATTAAGTTTAAAATAAAGAGTACATATAAGATTGCCCCATGCTTTACCAACCTATCTGGCTATTCATGAAAGCCGACTGAATTCTCATGAACGTGCATTCTCCCATGCTGCCTATATTATTTGTTCCCATCAAGAAGAAATATATTTAGCTCCATATTGTTTTGCCAGATTTTTTTGTTTTTAACAACATGCTAATATCAGAATATCAGTATAAATACACATGCAATTGTCAGCTAATATTATGGTATGATTTTCACAGTGCCTGAGGCAACAGATCAGTATTGTCAGGAGGAGGAAAAATAATGCAGAAAGAAATACATTAAAAGAAGAATTTCCAAATGCTTTTTCAAGAGCCGTGACTTAGAAGGGGCTCATTATCAACATGTGGTCCTGTACAGTTGAATATGAATAATCTAAATGCTGTATATTCCAGCAATGCCATATGCTGCACATATGGATTTATGAAAAAAACTGCAGTGCCAAAAGGAATCTGCATTTGAAAGCAAGCAGACAAGCACTCCAAATGCTACAGAAGGGGAGGAACTGGATTCCTCAAAATCTACAAAAAAACATAGTACAGGCCAGGTCAGCATTATTACCCTTGCATTTACCAAAGCTGTGGCTGAAGTTCTAAACTGGACAGCACCCAGACTTTGCGTGAGCAGATCCTTTGATTCACTGCAGCATTTCTCTATGATCTATACTGATTGTCACCAGTTATTGCAGAGGAACCTTGAGATGTTGCATGCATGTTTTAGCCTACACAAAACAGGTAATCCCATTCTTGGATGGTCGAACATCAACCTACACTTCCCAATCACCACTCTAACCATGATGTCAGAGTTCACAGTCAGGGAAAGAAATGGCCTGAGATGCTGGGAGAGATGGAAGCAGAAGGACACTTCTATCCTATTTTTCTCTCAAGACTGAAATGTGCTATCTCTTTCACACACACACATACACACACACACACCCTTTCCGAGGGGAATTCTGATGTATCTTGTAGCTTCTGGGATACTGTCCCGGGGTTATAATATTGCATCCTTTGCTTTTTATGTGTGGATTTTTTACATTTAAATTGTTTTATTATTGTGGAAGCATGTTTGAGGAGGAGTAGAAATAGAAATAAATAAACGCAGCTGGGTCATTTTATGCCATTTTATGCACTGGGAAAATGTGTGATTGGCTGCATCTTTCTAATGTGTGTGTTTACATGAAGCCAATCAGATGCATTTGGGATAATAATCACACATGGACATCTTTGCTCCGCATCTGTCTGCAAAAGTCTACCCAGGAGTGACTTCAGACCTGGAAATTCATCACGTGTGAAGCAGTCCATACAACTGACTCTTGTAAGCATGCTCAGTTGTGAATAGAATTACCTGACTGTCAGTCATCTTATTTTAAAATACCTATGTTGCAAAAACCGTATGTGTCATTATAGATTTAGCAGTACTAGCAACATCCTCTTTTGTTAAACAAGGAGGCAATAAGACTAATTAACACTCACTAGGGAACCTGAAATAATGATCCCTCTCTCTTTGGAGAGCCAATTACCCCAAATATTCACATTAACTACTTAGTGCTTCTTTGAAAGAAATGTCTTGATTTCTTCTTTTCTTTTTAATTTAAAGCATTATATAACATGTAGCATCACATTATAAAATGTTATGTCACATCCTGACAGGATACAGCTAAGGGTATGATGAATACATTGGGAGCAATCTGAAATCTGCTAAAATTAATAAGGAAATGAACTTTACTTGGTAAAGAAAGCTTGGGTGATATCTTCAGCTCCCAATCACTAGTGATAACACATCAGAATGAAGTTGTCTACCACAGTGTGTCACTAGTGCCTCTCAAAGAGACATGGGACAGAACATCCTTTCTCTGTGGAGGAAACAAATAAGGGATGCAATATATAATCCAAACTGTTATTTGTTGTCTTACTTTTCCATACTTGTCATGTATAATCTCATGATGTTGAAGGCACTTTCAGAAAAATACTTATTGGTTCCTAATAGAAATCTATATTTGTGTGTGTGTGTGTACATTGGAGGTAGAACTTGTGAAGGTCCCTTTAATTGTGGAGCTTGGTTGTTTGCCTGTAGAGGTTTTGTTACCCCACCAGGCAACATCATCAGTGCTAGTGAGTGTGGGGTTTGCTTCCTGTTTTTATACAGTAAATTGCCTTGCCTCTGTTGGTGGGGGTCTGGTACTGGGTAGTGAAACCTTGCAAGCAAACAACCAAGCTCAGGGAGCACCAAGGACTCCACAGTTCAACCCTGAACTACATATATTCTCTTCTATTGGTGCCTTTAATCTTGTGTGTGAATTTGTTGGGGATTGTGATGGTACTGTTGGTATAATTGTGGGGGAAAGACATCTGGCCTTGTTGCAGGCTCTGGTTTCCATGTTAGCATCATTTTCCTGTTGTTTCTGGTTGCTTGTGAGAATCTGCTTCAGATTGGGTGGCTGTCTGTCTATAAGTACGGTCCTGCCACCCTGTGCCTGTGAAAGTGCAGTGTTATTCTCCAGTATGGGTTGTAGCTGGCTAATAGCACATCTGAATGGCTTGAGTTGTGAGCTGTAGGTAACAACCAGTGGTGCTTTGTTGTTCTATTATTGTGGTCTGTCTTTTAAGAGGTTCTTCCTGGGAATCAATCTGACTCTATTGTCTATTGATCTCACTGAGTGGGTAGTTCAGTCTCCTGAATGCCTGGTTAATACATCAGTTAAGATTCTTACAGTATTTGCTTTATTAAAATTAAAGGCAGTGGTTATTTTAAAAAAACGTTATCACATATACCCAATAAAATAGGTTAAAAATTCAATACTTTTCTGGGACTATGAACAAAACAGGAACATATTTCCCTTCTAACACAGAACACAACCATCATATTCCGGAGGTTCCGATGGACAATTTTGGAGCAACCAGTTTGGGGAAAATTGAAACCAGCATATGTGAATAGGGCAAGGCTATTGACTTCATCCCTTCCTACCCTCAGCAGCTTCCAGGATGGCCTTTTGCACTCACACACACACACACACACACACACCTTCCCAGTGCCTTCCCTTCTGTACTTCCTTCATCTACCACTGATACTTCAGCATGGTGTATCCTACCAACCTGCCACCCTGGTCTTCCCAACACTTGCCCTCCCTTTTGTCAGCAATTGATGTCTCAATGCAGCATCTCACACTGGCCTGCCTGCTCCCCCAGTTTCCCTACCCTTCCTTCCCATCCTCCCCTCAGCTTCAGCCCCCCATTGCCACTGTTGATGTTCCATCACAGTATATTCCACTAATCAACCCACTCCACTAAAGCCTGCTTAGATTCAGGCTTTGGGGCAGTGTTTCTCAACCTTGGCAACTTTAAGATGTGAGCCATGACTGGCTGGGGAATTCTGGGAGTTGAAGTCCACACATCTTAAATTTGCCAAAGTTGAGAAACACTGCGTTAAGGTGATGCTTTGTTGTTGTTTTAATTTTGCCTATGTGTGGCTTAGAAAAACTGGTGGAAATTGACAAAGAAAATAAAACCAGAATTATATGAGGTTGTCAAGTAAAAACACTCAGGTTCAAATAACAGAGCCCAAGCAGATATGATGCCTCTCACTTGTAATGAATGAGCCAAGGTAATTTTCTCTCTACAATTCTTGGCATGGTATCCTTAGGAGCGCCTGCCTGCCTGCCTGCCTGCCTGCCTGCCTGCCTTCTTGTTCAAGGGAGAAGTATTTAAACATATGTTTTACTTCCAACCTAAAATGTACAGCCAGCTGTGCTGTCTGATTCTGTGGCACATGTTGCTTAGTTATAAAATCCTCTTGTTCAGATGTATTTGAATATCACATTATTTATGAAGTGTGTGTGTGTATATATATATATATATATATATTCAAAAACCCTCATCCTGAATTATTATGAAGGTATCAAAGATGTTTATATGACTGGGAAAACGAACTATTTTTGTCATCTTTTGGGCATGTGCTAGTTTCTGTGTGTGTGTGTGTGTGCGCGCACACACTTTCCTACCACCAAACTGCAAAGATGGGAATTAATTACTTTTCAACACTGACTTTGTTCTCCAAACAAATAAGAGAGAGAAACAACTAAAGAAACTAAAGTAGAGGACTTCTGACCTTCTTTTCAACAGATATTAACAAACTCATCATCTCCCCCCCTAACTATTCCACAAATCCCTTCAGCTCCTTATTTAATTCTCATCTTTTTCAATCATTATATCCATAAATCATCATTTCATTTTTTTCTTCTTTTAGCAGACATAGGGCTGGACTGCCAAACATGTGTTCATTTCCTCAAATGGGCATCAGACCAACCTCTCTGTTTTTGCATGGTTTTGAGCCCAAATGACAAGCAATTGGAAGCCTGGTTACTTTTAAATTACTGTGGAACTGTTTTGAAGCCAGTCCAGTTAAAATAACTTTAAGAAGAATATGAACCCCGGACCAGGAGGCTGGATGCTTCTCCTCTGGTATTACCTCTGTGTATGTCCCATCTGCAAACAGTTGGAATTAGAGATTAGTGACTGTGTAAAAGTGACATGCTCTTACTACTAACTTTTGATCCTAGGACTTAAAGAGAGAAAATGAAGATTCAGCACTGATTACATTTACATTATTGCCTCTGTTTCTCTTGCTGCCAATACTTGATCTGGCCCTGCAACCTTTCCTGTTCACTTTTCAATTTGGTTAAACTTGCATCTAGACACTGAGGCATTATATATTTTCTGGATGCAAATTGTCTTCCTGAGATAACAACATTGCATCTTTTTTTCTTGAAAATCAGATCTGAATTTGCACACAATTCCAGACAGTGAGATTAATTGGTTAAATAAAGTAAATCACAGAAATATTTATAGACTAAAATAATATTTTCATATTTTTCAGTATGATTCTCAAGTGGTATCTCTCAAAAATATGAAATATGCTTTAGGTTCTTGCGATCTATTCCTCTGCATCCCATTGAAGATCCTTTTCCTCTCTACCTGTGGCGAATTCACACCTCATTTATACACATTTGTTAGATATTCTGTTCACCCAGACTATTTAAATATACACAGGGTTCATTGTTTTATATTTATATAATGTATATATGTGTATTCCACTCACCCTATTTTCTTTCATTTAGTGATCACCTAGCAGTATGAGACAGGAATGAGAAGGGATTTTTTCCCCTAAGCATAAAACATTGTAATGTTTGGATTTGACTAGTAGCAGAATACTTTTTAAAGTATAATAGTTACCAAAGAGAGTAAAGCTGGTGACTTATAGAACATAAAGCACAAAGTTAATTAGATACATTTCCATTTAAATTATTGTATTGGGTTGTAGACTCTTGTGTGCTAGGGAGAAAATGAATTATTTTTTTGCCTAGTATTGTATTGCTTATGAACTATTCTGTAATTGATGCTCTCATCCAGGCATCTTAGGCACGTTGTTTCAACTCACCTGAGTCTGTGAGGCTTTCTAACCCAGCAGCCTATTTCCCAATTTTTAAAATTCATATTTAAATGAAATTGGATACTTAAAAGTTATCTTTTTTGTAGGTATGCTCATATTCACATCATTATAATCATGGTCATATCTATATATTTTAAGTCTAAAATATTAACTACTTTTCCCATAACTCCATCAAAACTGACCTTTATTTATTATTTATTATAATATTATATATAATATTATATATTACATAGGATTTTTATAACCATTCCAATTATGAACTCTGGTTTTTATACAGGTATAAAAACAAAATTATAAAACAAATAAAATAAAAGTCAAGTAAATTAATCATAATAGGCCTCACCATTTTAAAGTGTTTGTGGAAGGCTAACAGAATATGGGCCACACAAACCTAAGGGCAGCAAATGTTTCAAGGGGGGGCACCTAATCCACCCCCCATGTATGTCTCTCAAGGGGAGGGGACTATTTTCAGCAGGCCTTCTCTAGATAACCAGATTAAACAGGAAGAATAACTTCCCTGATATATTCTGGTATTGTCATGAGTAAGGATGGCGAGCAGGGAGCTCCCTTCCAGACTGTTAAGCGCATGCATAGCACTGAGGAATTGGTAGGCCATTCCAAGAGGCACAGATTGGGACCGCCTTAACCTGCGGGGTTTATATGGCTGGGTTTTTCCCATGCTTGTTCAGTTTGTTAGGATTACTGTTATGTACTAGCAATAAACATTAGAGAACAGTTCCTTGTCTCAGAGTGTTTCCTGGGAGTCAGGACAGGTATTGTGCTATAAAGGTCTTCAAAGGCAATTATCATCAGACGTTTGGAAGCCAACACAGCAACTTTAAAGTTGATGTTACTCAAGACTGGCAGGAGTGACCTGCTAGTAGCTGGACACCACATTTTGTACCAGTTATCTCCCAAGGCAGCCCCAAGTAGACTGTATTGCAGTAACCTATTTGAATAGGGATCAAGGCATGTCTTGTATAGGTCAGGGCATCCTGGTCCAGATAGGGTCATAGTTGGTACACCAGCTGAGGCTGGTCAAAGGGCCCCCTAGATGCCATGGATTCCACCTGCTGCTTGGACAGCATCCAAGAGTCCAGGAGGATGCCCAAGTCAAAACTCCTTCTTTCAGAGGAAGTACAGCACCACCCAGAGTAACTGATAATGCTGACATCATTGGAATGCCAGATATTTACAGAATGCTTTTTAATCCCATCCACAAGAAGAGACAGTTGCTTGCAGATAATTTATCTATCCTAGTTTCAGGTGGAACTGAAATTCTGAAGCAAGTTTCTAATGCAATAATACTGGCCATGTTGCAAATTACAAAGGAAACACCTGCTTTTCACTATTTGGGACCATGTTGAGGAAAAATGAATGTCTGCATGAATGGTGAAGCCCACTAAGATGAGGACTGAAATCAGGAGGAGCCTGATAGCACCTTTTTCAACTAATGCATTCATGCGCTACAGCTCACCCCATCAGGTGCAATCAAATCTAACTGCATCTCACTTCATCAGATGCCATCTGAAATTGCATGTGATGAAGTGAGCTGAAGCTCATAAAAACGTATGCCTTTTAATAAAATGTGTTAGTTGGAAAAGATGCTACCAGATTCTTTCTGATTTGGGGCTAACACATCTCTCCTCTCACAATGTAGGCTATGCATTAAAAGTGTACAGTAATCACCAAAAGGTATATACACCAGGGATTTTATTCAGTAACTATCTAAATAGAGGCCACTATACTGGAATGAGGCTGCGTAGTCTGCAGAACTGCTTCCAGCTGTACCATTCTTCTGGAATCCTAAAATGAATGTTGCCTGTCACCAGAGAACCCTTCCTACACTTCAGATATTCTTCTATATTCCAAGCAGAGTCCATGAACAGCTGCTGCATGCAAATATCTACAAACATCAAGTATTTTGGATTTTCAATGTCATATTTCAATTAGCAGTGCACATTGGTTACCAACATTTCAATATAAGAACAGTGAAAGGAAAGGTACATCCTCAAAACTGTTGATACAGCAACCAATAAAACATTGGCATGCTTTTCAAATGTTAAGCAGTTTATCTTGCTAAAGGCTACATATTTAGAGCAGGAAAGCACTTCAGCTAGATTGATACAGTTGTTGTTTCAGTGCTTGTCAAATAGCCTTTTATGTTGCAATCAAGTAATAGATACAAGATTGACAAGTTACAAAGAAAAGGAGCTTTCAGTCAACAAACAGACTAAAACCCATTATTGCAGTGTGTGCACTGTGTCCTAGACTTGTAAACACATCTTCATTGATCCCATAGAAAGATAGTAATACCTCCCCTTGTATGGCTCAATCAAGATGCTTTTCACAAAGAAAAAGTGCAAACAGTATTGAAAAGGCAGAAAGAGACTGATGTCACAGTCAAACAGCAAATAATGGTTGATGTCGGGAAACCTATCTATCACCTCTCAAACTCCTGTCAACTGGAATGAAAGTTATAACCTATATTGCACCTACAGAAGATCAAAAATAGAGGGACAAGCACAAGTCCTCTTATTGTCATTCATGCTTTAACAGTTGATGAAACCACCAGGGGGGAAAAAAAACTTATTTTTCTAGTTTGGCATAATATGGGTAAGAATGTCTGGGGTGGGAAAATTGATTTCAAAATGTTTATTGCTCAGCACTTGCTTTTCAATACAATTTGCAAAGTTCAAACAGGTAGTATGATTGAATCCAAAATTCTGGATATGGCCAAATAAATAGAGTTAGATATTGTCAAATTTAGGAAATCATGCTTATTGCTTTTTTGAGAAGATTCATCTGTCACTTGAGGAGCTTCCTTGTTATTCAAGTTGTCTATTTTGGTTTTTTTTTATCAAAATTGGGCCATGTGTGTTAGCTTGGATTTTTTTAAAGCCAACATTTATCCATTTCACTCTGTTGGGTTTAATATGCCTATTTTGTTTTAAACTTTCAAAGACCCCAAGCAGGTAAATGTTTTAAGCCTCATTCTTTCCAGTGTTGTCACCCAATCATCACATTTCCTGTGACCACAAGGAGGAGGAAGAGGAGGAGGAAACATGACTGCAAAAAGACTGCTTATCTGCTCAAATGAATTGATTTATATGATTAGATTTTTATACATACATACATACATACATACATATTTGTAGATCCATTTTTGATGCCATCTCTGTCTTGTCAAATAAAACTTGTTCCTCATCTACCCTTTCTTCCATAACATTTTTTACACACAGACTTGGCACACTCAGATCTGGCACAGACTTTTCTTACAAAGTACATGATCCTATGAAATATGTTCAGCTCCAATCATGTAAGGAGTGTTTCAATTTATGTCAGGTTGCTGAAATTTTAAGGAAACTGTTATTCATATTAGCTTGTGTGCAAAATACTCACATTGCTTTGTTTAAAAAGACATACTACATTTTAGTGCATGGATTTTATCCCCCTAACTAAACAGAACTTATACAAAAGTGGCATATATTAAAATAGCATCTTTACAGTTTGTTGGAGTCAAGCTAGAGTGCAGATAAAAATTAGATTTCAATCTGCTGCAATTACATTTCATTTGCTGTTTATCTTATTCTCTCTTTTAAAATACATACCTAAAATCCGAAGGATTTTTTTAAGCTTCAGGTCTGTATTTAAAATGCCATAATAAGTCAAGTCAAAATGTGTTTAATTTCAGTTTCCCATTGACTAGTACACACACACACAGAGACAGACATCAATTTCCTCCTTTTCCTGGAAACTATAAGTGCTGGAAAGGTTGACATTAGCACATCAGAACCAGCTACAAGTAATTGATAAAGATTAACCACACTTTGGAATCAATAAAAATCTTCCATTTTAATACCAGCTAGTTGTAAAGAACAAAACCTTCTTTCTAATTTTATAGGCCATTCATCCTAGTTTCCACAGGATTATCTGTGGATAGTACTGCAATGCTCAGAAGGAATTCAAGTTTTAGTAATAAAATTAGATACAAAAATCACACTTTCATTCAGCAAACTAAACTGTTACAGATTTTACTATAACAGAGTTTTGCTACATCTCACTCCCTTAATTTATAGCTAAATTTATCATATAATCTATGTCAGTTTATGCAGTATTTACTGTTTTCATCTGAAGCCCTCATGGGCAATCATCCAGCGCACTAAGCCATCAAGTGTGATTTGCCTAAATTGCTAGCCTTACCTTAAAACAGCTTTGCTCAGAACAGATCAACAGATCAGCATTTGGGTTACCTCCACCCCCATTTTGCTGCTAAGAAATTTGTGTGTGGGGGGGTATCATTTCATCATTTTTTTTCCTGGGAGAGGAGAAATTCTTGAACAATTTCTGGGATTGACGTTCCCTAAGAGGAGTTTCCTTTCTCCTTTCCCTTTGCTGTTGCAACATGCAACAAAGCAGCAAATGTGTTGACAGGTTGGGTGGCATTTTCTATTTTTTCCACATCAAGCCCAACTGAGTGTCATTCCAGGCCATAGTTGGAAACTGGAAGATAAGACTGAGGGGCTGCTTGCTATTCCCAAAGTAGTAAAAAAAAATGTTTGGAGAAAATTGGCAAAAATGGGAACAAACAAAAGTGAGGTCAAACAAATTCTCAGAAAAGTTGATAGGAACATTACCTTGGCTCAGCGTTATGCCCAATTATATGTATGTGTGTATCTGTCTCTACCTATCTCTATCTCTCTATTTCATGGAAAAAGTGTTGGAGGGGTCTTTCTTTGTTAGCCCAGCTTTAGAGGTAATGCAGTTCTCTCCAGTCTGTTCTGGTCAGCTAAGTAGGAAAGGAACCATGTATGAACCAAATTGAGGTAAAGAGAGAAAATTTAACCAAAATTCAAATGGGTGGGGTGGGGTGGGGTGGGGTGGGGGAATCTGTTTGTTAAATAATATACTGATAGTTTTATATTACACACTCAAGATCATCTAGACACTGCTTCCACCACCATCACCACCCAACCAAAAAAATATGATTTTCACATAAGATTCACAGTTTTCTTTGGCAGGTGAAAGTGATATCACAGTGCACTTAAGGCATTAAAATAAAGCACTGTAAAGAAAAATACTAATTTTTTCCTAACTATAAGTATATATGAAGATGGTGGAAATTGTGGGATGCATGCTGAGGACAAGCAAAATATTTTATTGAAATAGCCCATTGCATTAATTAAATCAAATTAGCATTACACATTGCTAATAACATTGAGTAATATTTAACTCAGTCAACGTAGACCCAAAGTGCTTCCTGATGAATCGTTTGTAATACAAATGCTCTCCCTCCCTCATTAAAAGTTATGGTGACCTGACAACCATTTGAAACCTTTCAGGCATCTTGCATTTTTCTCACCTTGTAGTTTTTCTACAATGCCTTTTTTTTAACTTGGAAAAAAAAACATTAAGTTTGAAAAGGTCAAAGCACTGCACAGCCCTTGTCTAAGATTTGACTGTCCAGAAGCATCTTCTGTTATAAATGTTTGAACCATTTAGTAGATTATTTGTGAAGTTTTTAATGTGGATTCTACCTTTATTCTGAAATGCATGAAATAGGTACAGCCCAAACAGAAGCATACCCACATTGCTGTAGTAGAATAACTTTAATTACCACTTTTAAAAAATACTTTATTCTGTACATTTATATATATATATATATATATATATATACATACATACATACATACATACATACATACATATATATCTTCAGTACAAGATATTATCCTACCACAGTATCATGGTATTCATCATTTGGTAATCAAATATCCCATTGTATTAAGAGAAAAAAAACCTGGTGCATGCTCAGGGAAGTTAATACCCTGCAGTTTATGCTTAAAATCTGCATGATATAGGTGAGATTCTTTCTTTAATTAATTTTTTGAGAAACCACATTACTATTGAAGAGATTGCTTTACAGAACTCTCCTTGATCAATAAAATGTGGTGAATACACAAAGCTACACTAATACATTAGGAGATCATACACTGAAGGACTCGGTTTACTTGAAACAGTCCCAGATAAATTGTAGTTCACTGGAAAGATGGAAATCCATAATCCCACATCATTTTGCTCAATTGATTGCCTGGGGAGAAATATGATTGAAGAAGCTAAAGATTCCTTACTTCTATAATAGAGGAGAGGGAGAGCCATTTGTGGTCTCATTTTCATAGTCATTACCCTGGGAATATATAGTGTATTATTTAATTACTGTGTCTCTTGGTACTCAAGATGCTTGGGTTTTTTTATATTATAAAACCTAAGTCTGTAATTATACAAACTAAGGCTGCTACAAGATGTGATGCTGGCTTCAAAAAAGGGTTGAACCAATTCATGGAAGTCATGGGGGTCAATGGCTGTTAGCTTGATGGCAGTGAGACTACCATGGGGAGACTAGTGGCCTTCCTTCTGCAGTTGGTTGGCCACTGTGAGAGCAGACTGCTGGACGAGCGGGGCCAGGGGTCTGATTCAGCAGGGCCCTACTTATGTTCTTCTGTAAATTCCTTAGCAATTTATCTGAGTAAGTCCCATAGAACTCAGCTGTATAATTATTTAAACAGTTATTACAGTGTTCCTACTGAGTGTTGCCTAGCTAGGAGGCAGTTAGCCAGTGGCTGATCTTGGAAAGCTAGGGAAGGTCAGGTCTGAATAAGATACAGTAGGAGATCACGAGGAAATCTTAGGACTGTAGGCTAGACTGGAAAGTCATATCTGCCTTTATTACAGATCTGATGGAGAATTCCTATATATTATTTAGTCTGGCACTTGAGAGCTATAGAGCACTAGATTAGTGATTAGGGAAGGCTGCCAGTTAAAGCAGAATGAAAGTGATAACTGGTAAGTTATGCTATTTGTAATATTTCCCTTTTTCACAACACTTTATAACAAACTTGCAGCACCGGAAGGGGACAAAGAAGGGAAGTGTACAATTGGACTGTACTACAACCACACTATTGCAAGATAAATATACTACATGCTTGCAATATATTTTAATTATAAGGGACAAGACTTAAATCCTTTCAAGAACTCTGGGGAAGGCAGAAGTTGCACAAATGCAGTGAAATTCAATTCAGTGTGTTAAAAATACAGTTCCTTCTGTTTCTAGGCATTAATGGTGAGAAAATCACCTTTGGTGAACCCTTGAAAGGACATCAGTTCCATTTCTTCTGGAATATATTATCCAAATATTCATTAAATGGCTCATTTAATGAATATTTGGATTCATTAAATTCATTCAGAGAAGCAGAAGTGGATATCAAACTTCTAGCAGAGCCTTCAGGCTTAAGAATTTCACATTCTGGGACCATCATGGAACACATCAGCCCAATTTTATGCTAGCAGATTGTTGCTATACTGTAGTGGCTTATGGAAAACAGCACAATAACGCTTTTGCTGATGTCACAAGATTTCATTAGATGCACTGCTATTCAAGTTGCATGAATCACTATACCTTCAATCTGTAGAAGGTTCAAAGTGATTATTTCTCCATCAAGGACCACAGTATTCAGACCTGAAGTGTGAAAAGTGCTTCATATCTGGCACTGATACACTCCCTGTGCTTTTGGTGGCTGTTAAAGTTACACCCTTCCCTGGACTCACAGGTAACTGGATGGCATCAGGAAAATTCTGTTTGAGTTAAGGAGGCAATAAGGATGTGGCAACAGGGTGCAAACAAGTCTCTATGTTCTGTCATGGTGCTCTTAATGTCCCTTTATCTTAACTCAACCAGGTATTTTCCTGGAATCTCACAATTACTATGCAAACCTAGGGAAAGTTATGGCTTCTTTAAGGAGTCACCAAAAGGTATGGTGAATACCAAATCCAAAGCACTTCTCCCACTGAATCTGACACTTGAAAAACACATAATTCTTGATACAATGTTGATCTCTGCAACACCATATTAACATCCTCAAAAGAGAGCACTGCTACACCAAGACCCAACTTATGTACAACTGTTGGGACAAAGATAACACTACTATACTGAAGATATCATAAACATTTGTTAATACAGTCTTACAGAGATCAATACAGTTTAAACATCACAGTGTAAGTTGGAATTATATACCATAAACTTTGAACTAATTGTATCAAGAATTATGGGTTTATCAAGTATCAGGGGCAGCAAAAAATCACTCTTCAATGTTGGAAAGACAGTGGGACCCCTTATTTACAATCTTCAATCATGTTTGCTTTCTATTTATCAAATGGGTCTCTACTGATTTGTTGGAAAGGCTGATCCACATTACTCCATACAGCCAAAGTATAATGATATATTTAAAAATTGGGTTGAATGATTTTCCTGTCATGTAATATGCTTTGTTTCCTTCCTTCCTTTTGTCTTTTTGTTCTTTTTTATTTCTCTTCCTTTTCTTCTTTCTCTGTTACAACTATCAAAAATAGAAAAATAATAGTAAAATGTTGGTGTAAGTGAAATGGACAGAACCCACAAATCACAGAACCCCAAAAGGTGGATTAAATTAACAGAACCAAGTATAACATTTTAATTCCTCCAGGGCCACACTTAAAAACATTCAGCTTTACCAAATACGTCCAACACCACTCATTTTCACAAATGGAGTCTGTTTCAATTCTCAGCTGTTGCCTGATGATTTGACTTGGAGCAAAGGCAGCATAATTGGGTAGCAGCTGAAATGAGCTTCATTGGAGACAGACTGAAAGAGCCATTGCTGGATTTCCAGGAGTGTGAATTAGAATTCCAAGAATATATGAAGCAACTAATTCTATTCTTTAGAAGTGGAGGCATAAAAGAATTTTAGGTTTTCTTATTTCAGGCTTTAATTGAGGCCTAGGTTGTAACTCATTTTCATCCTTGAATGGGTGGTAAAAACACACACAGCAGGTAATTCACACTACCTGAAAAACTGTTGGTGCTGTAAGAAGACTAATCAGGATAAGCTTCCAGTAGCAAATTATCAGCTACAAATTAAAATCTTGGCTTATGTCTGTTAAAAGCAACCTTTTATTTCCCACCAATATATATATATATATGCCAGTATTAGTAACAGTTGGATTACTCCAAAATATGAAGACTGAGCAGGGGTGGGGGAAGCAAGTAAGAAAGAGAAATGTTCTGATTTGTTTTTATGTCTGTGGTTCTCTACACACGTATCTCTGAGCAATTTACACTGATCTTAGTTTGACATTTCTGAATACGAGAGCATGAACTCTAAAGGAATCTGAAACCAGGAAAACTTCAGTTGTTGAACTGAGAAAGCAAATGTGGAATGGGGTTCATTCTTATAGAACATTATGAGCCAACGTTTTGCAAACAGAAAACTCTTTCAACTTTTTAAAGGAAACAATATACAGATTGGCCTCTTAGCAAAGCAAGAATTCATTTGGGATGAACAAGATGGTCTGGAAGGAAGGGGAAGAGGCTTAGAAATAAGGATGAAAGGAAGAGGCAGCAATAAGGGGGACTGGTGGCAGAAATTGGAAAGATCTGAGGATTGCAGCTAAACAATTATCGCACAGGTGATTTTTGGTGCCCCTAGAAGGTATTCCAGCTGAGCTATTTAAAATCCTAAAAGATGATGCTGTTAAAGTGCTGCACTCAATACGCCAACAAATTTGGAAAAGTCAACAGTGGCCACAGGATCGGAAAAGGTCAGTTTACGTCCCAATTCCAAAGAAGGGCAATACCAAAGAATGTTCAAACTACCGTACAATTGCGCTCATTTCACATGCTAGCAAGGTTATGCTCAAAATCCTACAAGCTAGGCTTC
Source organism: Candoia aspera (assembly GCF_035149785.1). Lineage (NCBI taxonomy): Eukaryota > Metazoa > Chordata > Lepidosauria > Squamata > Candoiidae > Candoia > Candoia aspera. The sequence goes on along the minus strand of NC_086153.1, from coordinate 284,410,376 downwards.
AGCAGTATGTGAACCGAGAACTACCAGAAGTACAAGCTGGATTTCGAAGAGGCAGAGGAACTAGAGATCAAATTGCCAACATTCTCTGGATCATGGAGAAAGCAAGAGAGTTCCAGAAAAGCATCTACTTCTGCTTCATTGACTACACTAAAGCCTTTGACCGTGTGGATCACAACAAACTATGGCAAATTCTCAAAGAGATGGGAGTACCAGATCACCTTACCTGTCTCCTGAGAAACCTATATGCAGGTCAAGAAGCAACAGTTAGAACCAGACATGGAACTACCAGTTGGTTCAAAACTGGGAAAGGAGTATGACAGGACTGTATTTTGTCACCCTGCTTATTTAACTTATATGCAGAGTACATCATGAGAAATGCTGGGCTGGATGAATCACAAGCCAGAATTAAGATTGCCGGAAGAAATACCAGCAACTTCAGATATGCAGATGATACCACCCTAATGGCAGAAAGTGAAGAGGAGCTAAAGAGCCTCTTGATGATGGTGAAAGAGGAGAGTACAAAAGCTGGCTTGAAACTCAACATTAAAAAAACTAAGATCATGGCATTTGGTCCCATCACTTCCTGGCAAATAGAAGGGGAAGAAATGAAAGCAGTGACAGATTTTATTTTTTTGGGCTCCAAGTTCATCACAGATGGCGACTACAGCCATGAAATTAAAAGGTGCCTGCTCCTTGGGAGGAAAGCTATGGCAAACCTAGACAGCATATTAAAAAGCAGAGACATCACCTTGCCGACAAAGGTCTGTATAATCAATGCTACGGCTTTCCCAGTAGTGATGTATGGCTATGAGAGTTGGACCATAAGGAAGGCTGAGCACTGAAGAATTGATGCTTTTGAACTGTGGTACTGGAGAAGACTCTTGACTTGCAGACCCTTGGACTGCAAGGAGGTCAAATCAGTCAATCCTAAAGGAAATCAATCCTGACTGTTCATTGGAAGGACAGATACTGAAGCTGAAGTTCAAATACTTTGGCCACCTAATGAGAAGAGAGGACTCACTGGAAAAGACCCTGATGCTGGGAAAGACTGAGGGCAAAAGGAGAAGGGGACGGCAGAGGATGTGGTGGTTAGATAGCATCACTGATGCAATGAACATGAATCTGAGTAAACTCCAGAAGACAGTGGAGGACAGGAAGGCATGGCGTGCTATGATCCATAGGGTCACAAAGGGTTGGACATGACTTAACGACTGAACAACAACAGAAGGGCACATGTAACACCTTTGTTCCATGAGCTACACTGGGTAACAGTTTGCTTCTGGGTCCAATTCAAGGTGTTGGTTATCACCTTTAAAGCCCTACATGGCATGGGGCCAGGCTACCTGAGGGACCGCCTCTTCCCTGTTACGTCAACCTGTCCCACCCAATCATGCAGAGAGGGCATGTTGCAGACCCCGTCGGTAAGAGAATTCCATCTGGGGGGGTCCAGGAGGTGGGCCTTCTCTGCAGTAGCTACCGCCATCTGGAACATCTTGCCCCGGGAGGTGAGGTTAGCCCAATCACTCCTGGCCTTCCAGAGGAATTTGAAGACCTGGTTCTGCAACCTGGCTTGGGGTAGGGAGGGGACTCATCATGTTTGTGGATGGCTAGTGCCCTAGAGTGCTCGTTGCATACAAGGACCAAGTTATTTCTGCCATTTGGATTTTATTTTTATCTATATTGTTTACTTGTAACTGTTTTTTAGATATTGTATTTTTATATATGGTAATGTTATTGTATATTTATTGTTTTATCGATTATTGTTGTAAACCATCCAGAGTCCCTCTGGTGGGAGGAGATGGGTGGTGACCAATCTGATAACTAAAAAAATAAACTCCAGCAGTCTACATGCAGCCCTCCAGCCCCAGGATGTATAGTCCTGGGTTAAATAAGTATGTGTGAATAGGGAGTTTTCATCAGTGCCAATGGAGAGTTTTTTCCCCACACACATATTGGGGGTAAGTTAAATCTCTGCTCCACATCCACAGCAGAGGATGATCTGCCTCAGAACTGACACACTTTCTTTCAAGTGAAGACAAATCCCAGAAGGTCACCTGTTTGCTCTGATAAAATACGGTTTGCTCTGATAAAATACGGTTCTTCCAGTGTCCCTGCTTGCTCCAGTCCAAGAGCAGACCAAGCCATTTCAAAGATGAGATACATGGTGTGAGTTTACACTAAGGTCAGATTTAATCTGCAGTTTCATGGGTTTTTATTATAGTCTAATTATGGTTTGTATTATTGTTTCCTTTTTCTACCACACATTTCTCAACTCCCTCTTTAACCTGAATTTTCACTCTTTGATAACACTGTTGAAAAAAAATTATAAAGGTCTCACTGAATTATAGTACAAAGGTCTCAGAATAGTGTCATCTCTTAGAACTGCTGTCGATTTGTATATTTCAATAATCATTAATTGGTATGTCATGAAAGTATATTTTTCTTTATTTTTATATGAATGCATGCAGCCATATTCCACAATGGTAGCATCTCTTAATTACAGTACTGAATGTATGCCTTTAAAATTTTCCCTTAGAAACAGCAAACCTAACTCTGAATCCCTAAATAATATGGACATTTTCTTACTTGCTGGGGAGGGAGATAAAAAGAGTGCTCCAAGCTGTTCTGTACTAAGAATTTCATCTTATTTCAGCCCTTACAATTGAAAAGTAAAATTTCCTTCAAGCTGAGCACAACTTTCAGTAACTTCATAGACACCAACATTTTGTTTGCATGGAAAGTACACAGAAGTAGTTTGTCTTCTTGTGGGAAGCTTTTCAACATCCCACGTTATATTACAACAGTCATTTAGTTTTTATAATGGTTCTCACTTAAATTTCTTGTTCTTAGTGCTTACAGCCCTCAACTATTTGAAATATAGCTTGAGTCACACAGACAAGCCACCACGTCTTAGCCTGTCTCTGTCCAAAAGAACTTTTCACTGTTTATGGTCTGACAAGTCACCAGCCCATGTGATGAAATTATGTATTAACGGATCATTTGTTCTGAGCTTGAAGGGCACTTTAGAGACGGGACTAAACATTAACATCCACAAGAATTTTTCTAGGGGGGGGGGCAAAGTTGCAATGTAGAGTGTGATTGTGAGTTGTGTGCTGAGGCACTCTATAGCAGAATTGACAGAAGCAAAGTACAGCAACGTTAAGAATGTTCTGAATATTTGGGGGGCATTCTTTTTCTTAAATACTGGAATCTACCAATTTGTTAGGAAAAAGGTCTCATGTGCAGTAATAGAAAGATGGAAAGTTGCCATAGACTGAATGTTCAGTATTATCTAGCTTGAACAGTAACAACCCTCCAGGGTTTCCCACTGGAGCCTTTCTGAGTCTTACTCGGAAAGGCTATGGGTGAAATCTAGGATTTTCTGTATGCAAAGCAGAGGCCTGGCCAATGAGTTATAACACTTCTTTTTAATTTGGAGGCACTGGAAAGCATTTTCTAGAGAGTAGCAGTGGATTATATAATGAATGTCTTCTGAGTGGGATTGTGGAGAAATTAATACGCTTGGCCAGGCTTGGAGTTCATATTACTTGTACTGTGATGACCAGCCATCTAATATAAAGCAGTTTTGCATTACTTGAATTTTATATACTGCATATGTTTGTTTGTTTATTTATTTTTCAAATTTCTATTACCGCCCATCTCTCCCGAAAAGGGGGCTTTGCTTCCCCTCACTGATGTCTACTGATGTCTATTTATTATGCAGAAAGGTGTAAGATTATTTTCAGAGCAGCAGGGGACCAGTGCACACCTGAAACTTTTGCTATGGGGTTAGGGAGAAATGAATATATTTAGCCAGGCTCCATCTCCATCTCCATCTCCAACCTAGCAGTTCGAAAACATGCAAATGTGAGTAGATCAATAGGTACCGCTTCGGCGGGAAGGTAACGGCGTTCCGAGTCGTCATGCCGGCCACATGACCCGGAAGTGTCTATGACAACGCCAGCTCCAAGGCTTAGAAACGGAGATGAGCACTGCCCCCTAGAGTCGGACTCGACTGCACTTTACGTCAAGGGAAACCTTTACCTTTACCTACCATCTCACTTTACTTACACCATGGTGAACAGCTACTTTTTCTTTTGGTTACCATCATGTAATTTTGCTCAACACAAATCTTGTTCTCCTTTGTCCAAATCCACAGAGAGAATAGTTAGATGGCACAGGATTGTTTTGTCTGGTTTTCAGGTTGGGATTGAAGTAAGGGCTGTGAATGAATGCCCATGCTGGAATCCTTTCTACACAGAAATAAGCATGCACACACTTTCATAGGCCTTGCAAGGTCGATGTGAAGAAATGTGCCCATTTGTTATAATTGGTGATAAAGTGTAGCCATACAGACAGTTGTGGCTGTCTTCATAATATTTTACAGATATTTGCCTTCCCTCACATTCTGTTCCTATGGAGTGAAAATCTATTCATCCACACAATACCGCAATGCTTTGTCAATACATTCTGCCTCTTTGTTTTGGAAAGCAAATAATTAATATATTTTAACAGACTTAAATATTTATTTATACTGATAGTATTGTTTCAAATAGTAGCAAAACAGCTTTCCTCATTTTAGAATCTCCTTCCTCTTAGGAAAATAAAGCCTGACTTTTAAAAAATACTGTGTTACCTGTACGCCTGTGAATTGCTCTGCTGCTTGCTTTTAAGCAAGCAAAACAACAAATATATAGTTTGACACCTTAAAATCATAATCAATAGTCTGTATCCACATAGACTTTACCCCGCACCTTTATTGCACAATATACACTGAATGGTAAGTCGAGAAAAATGGAAATAATTTCTTGCTTAAAATAATTTTTCAAGCACATAGTAGTTATCTGGCCATTACAAATCATAATAGTAGGAATCTTAATCATAGGAAAAACAAAACTTCACTGTTGGATTTTTTCTTTCCACTTTGTTTCTTCCCAGCAATTAATATACAGTAATATATCAATAGTAAAACATCTATACCTGTTTTCTCTAAGTGTAATATTCATGTAAATTTAATATTTGTTTTCTATTGGTATTCCATTGCTGCATATCAATTGTCCTGTTTAAATTCTGAATCCATTTAATCATATGATCTTTGAATCCATTTAATCATACGATCTCTAACTTATCTGGTTTATGAGTTGTATTTCACTAAAAACTTGCAAATAAGCCTCAACTTGTTTTCCACCTTGTTTTTGTAATACGTTTTGAACTATGCTGCTTATTTGAAGATGCTGAAACCAATAAGGAGATTCTGATGATTTTGAAGAAACGCTGTACTATGTTCTTACTATGTTGATTGGAAGTCTAGCCTTTCCTGAAGAGTGTTTTTGTTCTATGAAGTAAATAAATAAAAACAATAACAGCAACAGGAACCATATCAGTACAAATCAGTTCCACAAAGTGAATCTTGACAATGTGGTTGATTCTAACAGCTCAGTTATTAGACTAACTTCTATCATATGGCTGCATTCATAAAGATCTACTACATATTTGTTTGAAAGCTTTATCCCCAGACATTAGTTAACTGGTCTCCTTGTTCACCTTCTTCTCTCCTAGAATCACATGCACTTGATTACTTAATTCAGGCACCACACTAAGCCATAGTTTGCTTAGTTTCCATAAATCATACTTTACTGGGCTTGTTCAGCACACTATGGATTACAAATGTAATATGAATGTGAGCCGAGGAAAGATGAGTTTTGGACCATCCCAGCCTTATAATTCTGTGATGACACTTGCCCTTATCTTTGGGTTCTTCAGCAGTTTTGAGATTAGGTGTCCTGTCTTGAGCTGCATTGATGTCTGGATTATTTGTGCCAATTCTGAGGACATTTGAGGAGTGACCTATAAATCAACTAAGATAACAGTCTGACATATTACACAGTAGATGAAACATCAAACTGTTCTTTAAAAATCAGTTAAATTGCTTGAAGGAACAACAGATTCCTACATTAGCCTATTCTTTATGTTCTGAAGTGCAATTTACAGAGCTAAACCAAAGCATATGTCATACCTTTAATTTTGTAAAAAGTTATGTACAAGTCTATTATTCAAAATAATCACATAACTGGGAATTTCACAGAACAGCTACCTTTCACCCCAGCAGGGTGCCATTTTATAGACTTTAACGTTCACTAAGTTCAAGCAGCTTTCATTCTAAATAATATGTGTGCTAAATTTGTCACATTGAAAGTGCTTTTGGCATGTAAATGATCCGTTTTCACCTAGAAATGCTTTTAAAAGAATCTGAGCTCACTTTTTGGGAAATTATAAGTGCATTGAATTTCATTGTCCTACAGAACCATGCAGAGTTGATAGAAGTGAACTACAGTGACAAACCAACCCTTGTCAGCCCATATACTTATGTATCATTTGAACTGTCAGAAGTATATGTAGCTGACTTCCAGACATTTTCAGTTCAATTGGGAGAAAAAAAAAGATTTGTTTTCTGGCTGCCCTCTCATCTTACCATATATTTTTTAAAAGTCTAAATGTTAGCAGTCCATTTTGCAGTGGATGGAAAGTTAGCATTTTTTTATGCCATACTCATTTTGTTTGTAAAATGTGATTGTTGTCATTATTAGCTTTTATCTCCTTCTTATACATAGGCAGTATTTCTATTGGCTTTATTATTAAAGCACAATGCAGTAGATTCCATAAAGGGACTCCGTTTCCCCAAAGATTGAATTCTGAATATTTATATGAAATGAATAAAATTTATTTTTCTTTTTTTTACAAAAAGCAGCTCCTTGTATTCATACTTTTATTCTCTCACAATGTACCAAAGATGAGATTTATTTGTGATAACTTAAAGCCATGCCAGCAGGAACGTATGATGGGAGGGTGAAATAACATCTGTACAGAGGGGATACAATACTTCCTTAAGATGATGGATGTTGAGGTCATAACTTCCCTGGTTACACCTACAAAGTTTAAGCCCAGATAGGAAACTGATCTCTCTTTTGGCCAGCCCTCTTGCTGACCAAATAATCTCTCAGCCTGCCTGTTGGGTTCCTCCTTAAGAGACAGATGTGACTGCTTTTCCCCAGGATCAGCTGCTCACATGCTTTGCTTTGCATGTGGGGTAACAGACCAGTTCCACAGTCTTTGCATGTGGGGTAACAGACCAGCTCCATGTTGGTCTGCAGCCTTGCAGAGATCCCAACTACCTGAGCTGCTGTGTACATCATTCCTGCATCCTAAACCATGGATCTGGCCAAAGGCCAATGAAAAAGAGTATGATAAACAGCATACAAAATCAGACACGTATACAAAATAAAGAACATGGTAACAATGATCAAAAGCTGAGGAGGAGGAGGATGTAATCTTACCAATCCTTTATATATATGGGAGTGAAGACAGCAGGCTCTGGTCCACTAGTCTCACTCAACCTGAGAGGTGACTGAGCAACCATTTCTGGATTGCTGGAGGACATAAGAAACCAAACTTCCTTCACCATAAACAAAAAGCTTCACTGGCCAATGTAAGCAGTTTCCCTCTCTTCATCATTTGGGGTGTGGGATTGCATTGCATGGTCTTGCCACCTTCCAGAGACTCATTTTAAAAAACTGTAGGAGTATCATCTTACATCCTATGCTTCTCTCTTTTGTTCCTGTGAAAATAGGCAAAACAACTTAAAGATCTCAATTCAAAATTGCTACTTTGTACTCCTAGCTCTCATTGATAGGGAGACACTGTACATTTGGCAAATAAACAAGCTGTCAAAAACACTTGCTCCTTATTTTAATTATAAAAGCAAAATCTGTTCAAAGTCTAACACAAGTGAAATGCCCTGATTGTGAATGAATGACAAAACAAGAAGGGGGTAGAAATAAGGTATATTGTTAACTGCAATATTGTTTGTGGTTTGATTCCATTTTTTTCCTTATTAGTGAGAAAACTGACTATGATGTTTGTATGTAAAAAGAACTTTAAAATTCTTACTTTTTTTACCAAAAAAGTGTATAAATTGTAACATTATATGTCATCATAAATTGTTATAATATTGCTCTTACAATATTTGTCCAATAATATCAGAGTCTAGAACTGAGTTTGAAGAACTGTAATTTCCATCACACAACTATTTCTGTGCTCCAAAATCACTTTGCCAGCAAAATATTTTTTACACAGGGAACAGTTATTTGAGTAAGACCATTGTTGTTATCATCCATTCATTATTTAGGAATCTATATGCCATACTTCCCTCCCCCCCAAAAAAAAAAGTTTTGCCAGGGTGACATAAAAAACTACTGCTTAGCAATATATAACTTATCAGTTCATTAACTTTACTCAAGGCTTGTTATTTGTCAATAACATTTGCCAATATGAAAGCTGTTCCAAAATTTGTCTTTCAGTTTCTCCATTTTTAATTCTCCTGAGGAAGAGGATTTTTGTTTTTCTATCTTGTTCTCAGGATACTTTAACATTTCTTTTAAATTTCTTCTGGTGATGCTTTTGAACTTAGGCTATTGTTGTGAGCTTACAGAAGCTGCTGTAGATGTTATTCTTTTGCACAACTCTATTACTTTGCAGCCACTGGTTGCTCACACTTCCTGATCTGAAGCCCCATGGAAGGATTTCCTTTCTGATGTCTTCCCTCAGGATTTAACTGAAGCTCTAGACATCAGGGAGGCAGTAGAAGAGATTGGAAACAATGAAAGATTCACCTGCACTTTTCAGTCACCTTGCAACTTAAGTGCAAAAATCTACACTCCATTTATGAGAAATCTGTTGAAACCTCCCTTAGGAAAAAATCAAAAGGAGTTTCGCTTCCATTGAGTGACTAGAAAAATGCAGAAGGAATTGTCAGCCATGCTTCTGCTTTAATTCCCAGAGAAGTCAATACTTGTCCCAATAGTTAGGAAATCTAGTTTAAAAATCGCTTGCTCTTAAGCATTGCCGGTTAAGAGGGATTTACACATAATCATATTTTGGTCTGATTTTCCCTACTTTATGTCCTGATAATATGAATATATTTCAACTAAAATCATGTTGTGAATTCAGGAAAGAAAATTCAGGAAGAAATAGTACATTTCCATAACATCCAGTGCATGGCATTTTCTGCCTCATTCTCACATTAAAATTATGTAAGGAATACAATTTAGAAAACAAGCTCAATATAAGGGGGAAATAGGTTCAAAATCACACAGAAGAGAAGTACTAAAATGACAGGAAGGCAGAAAGCAGAGCAACAAAGAACGCTTTATTAGCAAAAAAAAAGAGAGAGAGAGAGAGCAAAAACCAAAACTAAAGATGGTTGGGGTGTTAAATTAGGAAGAAGACTCACATAACATAACATATTTACTTTCAGAAAGTGAGAAACGTGTCTAGCTCTGTAGTACGCTTCAGCTTTTAACATACACTTAATACACATTGAAATATATAATTAATAGAAATAATTAAGCATTATTTTTGACAAACAAGAAGATCACAAACAGTTCTTTCCAGAAGGACTTTGTCATGATTTGAAATATCTTTTGTTTAATAAGCATTCCAACAGTCCTTTTCATAAGCGTGGGCAGAATAATAATATAGACTTGTCAGAACCAAGTACATAAATTAATTTTTGCTTGTAATGTAGCTTTCGGGGGTACAACCATGAAGCAAACCAGTAGTTTGCTGCAAAACAGAACAGTCTTTCACATGGGATCTGCTTCTACTCTGGATCGTGTGATTCCTTGAAACTGAAGCCAAAGGAGCTTTAGCAACAAGGCTAGTTTATCTCCACCCATAGACTTCCCGTTCACCTCTTTATCTGTCATTAACAGTCGGTCTGTTTGGTTACTGTCCTGTTGTGTTTCCGGTCTAGAACTTAACTGAATAAAGGGGAAAAAAAATGGAAACCACATATCCAGGTTCAGGAAGTTGCTGAAACACCTACAGCAGCAAGGCTAAATCCAGCTAACCTTCAGCTGCACACAGCTGGCTCTGTTTAGAGATCTGCAGGAAATGATACAGTTCCCATGCTAATGTGTCTGTTTCTTTAGGGTAAATGACACTGAAGCTTTTCAAGAGGTTGGTGCATCATTAAAAAAAATGAGCTATAACAAGCAGTTCAGCAAGCTGCTCTTTGCCCATCTGCTTTAGACTTCACCTGAAAGTAATTTAAACCAACTATACATGACCCAAAAATCTAGCTCTTTTCAAAAATCTGCATTAAGGAAATTATGCTAGGTCAACAAAGGCCTGTTATCTGTTTCAGAGTAACTAAGCAGGCCACTGCAAGGAAGGAAACCTGTTAGGATTCACATAATTGGTTGCCATAAGCTATAGCCAAATATAATAATATTTGTAATAAACAGTCCATCATTTTCATCTATGTTTTTGTAGATGAGGCAGCTGTACTCTTAACCTCTGATGAAGGTTTGTCCTTTAAATGGTGTCACACCTTAAAAGTTAGCTGTTCTTGTTAAAGTATTGAACAGTAAAAGCAAAGGGGAAAATTTCTAACTGATTGTGTATGTCAGAGGTACAGTTTATCATTTAAAAGATTGGAGAAAATAATAATTAAGACTAGAAGGGGAAAAAAGCCCAGTCCTTTTCAAATGAAAAGTTTGTAGTTGTTTCTCAGACAATAAATATACCATCAAATCAAATCTTGATTACAGTCAAGGAGGATGGGGTACAATCAGTTAGAAGCATAGAAAATACATTAAAATCTAAAGAATAATATAAAAGCTTATATATATATAAATAAAAGAAAAGTCTCAAAGAAAAGGAAAATATCTAAAAGGAGGTATAGGAGCATTAGGTGGGTGTAGGGGAGCATAAAGGTTAGTGTATCCATCAATACAAAGCACTCTAGTGTGATAGCAATAAATATAGAGCAGTACAAAGTTGGAACCCAAGTAGAGATTACATTCTGAGGAACACCAGTTAACATCTGCAAACTTAGGTTTTCCATTAATGCCGCTATTTCCACTTTGTTTATTTCATTTATTTATTTATATTTCAAATTTCTGTCACCGCCAATCTCCCCAAAGGGGGACTTGTTGCTATATAGGCATTATCATATAACAAGGCTTCTGAAAGTTGAAAAAGACATCCTTAATTCATGAAAAGTTAACATCCTTAGTTAACAGTGAAAGGGGAGCAGCAGCCTTGAAAATCAACTTGAGCACATTCAGTAAGCACTGGAATTTTATTTAGTGTATATTTATATACTATGTTTCCTATAGAAATTGAAGGTAGCACACATAGGAATTTCCCTCATTTTATCCTCAGGACAGGATCCGCTGGGTTAGGTTGGGCTGAGATGGGACAGCCCCAAATCACCTATTGAAGTCCATACTATAGTTGAGTAGGAGCTTCAATCTAGGAGTCTTCAATCCAAGTCCAATACTTTAGCTCTACCTCACACTAGTTACCAAACATCCTCACTTCACCTGAACAAAACCAGAAAGTTGTTTTTGCCATTGTTCCTTGCCAGGGCTCACAAACCCCCCAAGAAATGAAGGCAAAACCCATTTAAGTGATCTTTCTCAAAGCAGAAACCAAGACCCAAGATGGTGCTAGAGAAAGCAGTTGCAGAAGGAATCTTGACCTCTAGATATACATAAGTGCCCAGATAAAAAAATAGAAAATGTGTAAGATGATAAGGTGTGTCTGTGCGTGCATATGTACATATATACTATATATACTATATACTGTATACTCTGTGTGTGTGTGTGTGTGTCTATTAACAGCATGTGGCAAGAAAAATATTGAGGTGAACAATAACACCTTCTTTAAATATAGTATATAAGAAGCAGAAAACCAACCAGGGAAGTGATTGGGCCATTAGACAGTAAGAAAATGAAAGGAATGTTTGAAGAAGATTGTAGTGAAACTGAATAAATTCTTTAATCTGCCTTATTGCAGAAGACATGGGATAGATAACAGAGCCTATATTGACTTTCTTAGGAAGAGAAATGGAAAAACTAAAGCACATTGAGGTAAAACAACAAGATACTCTAGCAAATCACCAGCTCTGATAGTATCCTTCCAAGAGTTCTTAAACAGCTCATGTGTGGAATTGATGACTTCCAAGAAAAATATGTAATTTGTTCCGCAAATCAAGCTCCGTGTCCAAGACTTGAGGGTAACTAATGTGACACCAATTTTTAAGAAGGGAGATTTAGGAAATTATAAACTGGTCATCCTAATGCCTGTTGTGGGCAAATTTGTAGAAAAAGTAATCCAAAATAAAATAAATAAGCACACTGGGTAACAAGTTTTGCTGGAAGAAATCAGTATGGATTCCTTAACGATAACTGCTGTCTTAACAACCTCCTTGTGGTTAAGGTGCTGGGCTAGAAACCAGGAGATGGAGAGTTCTAGTCCTGCCTTAGGCATGAAAGACAGCTGGGTGACTTTGGGCCAGTCACTCTCTCTCAGCCCAACTCACCTCACAGGGCGGTTGTTGTGGGGAAAATAGGAGGAGGAAGGAGTATTAGGTATGTTTGCCGCCTTGAGTCATTTATAAAAATAATAAAGGCGGGATAGAAAATAAATAAATAAAATAAATATTTTGGGAGTATCAACAGACATGTGGATAGATGGGAATCAAGAGTCAAATTGTATACTTGGATTTGCCAAAAAACTTTGACAAAATTCCTCATCAGAGCTGCTGAGCAAATGTAGTGATATGGGCTAAGAGGGCATCATGGGATTTCAGGGGCAAGCTTCTCAGTAATGCCTCCTTTTATGGAACATCTGTCTCTCTCACTCATATAGACACACACACACAATATTCAATCCTCTTATACCTTACTGGGCTTCTGAATAGCCTTAAAGACTTGGTTCTTCAAGGTTTAGCCTATCTCCAGGGGTGGCACTGTTATTGGGCATTGATTAACTGATGATTCTTTGTTGGATGTTTTTAAACTTGTATTTTGGCATTCTGTAAGCCACTTAGAGCCTGTGTCTCCTGTGCCAGCATTACAGGTGTGAGAGGTCAGAACTTAGATAAAGGTCAGCTATAAATCTCACCACAGTGCAGAAATGCAAGAGCTCAGGAAAAATAAACAAGATTACTTCAGAAGCCAAAAATTCAAGATTCAGGAATTAGAGCTGACTATAGTCTTATACCAGTCCAGAGGTCAGCCAGAGAATCAGAAGCAGCACATGTTCAGGAAGTCAGATGCAAGGTTGGAAAATTGTCTCTTAATAGACTCCCAGGCCCTTCTTTTATAGCACTGTCTCAGGCATGCCTACTTGCCTGAGTCATACCTCTTTCTTTTTAAAGCGCTTCAGTAAACATCACCTCTGTTATATTCACTTGATCTTTCTGGGTGTGTGAGGGCTGAGCATCTTTTCCTCTTCCCTATTTGAAAGAGCCGACTCACCTGGCTACAGTGGTTCTACAAAAGGTGGCTAATCACTTGTTTGTTCCAGGCCTGCAGGCTCATTCTTCAACAAGTCCTGCTCTTCCTGAGCCACATTTGCAGCAGATATCTAAAAGCCCAGTGGCTCCTAAGTTATAAAGCCAAAACCTGAGCCCTGCTCCTCCAGTTCAGAGTGTGACTCATCAAAACAGGCTCAGAACACTATTGAAATTAGTAGTACCACAGAAATCTTAGTAAATAGAATAAATACATAAAATAAGAGCATCTGTCCTTAAAGAGTGGGAACAAATGAGCAGTTTTTATCAATGAATGAAAGTAAAAAGTGGAGACCCTCAAGGATCTGTGTTGGAGATGGGTGCTTTTTAATTTGCTCACAAATGAACTTGTCTTTCAGTAAACAATGAGCTGGCCAAGTTTGTAGGTGATACTAAACTTTTCAGGTGGTAAAAGCCAAAGGGTCCCAAAAGTATTTCCTTAAACTCAGTATTCCTTTCTTTATACTGAGGCTGAAGGTGAAAGGTGAAATGTCCCCTGTGCAAGCACAGAGTCATGTCTGACCCTTTGGGAGGACGCTGCTTTCACAATGTTTTCTTGGCAGACTATAGCGGGGTGGTTTGCCATTGCCTTTCCCAGTCTCAGTATACTGAGGCTAATGAGGCTAATTTCATATAAAAGTCACATATACACTGATGTGATCTGAGCTGGCTGTAAATAACCAGAAAGACATCAACTCAGTGAGTGACAATTGTGAAAAAGGCAAATTCTATGCAAAGAAATATTGGGGAAGGTGATTGAAAATAGATAACACGGTGATGCCTTTATACTTTCTGCTGTGGCACCTGCCCTCTGAGATGAGGCGACATCTTCCCTCCTGAGATTAGGATGGCCCCAACCCTTTTGGCTTTTCAGAAGGCCCTGAAGACCTGGCTTTGTGCCCAGGCCTGGGGCCCCAAGTGTGTGAAGGGCTCTGTTTCATGGCTGTGCTAACACCAATGGCTTTTAAGATCTCTCAGCTCTATTTATAATTATATTTAACTTTTTGGTACTGTTTTTATTGTTTTAGTGTTTTTATTATTGTTCACTGCTCAGAGTCACTGGTTTGAGATGAGCGGCTATATAAGTTGAATAAATAAATACCAATATATGGTACATCCACATCTGGAGTATTGTATATGGTTGTCATTATTACATTTGATAAAGGACATAACAAAGGTATAAAATGCAACAGCCAGAATTATCAGGGAGCAAAAACACCTCTTCATGTGAAAAAACTGGAAGATAAGATTGACTGATTGATTGATTCACTCTACTAGGCTTATATGCTACTCAATCATCAACTGATTCTGAGAATCTTATAATTTCACTACATGTAAACAAGAAGAGAATAGCAAAATTAGCCAAATTATAAACAATATTATAGAATATTCCTATACTAAGAAATCATAAACCCATACTTACACAAGAGGAATCCCTCTCCAATTATCTACCCTACAAAGGACTGCTGAAATAACAGGTTTTAATAGAGACCATTTAGTTTCGAAAAATACAGCTGAGGGGGAGATGTGACTGAGATGCATGACAGAGAAAGTGGACAGGGAAAAGTTTCCCTTTTTCAAGACACTAAAACTGGAAAGCATTCAACGAAGCTGTTTGAACAGGAACAGGAAAAAGAAAGTGTTTCTTCTCAAAGTGCATAATTCACTTGCAGAATTCATTACTCTGAGGCATGATGATGACCATTAATTTGGACGGCTTTAAAGGAAGATTGGATAAATCCATGGAGGATAGGTCTATCGAGAGCTATCAGTCTTGAGAGCCAGAGTTAGCTCTGAGTTGGGAGTACCATGCATCCAAACATGAACTGCAGGAGAAAGATGATGGGAGAGAGGTGTGTCTCCACCTTCTGCTTGCAAGCATCCCAAAGTCCTCTGATTGGTTGTTTTGAGAAATAGAATGCCAGGCTAAGAAGGATCTTGGACTGACCCAGCAGGCTTTTTTTATGTTCCGATGAGCAAGTGACTGCAGCCAGGTGAACTCCAGAAGCTAAAATGTTGCTACTTAATATGTTTCCAGGAGATATCATGGGATTTCTATTTTAATTCTTACCACTGATTACCAGCAATAAAGGCAAGACAAATTTCACCTTTTCCAAGAAATTTAAATATTTCCAAATATGTTTGAGACTGATGTCCTAAGATCTGCTGAGTGAAGACAATAAATCCCTCAAATAAAGCCTTCATGTTAAGAATGGTTTATGCTATCCAGTGTATTGAAGGATCAGTATAAGAACAGTAAAGACAGAGAAAAATATTTATTTTTATCTTATTCAGGAAAAATAAAAATACAAAAACCCAGCATATTAAATTGAGCATGCAAGCACTGAAATGCCTAAAAAAGCATTTAAAAAACCTAGGCATCCTGTTAAGAGGATTGATCAGACAGCTAATTTAGTAACCTAACATCAGCCTTTATATAGTTGAATGAAATTTCCTATCAGTCCTTGCATTTCTAATTATTCACTGACATCTCAAAAGTTTATCAGTGCATATACAGAATTATTTTTTACCATATGGAGGAAAATTACAGCAACAATCAACTTTTGCTTTCTATAGGAGGAAGCAGGAGAAAAGAAGCTTTTAGTTCTTAGAAACATTTCCTACAGTTTTTGTCTCCAAGCTCAAATAATTTTTGCTTCTTTAATCTAAAGTGGTTGAAACTGCAAGCTACAGATTTATTCAAAGCACTGTTCTCATCACACCAGCTCAGAGGCTGATCAACACAACTCCCTGGACCTGGAGGTCCTGGATTTAGGAATTTTCTCTGGTTGGATCCCATTTCCAACCACAAAGGCTTTGTTGAGTTTAAGGGGAAGGGAGAGGCAGGAAAAGGCAAAGAAATCTAAAATGTATTTTGAAAAAGCAGGATCAACTGGAACTGGGTTTCATTCCATTGAACAGGAGATGGGATTGCATTTACAAATCTACCTTCCCACATATGCACCAATTTCAACTGGTAGCCCATCTCTGGTAAGTATTTTTGGCTTTCTTGATAATTTGATATTATGGATTTCCCATAGCTTGTATTCCACTGTGTCTGAAAAATGTGTCCATAATTACTCATTTGTCAATGAACTGTATACTGCAAAGAAATGCATCATGGGAATCCATGCCATGCAAATTTGGCTTAAGTACACAATAGCATAAAATCAGTGGAATTACAACTTCATTTCCTAACACCTATTATTTAGTACGGGGACGGCATCGAAATGGACCCCGCAAAAGTCGAAGCGGTGCTAAACTGGGAGCGGCCCCGCAACAGACGGCAACTACAGAGCTTCCTGGGATTCGCGAATTTCTACAGGTCATTCTCCCGGGGGTTCGCTGAGATAGCCCTCCCCTTAACGGACCTCCTCAAAACCAAAGGGGTGGGGGACACCCGACGCGCCAAGAACCCAGGCACAGTGCTGAATTGGACTCCCGCGTGCCAGACCGCATTCGACAAGCTGAAAGCGCTGTTCACGACGGAGCCAATCCTCGCGCACCCGGACCCAGAACGGCCGTTCGTGGTCCAAGCCGACGCCTCAGACTTCTCCCTGGGAGCCATCCTGCTACAAAAAGACTCCACGGGGCTCCTGAAACCATGCGCCTACCTGTCAAGGAAGTTCTCCGAGACAGAGAGGCGATGGCACGTCTGGGAGAAAGAAGCCTTCGCGGTGAAATCGGCACTAGAGACATGGCGACACCTACTCGAGGGAGCCACCCAACCATTCGAGGTCTGGACGGACCACCGGAACCTCGAGGCCCTACGAACGCCTAGACGCCTTAGCCCAAAACAGGTCCGATGGGCCCAATTCTTCAGCCGCTTTGATTTCCAGCTGAAGTTCATGCCGGGCAAGAAGAACTTCCTGGCCGACGCCCTCTCCCGGCTGCCCCAAGACGAAGAGCCCGCCCCAGACACCATTGGGACGGTCCTATCCGCCTCGCAACTGGGGATGGCCGTGACCACCCGAAGCGGCGCACGGAGGCAGCTCGACGCTACGGCGCAGCCGACGGCGGGACAACCGGCGACGGAAAGAAGCCAACCGCAACTACCAGGGGGAATGCGCACGGACCTCGCCGCCGCCCTCAAAACCGACCCCTGGTTCCTGGCGAACCCCGACAAGGTAACGATGGCGCAAGACCTGGCATGGGGGGAAGGCAGAATCTACGTCCCGGACCCGCAACGCCAGGCGATCTTGCATAGGTCACACGACGCCAAGCAAGCGGGACACTTTGGGTTCCTCAAGACCCTACACCTAACACGGCGCCAATTCTGGTGGCCCGCGCTCAGGCGAGACGTAAAAACCTACGTGGCGTCCTGCCCAACGTGCGCTAGGGCCAAACGGGCACCAGGCAAACCCGCGGGGCTATTGCAACGGGTGGCAGAACCCTCCCGCCCATGGGAGGAAATCTCTATGGATTTTATAGTGGACCTCCCACCCAGCCAGAAGAAAACGGCCATTTGGGTGGTGAAGGACTACTTCTCAAAGCAGGCCCACTTCATCCCCTGCACGTCGGTCCCATCCTCACAACAACTAGCCAAACTCTTCCTCATCCACGTGTACAGGCTACACGGATGTCCCGCATGTGTGGTGACCGACAGGGGCACACAGTTCACCTCCAAATTCTGGCGGGCCTTCCTGAAGCTGACGGGGACCCAACAGGCCCTATCTACGGCTTGGCATCCGCAGACGGACGGAGCCACTGAGGTTCTTAATGCCACCTTAGAGCAATTTATACGATCATATACGAACTACCACCAAGACGACTGGGCTGAACTGCTCCCGTTCGCCGAAGTCGCATACAACAACGCCGTCCACACGAGCACGGGGAAAACTCCGTTCGAAGTAGTCTCGGGGCGCGACTTCGTCCCCATACCGGAGCTACCTCAACCCCCGGAACCACAGGTGGACGCCAGCGACTGGGGACGGAAGATCGCGGAAGCATGGCCAGTAATCACGGCGGCGCTGAAGGAGGCACAGGCTGCTTACAAAGAGCAGGCCGACAAGCACCGGCGCCAACAACCGACGTTCCAGGCGGGGGATATGGCCTATCTATCCACCAAGTTCCTAAAGTCAACCCAACCCTCGAAAAAACTGGGGCCTAAGTACATCGGGCCGTTCCGAGTCACGCAAATAGTGAACCCGGTAGCAATACGCCTGGACCTGCCACACAACCTCCGGAGGCTCCACCCGGTGTTCCACACCAGCCTCCTAAAACCGGCAACCACCTCCCGATGGCACCCAAGCACGCCACAGCCCGCACCACTTATGATCGACGGGCAACACCACTTCGAGATAAGGGACATCCTCGACTCCCGCAAGCAACGAGGAACTCTACACTATCTGGTCAGGTGGAAACACTTCCCCCACCCGGAATGGGTGGCGGCGCACAACGTTAACGCGCCTGACCTGACCAGAGCATTTCACCGGGCATACCCCGACAAACCGCAACCAAGGTCAGCAAAACCAAACCCCCCCCCCCGCAGGCCTCCCCCCGCCTCCCGTGCCCCAAGGGAAAGGGCCCCCCCCAAGCCCGCGACTTGGGTGGACCTTCCCCCCCCCGGGACTCACTCCCCCCGCCCCGGGCCCACGGGGTGGTGACAAACGATCGCCAGCACCCTCCCCCCGCCCCCCGGCCGCGGGGGAGTGGCAAGCAAGTCAACAGGGCAACCTGGGGGCAACGCCCAGGAGACACAACAAAGGCGACGCACTCTAAATAAGAAAAGAAGGGCCCTACCTGGAGCTGAGAAGCACCCGACCAGCCACGCCTCTCGCCTCGCCGAACTGAGCCAAACAAACAGGGTGTGGTTGGAGCATGCGCACGCCAGGTCAGAACCCGAGCATGCGCACCATGGACACACCCTGGGAAGGCACGTGGTAGAGGGAGGAGCAAAGGGAGGGGCGACAACTACTCCGGCGGGAACTTTGAAAAAAAAAAAAAAAAATGTGGCGTTTTGACAGCTCCACGGGGAAAACCCAGAAACCCGAGGGAGAACACTATTCGGAAAGGGGGCAGTATGTCATGAGTGCCGTTGAGCTAAAGTCATCAGCGCAATGGCACTCATGACAATGACAAGGAAATAGGTGAAGGGGTACAAGTTAAGTAGCCATCAACCTACAACGACTAACGGCCAACAAACAATAGCCAAATGAATCACGGAGCCACCCAAACCATCAGCGGCAATACAACGGGGATCGCCCAGCTGAAAGCAATCAGCAGAAGAATGGAAACCTGATGATGGGCGATCCCGGAAACCCTCACCCACCGGCAGGGCAACGCATGGGACAAAGGGGGGTGACGTGACCGTGAGCGAGGGGGCGCTGACCGGCGCGGGGTATTTAAACCCCGCACCGGCGCGCTCCTGTCACTCTCAGCTTTTTTCTACCAACGCTGTACCTGCCCTGCAATAAACCAGAGCCTGATTCGCAAACCAGTGTCTGATCGTTATTCAGGGGGAGGCAGCGCATGACATTATGCTACAGAACAGTTTCATAAAACTCAAGATACAATAAATTCAACATCATCATCATAATCTCATGTGTTTAAGGAATAGTTATTTGCAAGTGGTTAAACAAACAGATAATAGCTTTAAACAAGTAATGATTAAAAAAAACTGTCAGATTGAATTCCAAAATTTGTAACTTGACTACCAAAGCTACCAAAAAAAAAAGAAAGTCTCCAAAGAAATACAGAAACTTGTCAATATGACCATCACGAATATTTTTGTCCTCCACTTGCCAAATAAATGGAACTTTTAAAGGAAGCATGTTCCATAGGACCTGCAGAGTTTCACCAGGTCTCCCTCTACAAATATCCCTTAATATCACCATAGAAACATAACTTTTTCTTATTTACTCATATTAATATGGTTTCAGCATTTTTATTATTAGGAACTAAAAATACTATTTAAACATTATTAAATTCATTATGTACCCTATCTACTAAAACAATCCATTGCAATAAAAAAGGCTTTTGCAATGTTGAATTGCATAATTCAGCAATAATTACTAGGATGAAAGGCAAAGCTAAGCTACTGACATTTTAAATGGTTATTATTTATGCCTTTTACTAAAAAGATCAGTAATATTATTTACCATTTGATGAATATATGGTTAATTGAAAACCCATGTTTTTTTTTCACAAATAAAACCTAACTAGAAGTGACATTCAAGTTAAATGCAAAACCTAAATCCTCAATTCTAAGGATTTTGTAAATCCCAACTGACAGTTCAATCCTCTACATACTTATTCAAAAGTAAGTCTCTCTGAGATCACCAAATCATAGGGCTAAAAGAGGACTTTAGGTCCCTGGGTCCAACCACCTGCACAAACTCAGATTACAGCATCCCTGACAAATGACTATATGGCCTCTGCTTGTAAACATCCAGTGAAGGGAAACTCACCAACTCAGTACAGTTTACTCTCAGATAAAGGGATATAGCCATGCAGACCAAATAGAGTAATTATTACTTAGGGATATATGAGTGCTGTTGAATAACAATTTCATCATGGTCAGAATCCTATTTTTTATCTAGTATGTGTTCACACTTAACATTAAATCCAGGCAAACATCAGCCATCTGTATGTCCCTGTCGCAACTTCTCCCACATAGTTAAAAGAAGACATAGGCCAGAATTCTTTCACTTTAGAGAATTCAAGAATTTTAATTTAAAATTACCTCTGAATTGTTTGTATGGTTCTTTTTAAGCCAGCAAAGCTAGGTTTGTAATTTAAAATAAACTTTCAGTTGTTAAATGAATAAAGTATAATTCTTGGTTCATATGTAACAACAAACCAGGAATTCCAGCCACATGGGAGGCATAATGTGCAAGGCTGAAAATTTGGTCAGGCTTGTTTGTGTACCAAGTGGCTTACATTTAGTGCCGTATTTTCTCTGAACATGGAGATTCATTGTAGAGCATGCGTGTCCAACATTTTGGCTTCCCTGGGCCACATTGAGTGAAGAGGAATTGTTTTGGGCCACACATAAAATATATAATATAGTTAATGTATATAAGTAATAAAACTTCATTTATTTTTTAATATTTTTTATTATAAAATTTTAAAAAGAGGGTAACATAAAACTAGTGGGATATTTGACTTGTTTTTGTGAAACTAATGCATCAACAACTGGTTCGATGAAAGTGGTTGCAATTCTCAGTGAGTTCTCAAGATGCTCGTCAGAAATTTTAATTCTAATTTTACTCTTTGTGTGCTTCATCTCTGAAAATAGTTGCTCACAAATGTACGTGCTGCCAAAAAGTGATGTCATGAGTGAGGTGTGATTGTGACGCGAGGAATATTTTTCTCTGGGAATATAGGTCTTATAAAAGTCCAGTAGAGAGACATGATCAAATTTTTCTTTGAGGTGAATGTCTGATTGCAACTCTATGCATTCCATTTGAAAATGCAGAGGTAATGTAGTTATGTCAACTGAAAATGGAGCAGAAAATATACTAAAATATTGATGATTTTTCCGGAAATCTTGAAACCTGTTCTCAAAACCTGTATCAAACTGAAAAGGAAGGCTGCATATTTCTCACTGTTCACAGGACTGTGTTTAGCCAACGTATTAAAATGTATAAAATTATTTTCCATAACTTGAGCTTGCCATACTTTAAGTTTCATTTCAAACGCTGTTATGGTTTGAAACATTGCAATGATAAGTTGGTTTTCACCTTGAAGACTGCTCATTTAAATGAGTGGTCAAATCCACCAAAAATGCTAAATCTGTGAGCCATTTTTCATCTTCAAGTTCTAGCACAAATTTTCTTTTTGATTCCATAAACAACTTGATTTCATTTTGCAAATCATAACATCTTTTCAGCATTTTACCCCGACTTAGCCACTGTACTTCAGAAAAGTAAAAGATGTCCTCATAATCAGCGTCCATACTTTTAAGGAAGTCCTGGAATTGGTGGTGATTCAACCCCTTGGCCCTTACGAAATTCACTGCTTTGATGACGATTTGCATGACATTATCCATTTTTAAAGCTTTCGCGCATAAATTTTCTTGATGTAGAATGCAGTGATACTTATCAAACATGAGTTGCTGGTGGCACTTGAATCATCTTCTATCAATTTTGTAAGTCCCTCACTTTTACCAACCATTGCCGGGGCGCCATCAGTATATATACCAGACATGTTGACAATGGTTAAAGAAAATCGCTTTAATTTCATTTTTACTGCTTCGTACAAATCAAGAGATTTAGTTGTGTTTTTTAATGGCACCAAAGAAGCCATTTCTTCAGTAACATTATATTCGTTATCAATACCTCTAATAAAAATGGCAAGTTGAGCCATATCTGTAGCATAAGTACTTTCATCCATCTCCAAAGCATAAAATTTAAATTTAGCAGCTTTACTCTTCAAACCTCGTTCGATAGATTTTCCTATTTCTTCAATTCACCTGGCTATAGTCTGGTGAGACAGACTGATTTTAGAAAAAATTCTTTTTTATCAGGACAAATTATATCTGCCACACTTTCCATACATTGCTTAATAAACTCATCATCGGTAAATTGTTTTGATTTTTTTGCCATCAGATTTGCTACCAAATAACTAGCTTTTATAATAGAGTCCTTTTGAGTTGTGACTTTTTAAAAAAAATTGTTGAGACAACAACAGACATTTTTTCAGTTCTGCTAATTTGTCTTTGCGACAAATTCCTTGATATGCTTCAAATTTGTTTTTCCATATAATGCCTTTTCAAATTGTAGTCTTTGAAAACTGACACATTTTCTCTACAAATTAAGCATAGTGCCTTAGTATTTGCCTCAACAAAAAAAGTACTCATCTGTCCATTTTTCACTGAATATTCTTCCTTCATCCGCAATTTTTCTTTTTTTCTTTTGTTTTTTGGGTTCTGTTTTCTGTTGAAACGATGTTGAAGCCATGCTGGAATAAATTTATTTAGGAATAAATATATTTTTTAAGAAATAACACAAGAAGCCCATCGTAAATTGTTAGGCAGGCAAATAAACAAAGCACATTTAATAATCAAATAAGAAAACTTACATGTCTACTTAATAATAACAATAAACACCTGTCATCACAGAACATGTGTAGGTAGGTTGAAATCTTATATATAAGGCCAGGTCGCCACTATCTGACATGTGTAGCAGGCAGCGGTGATGTTAGAACTGCACTGCCCCCTACCCTACACACAGTTCCGTTGTTTCTATCTATGCAGTCCATGCTCAAGTACTGCACAATCGAGTAACGAAAAAAATCTCAAAATAATGCTAAAAGTTTACGACTTTTGGGGGCTACATTACTAGCTGTTCAGGGCCACATGCAGGCCGTGGGTTGAACACACCTGTTGTAGAGAATGAGGATTCATGGCTGTTAACGTGACTAATACCTTTTGTTGTTTATTCATTTAGTCGCTTCCAACTCTTCATGACTTCACGGACCAGCCCACGCCAGAGCTTCCTGTCAGCGTCAACATCCCCAGCACCCCCAGGGACAAATCCAGCACCTCTAGAATATCATCCATCCATCTTGCCCTTGGTCGGCCCCTCTTCCTTTTGCCTTCCACTCTCCCTAGCGTCAGCATCTTCTCCAGGGTGTCCTGTCTTCTCATTATGTGGCCAAAGTATTTCAGTTTTGCCTTGAATATCATTCCCTCAAGTGAGCAGTCTGGCTTTATTTCCTGGAGGATGGACTGGTTTGATCTTCTTGCAGTCCAAGGCACTCTCAGAATTTTACTCCAACACCACAGTTCAGAAGCATCGATCTTCCTTCTCTCAGGCTTCCTTATGGTCCAGCTCTCACAGCCATATGTTACTACAGGGAACACCATTGCTTTAACTATGCGGACCTTTGTTGTCAGTGTGATGTCTCTGCTCTTAACTATTTTATCGAGATTTGTCATTGCTCTTCTCCCAAGGATTAAGCATCTTCTGATTTCCTGATTGCAGTCAGCATCTGCAGTAATCTTCGCACCTAGAAATACAAAGTCTTTCACTGCTTCTACATTTTCTCCCTCTATTTGCCAGTTATCAATCAAGCTGCTTGCCATAATCTTGGTTTTTTTCAGGTTTAGCTGCAAGGCAGCTTTTGTACTTTCTTCTTTCACCTTCATCATAAGGCTCCTCAGTTCCTCTTCACTTTCAGCCATCAGACTAATACCTTACACTACTGTAATGGGCTGTGAGAATAACCTTGGGAGACAGGAAGAAGAGCCACAGCAGGGCCAACGATCAAATAAGAGATATCTCAACACACAGCAGGAATGGGGGATGAAGAAAGAGTCTCAGAAGGGACCCTCCCTAGCTCTCTAGAAAGTAAAGGCAGGGGAGGGGGGAAATGCTTTCAGACTTGCAAGGTTCTGTTACTGTAACCTTACAATAAAGGTAATGTTAGTACTCATGGTTTTGGTTTCCTGTACAGACTACTTCAAAGGGCTGACAACTATACAGCAGATATATTTGTATCAACCCAGAAAGCATATAGGAATCCACATGCCTGGGTGTTTCCAACTGTGGAAATCAGCTCTGAAGTCTTGGTTCAGATTAAGGGAAAACAGAGTTCTGAATAAGAGCATAATCTTATTTAGATCCAGCAAGGGAGATCTGCAAGCAGAAGCAGCTTTTAGCTTATGGACCAGCACTTTTCTAGGTCAAAGAAGTACAAGGAATTGGTTCTGATGTATCATGAAGACATGGAATGATTAAGATGTATGAACAACTGACAACTTAACCAGTAACAACCTGAATCAGCTATCTGTGAAGCACCTTGAGGCAATGTTGCTGGACCTTCTTACTGGCATTCAGCTAACAAAATGTGTTTACTGATGGTTCAGGTTTTGGGGATGTTCTCAAGTTAGGAAACACCTGGTTTTGGTGTTTATAATAGTGGACTTGGAAGGTGCATATTTTAGCTTCAGAGAGGGGGTAGAAATGTTCCTGCATTTCAGAAATTCAATTGTTTATTTTTATAAACAAGTGTTTATTACTTTGACTTATACTATTTTGTTTCCTTTATTTATCTGACAAAAATGAGTATGTTCCAGATTCCAGTCAAAGGATGGAATGTTAAAGACTATTTTCCCTACTCCTCTTATCAACATTTAATTGCCAGAGTTGAAACTACTAACTCTGACACACCTTAAATCTTGCAGCATTCTAATTATAAGTCTGCTGATACTTTAGATCTGAAGACTTTCTCCAATGTCTTTATTTTAATTATTCAACTCAAATCTATGATAAAAAAAATGTGTTTAAAAGCCACTGGCATCTAGGAACATGCTACCAGAAAAAGAAACCTTACTATATGATTACAAGTGGTATCTTGTAGTTTTTCCCTCTCCCCTCAACCTTCTTCTTCCCAAATAGCATGTAGAGTTTAATGTTTTATTTCCTAGCCATGCAAACTGAATTAAAAAGTTTATCTCTGCTACTCTGTCTTATTTTCCCCCCATCAAAACAACTGCCCAGCTAGAATTGTTTCTGCATTTTTTAAGAAAATGAAAAATGTACGAGAGCCATGCCAATTAATTGTGTTTATTTCCTTCAGTATTGCATTCCCTCAGCAGCCAATCAGATTCCTAACACATATCCCCAAAGCCCCCATGCCCTGATATTCTCTTCTAGTTAGCACTCCTGGTTTCAACACTACAGAGATAAATACATTTCTATAAAGAAATGAGAGCTAATATGGTGTAGCAGTTAAGGTATTGGACTAGCACTGTGAAGGCCCAGGCTCTAGCCCATCCTCAGCCACAGAACTTCATTGGGTGACTTTGGGCCAGTGGCTTTCTTTCAACCCAACCTACTTCACAAAATTGATATTGTGAAGAAACATAAGAAAAAGGAGTACAATGTACGCCCCCATGAGCTCCTGAATGACAGGCTATCCTGCCTGTCATCTAACTCTAATAAATAAATCCCAGTGGGCTTTATTCCCTTGCAAGTATATTTGGCTTTTCGTTTATACGACAGCTATTAAACTAATATCTCTTTTAATAATAAAGCAGTATATGCAGCCATGATAAATATGATGTAATCAATACTATGGTACTTAAAATACAAGTGATGTATTCCATTAGACAGGAATATATCTGTTTCTTCAGACCAGGAGGGAAGAGCTTTCCTTCTCTTTAAGACTCACCCCAAAGTCAGTGGGAGAATTCCACCAAGCCTGATTTACCTCCAACAGCTGTGTGCATGTGGTAAAGCTGGGTAGGTCTGTTGTAGAAAAGGAAGAATCTAATCCTTACTTTGGCATACAATACAAAAATATTTTTTCCACCCCGTAGCAATTACCAGTATGCATTGATGGAAACATCAATACACTACAGAAAAATCCCAGGATGCTTCTGGCAGTGGTAGGCCATGAAATGAAGATGGCAGGGACGACGGAGGGCAGGGCAGATTTGGAGCCTCCACATCCAGCTTCCTTTCATTTGCTGAAAGGTCCCGTGATCACTTTCTCATACGCCTGTCTCAGGCTGATTTAACTAGTCCCCCCTCCATATTTTCCTGCCCTGAAAGCAGTGTGAGAGAAGAAAACTAAGCACATCACCACTTTATAAACACACACAGCCTCTAGGTGCGTTACTTCACACAGACACACACAGCCTCTAGGTGCGTTACTTCACACAGACACACACACAGCCGCTAGGCAAATTGCTTCACACACACACAGCCTCTAGGCAGATCGCTTCACACACACACACACACACAGCCTCTAGGCACATCACTTCATACATATGCACACAGCCTCTAGGTGCATCACTTCATACACACACACACACAGCCTCTAGGCAGATTACTTCACACGCACACACACAGCCTCTAGGCACATCACTTCATACCCACACACACACACACAACCAACTTCTAGGCACATCACTTCATACACACACACACACACAGCCTCTAGGCACATCACTTCATACATACACACACACACACAACCAACTTCTAGGCACATCACTTCATACACACACACACACACAGCCTCTAGGCACATCACTTCATACATACACACACACACACAACCAACTTCTAGGCACATCACTTCATACACACACACACAGCCTCTAGGCACATCACTTCATACACACACACACACACACACAGCCTCTAGGCACATCACTTCATACACACACACACACAGCCTCTAGGCACATCACTTCATACACACACACACACACACACACACAGCCTCTAGGCACATCACTTCATACACACACACACACACAGCCTCTAGGCACATCACTTCATACACACACACACACAGCCTCTAGGCACATCACTTCATACACACACACACACAGCCTCTAGGCACATCACTTCATACACACACACACACAGCCTCTAGGCACATCACTTCATACACACACACACACAGCCTCTAGGCACATCACTTCATACACACACACACACACAGCCTCTAGGCACATCACTTCATACACACACACACACACACACAGCCTCTAGGCACATCACTTCATACACACATACACACACACAGCCTCTAGGCACATCACTTCATACACACACACACACACAGCCTCTAGGTACATCACTTCATACACATGCACACACACACAGCCTCTAGGCACATCACTTCATACATACACACACACACAGCCTCTAGGCACATCACTTCATACACACACACACACACACAGCCTCTAGGCACATCACTTCATACATACACACACACACAGCCTCTAGGCACATCACTTCATACACACACACACACACACAGCCTCTAGGCACATCACTTCATACATACACACACACACAGCCTCTAGGCACATCACTTCATACACACACACACACAACCAACTTCTAGGCACATCACTTCACACACACACACACACACACACAGCCTCTAGGTACATCACTTCATACACACATACACACACACAGCCCCCAGGCACACACATACCTTGCATCCTGCTAGTGTGAGCTACTCCATTAGGCAGAGTACCCCATTAGGAAAAAAAGGGCCACTTGACTCAGAGCAAACAGAGAGAATAATCCACCCCTTTTGCTCCGCATAGAACTGGGGGCCATGCAAGGCTCTAATTTCTCTCTGTTGACATGTGGAGGAAAGGGGTAGTAATGCTGGCTGCCAGCATTACCACTGACATGGCAAATACTTAGATCTAAGTGTCTCATCACCTTGCTGATTATGGGATATTCAGGCCAATGAATCTGGGGAAGAATTAGCTCATGAACTTTAGATCTCAACTAATGGCTGCACTGGGAAATGTTCTTCACTCTAGTTACGATTTGATTGTAACCCTTCCCAGGATTTTTTCTTTCTTTCCAAATTAGTAGCTTGTGAAGCAATCCCTAATGGTTAAGTTCCAAAATACCAATGGAACAAGAGTCTAAAAGCTATTAAAAAAATAAACTGTCCAATCCACATCCATGTGATATGTATTTTCTTATTATATGCTCATAAGTTTAGCTGCTGTGTAGCATATATTTGTTTTCTCTATTATCTCAGGAAAGAGAAACGCCTTGTGTAACTATAATGGTAACGGCTGAAAATAACAAGATTCAAAATCAGTCGTTCCCAGGCCAGAGAGAACCATTATATGAACATTTATAAACAAGACTGGCTAAGAATCCATTAACTTAGAAAGATAGGAGGAAAAATCTAGAAACACAGATGTCTCTTTTTCCTTCCCCTTTAACAGCCTGCTCATTCCTTCCCCAAGGTGAGTTCTTCATTAATTTACAAGGGAAAATAGGAAGAGGGAACACTAGGTATGCTGCCTTGAAATCATGAATGGACAGCAGGATATAAATCTAATAAATAAATAAATATTCCCTCTCTTTCATTAATTTAAATGGTTTCTAATGGATTTATTTATTTATTCGTTCATTTTGGTAGCTTCAAGTCAGTGTTGACTCCTGGCGACTGCCTGGACGAGCCTCTGCAGTTTTCTTTGCAAGGTTTTGGAAGTGGTTTGCCATTGCCTTCTTCCAAGGACTGAGAGAGAGTGACTGGCCCAAGGTGACCTTCATGCCTAAGGTGGGAGTAGAACTCACCGTCTTCCAGTTTCTAGCCTGTTGCCAACACTACAACCAGGTTGGCTCTCCTCTTATGGATCTACTCATTCTTAAAGACTATCTATGTTAACTGTCGAGCTAGGAGACACCTAGCTGACCTCAAGAAGTGTGTTCAGTCCTGATTAATATATAGATGTGGAGCACTATGAAGTCTCAGGACTGTAGGCTAGATGGATAAGTTGAAAAAGGAAGGCAACAGAAAACTTCTTCTGTAATGTTGCCAAGGAAATGTCATGAATCACTGTGAGTTCAAGTTTTCAAGAAGTCACCATAAGTTAAGCTTGAGTTAAAAGAGACTACCTTTTATATTGAGGAAATAACATAGATAGCAATTAACAAATGTTAAGCATTTATCTTCGTTTGACTTTTGAAAATGCTTAACTTCTCTCAAGAAAGAAGATCAGCCATTTGTTCAAAATGATAATGCATTAAGCATCAGTCTAAGCTACTTCCTCACAGTTATGAACAAAATTGTTCAGAAGCTGTTGAGACAGACCCAGGGGTTAGTTAAGACAATGGATGAAAATGCTGCAACTTTTGTTCTTGGATATTTGAAGACAGAAAGAGCACTGCAGGCATCCTGGTTTTTAATTAAGCTGTGCTTATGGATAATTGTACCTCCAACTACTGGGTTGCAAATACTGTGTAATTCTCATCCTATATTGCAAGGGCATCATCTTCAGTGCCATTATAGTCCAAGGAATTCACAGTTCACAACTTTAACTGTTAAAAGTAAATTCCAATTAACAGATAATTTGATTTAATGCAGACCTAGTTTAAGGAATGAATTCATGTTTACCTATTTCTTACTATAATCATAAGCACCAAATCTGTGTGTCGTATTTTGAACTGGAAAACTGATAGATACAGATATCCCCCCCCAAAAAAGACAAGAAATAACTCCATTTACATTACAATCAATTATGCAAAGCCTTTGTGTGGGTCAGACTGAATCCAATACAAAACCCAGGCTTATATATTATTAGGGTGGAACAAACATTGCAAAAGTGGAAGAAAATTTTGGCATTAGTTTGGGGGCAGTAGGCCCTCTGGCCTTCTTCCATTGTTCTTGGTTGCCTCACTTCCCCTTTGGGACACCCAAGATTTGTTTGGCCGCCACCTTGCCTGCCTTTAAAAACTGCCTTTTCTCACAGGCTTTGGATTAAGATGAATGGATGGATGGGCTCCTTTAAGCCGGGGAGGGGGGATGTGGAAAGATGGTTTTGTTCCCTTGGCTGGTTGTTATTTTATGGATGTTTGTGGTTATTTTAATGGCATTTCTGTTGTTTGTGAAGCTGCCCAGATTCATGTGGAGTTGTGCAGCCTAGAAAAATAAATGATAAATACAGGCAAGCAAGCAAATAAATAATAAATAAATCAAGCATGCTTATAGCATCAGAGACAGTTGGCACAGACCATCCAGGTCCCCAGCAAGAATAGAAAGAATTTCATATCACATTTTACAGTGAGAGGGGCAGAGAAGGAAAGGAAAGGAAAGGAAAGGAAAGGAAAGGAAAGGAAAGGAAAGGAAAGGAAAGGAAAGGAAAGGAAGAAAGTTCATTGCTTTATTGTCTCTTTCTTGCAGTGGGAAAAGTACTGATTTTTTATTGTATGGAACAGCTTCACCCACACCGACACCCACACACGCATTCACTCTTCAGCTCTTTAAAAGGGTTTGCCTCCATTTACTTTTCTCCGCAGTTGTTAGAAAAGAAAAAATGCACGCAAAAGATTGCTTGTAATTCTACGCAATGAGATATATGAGACTCAGATGCTGAATTGGAACGGCATGAGTTTTTCTTCTGCTACACAAGTACATGCACACATTTATACACCTGAGTGTGTGCACACACATGTACACACATGCACATACACGCACCTGCACTTTGCACTCTAGATCTTAAAAATGCTTCTGGTTCAGATTACTTTTCTGTGGAATTAGACTTTACATTGGTCAGTTGTATCAGCATAATGTGCCTTAAATAGATGGATTATTGCTTTCATTCATAAAGAGGTAGTCCTTCACATATATACTCTGAAAAGTTAATACACATGTTGTGTACTTGAAGCACGTAATCCCAGGAAAACAAAATAACACATTTTGTTATTTCTGATATGGAAATGAATAGATCGCTGCATTAGAATGCCAAATATAAAGCAACATTCCTCTCCATTGACAGCATATTTTGAGAAAGTAAAGGATGTGTGTGTTGTTTATGAACATAATCAGATGAAATATGAGAAAAAGAATTTTCCCACACAGCATTTCTACCAGCCAAAGACACATTTTCTTAAAACATATTTTGCTTACCCACCTTGAAAATATCGCATCCAAAGCTATGGGAAACTCATGGCCATAATGAAATCCATGCCTTGTTATTTAGAATGAAACTTCCAGAAATCTAGTTTATTTGTTTGCTAGGTTTAAACAGTGCTTTCCTGACCATAATTGCAACTGCAATTCATCTTTTTATTATTATTTTTATAGAATTTTTATTGAAGAAAATTGTTTACAAAGTTAAAAGTTACACACAAAATAATATATTTTTCCGTATATAGTTGTATTAAAAGTTTTAAGAACAAAGGTAAAAACTAATACAAACTAATATAAAGTAAGAAGAAAAAAGAAAGAGAAATAAATGGAATAAAAAGCTCAAAGTGCAAGAAAGAAAAAGAAAAATAGAAAAGAAAGGAAAAAGATACAAAGAATTAGCTCCTGATCTTCTTTACAGCAGTTATACAGTAAGTACAATTATAAATTTACCTCTTACTCTAAGGTTACAACATGTCTCTCTTCTTTCTATAATCTATCCTGTAAATTGTGCATATGAAAACCATTGGTATGCATATGCATGTGCATATGAAAGCCACTTCTGCAGTCAACTGTTCTCTTGATTTCATCTTAAGTTCTCCATTTTCCTGTACTAACAAATCTTGATATCTTAACCATTTTTCCTTGCCTGCTGTTTCTGCTCTGTAAAACGCTTCTTGTGCTGAGACCAGTAAAGGTATATTTGGGCATAACCTGGGTTTATATCTGTTCCATATTCTTAATATAGCATTCCTAACGTAACTGTCTAAACCTAGCAAACAATGATTTTTGACGTCTACGTTAACTTTAATTTTATCATACCATAGAAAGTCGTGCCACCCAAATCTCAGGTTGTGCCCTGTACATTCTAACTGTAACGTTCTCTTATTTCTTAGCAACAGCCATTCTTTCATCCACTATTCACCTTTACTTTAAGGTGAGGGGATAGGATCATTCCAATTCCTACTTGTGCTTTAAAAATCCAAACAATTGTAGCATTAGTTCTATTCAAGGCCAAAGTACTTTTCTCAGCCTCATATGCGGTAAGGGGTCTATTATTCAGGGTGCTTATGTCCAGTTAGCATTAATCATTCAAGGTCAGCCTTGGAAGAGGAGATTATGTGTACAGATAGGCATTCAAGAGATACATCTTCCTCAGTCACTTGACAGAGATGCCCCTGATCAAATTCTACCTACTGTGAGGTATGGCAAAGCTTGTCTAGCATGCTGTATTAAAGCCAAGGAACTCAGGGTTCAAATTGCAATACAACATGCTTCAAAAAGTGAATTTGCACCAACTGCTTTCCATATTTCTCTCTCTTGTTCTGTTTGTGGAGTCTCTTATCATTTTAACCCTGGTGTACTGAATTTCCTGAATCTGCACTTTATACAGTAAACCATAAACTAGTCAAACAGGATGGCTTCAGACAGCCATTATTCATTCATCAACGTGTCATGTAAACATAATTTTTCTCCTTCTTACCCATCTCAACCTAACTGTCTCAGAGAGTTGTTGTGCAGTTAATATGAGGAGAACAATGTATTTTCCCCTGCATTATTGAAGGGAAGCAGAATAAGAAGTGCGAACTTATTTAATAAAATATTTTACTATGCATGTTTCCCTGGTGGGAATAGGCCTTTAGCACTGAAACAAAAGAACAAAGCAATATTGTTACATGACCATTCAATTGGTTGTATATTAAAAGAGAAAAATGATGGTGTAGTGGTTAGAGCAAGCCTTCCTTAACCTGGCGTCTTTTAGATATATTGCAATAATCCTACCACTTCTCTATCTCATGCTATGGAATCTGGTGATTATAATTCCATACTTTTACTAGGCACCACATGAGGCATGTCTTGAGTTCAGATTGTAACTTAACTGGCTTCTAGGCATATGCAAAACATGCCACTCTGTGAAATTCCTGAATACACACTGTGTGTGTGTGTGTGTGTGTGTGTTTTTCTCCTGACAATGCCAATCCAACTATTCTCGGGTGATCCAGAAGCTTTCTAGGTGTAAACCTTTTAGAACCAGAAGGGTTTTGTGGTGTCCTGGATGAGGTTGGCTGCTCAATCACCTCTGAAACATTTTTCCAGAGGAAAAATAGAACATTCCAGACTTTTGGAGATCATCCATTCCCATAAAATTATGTTTTGCACATGACTTCTTGCTTCAAAAACTAGTGTTTCTCTCTCTCACTGTGTTTGGATAACATGTTTACCTATGCTTTTTAAGATAAACACTGTTTAATTAGCACATACAAAGACTTGTATAAACATGCATATTCATACCAACATAGACATTCAGTCATGCTCTCCCCATATTTATACCAATGATGTGGAATATGCATGTCAAATTCAAGAACTGCCATTTCTCTCTCTCTCTTTCCTTCTCCCAGATGCATGGGCTACTTATATCCCACCTTGTTTCTCAGGTGGGTGAAAAAGGTGAAATGAAATGAAATGATCTTTATTACAGTCATAGACCAGTACAATTAAAAATGCACAAGTGTCCGATAAAAGTTCTCAACTATAGATATGGACAATCCATATCATAGTTTAGTTTAGCAGCCTAGCAATCATTTATACATAAGATCAAGAAAGTAGCCTATATTACAGTATATTAATACTCCTTAAGTTGTATCTTATAGTTATTAGACTACTAAAATTAAGTGATAATATCTAAAGTTTAAGTGCATTAGTTGTATAAGAATGTTTACAATAAATTATTCACCAAGTTTTGACGAATCTTTAGTGTTGATGCACAGACTCTAGATACCTGCGCTGTGACTGTGATCTGCTCATCTTTGAGCAGAAACTGAAGATGGTTGGTGTCGGAGTGGCCAGGGTACCTAATAATCATTGGGGAAATAAATTTTGTTTGAATGTCTCTATAAAATAAACATCGAAGAAGGATGTGTCCAGTGTTTTCTACCTCTCCAGAATCACAAGGACGGAGTCTTTCAGCCAATGGTATCTTTTTATATTTGCCATCCAGGATGGCTGAGGGGAGTGCATGGCATCAGGCAAATGAGAAAGCTTCCTGGTGATTTGCTGACTCTAGCTGGCTAAGATACCTGGCAGGGGTGACAGTGTATCTAACAGAGTCTGGAGCAAAGAACGACGGGGCTTTCTCTAAGTCTGCTTGCCTCTCCATGTCCTCTACCCTTTGTCTCAGGCTTTGTTTTGCCTTGTCGTAGTCCAGCTTGAGTATTGAGGATGGAGAAAAACCTAATTTTACAAGGTTGGACTCAACAGCCTTGATCCATGAAGAGGAGAATTTATCTTGGAGAATTAACGGTACAAGGCCTTGAGGAAAAAAATTAAGTTTTAGCTATAGATTTAAGGAAGATATACAGATTCTTGATTCAACTTTTGTCAATCCTGTCTCCAGGCGCAAACATGCATTTGAAACACAATGGGGCATCTGTAGAATTGCTCTAATAAATTTGGATTGTACTCTTTCCAAAGGTGTAAAACAAGAAGCTGAGGGTCCCATAAAGAAGCTGTACAAGCAACTTGGCCTGGAAAAGCTTAATTGTGGCAGGCATATAGTAGCCTCCTTTTGAGCAGAGAAATTTGAGAATGGCATTAGCCGATCTTTGACCAGAGGCAGCTGCATATTCACAATGCACATTCCCTGAGCCGGTGGCATGTATGATCACACCCAGATATTTAAAGGTGGTCACTTGTTCTATATTGTGTCCACTAAAATACCATGGGTGAAGTCTTGGCCTTTTAGCAAAGGCTATAACCTTGCTTTTTCGGGTAATTTATTTCCAGTTTATCATTATTACAATACTGGAGCAAGGCTCTCAAGGCTCTTTCGAGACTACTGGTGTCTTAAAGAGGATTACTGTGTCATCTGCGTAAAGCAGCAGGGCAATGCTGCGATCCCCTATTTTTGGGGGGTGATAATTTGGTTTATTGATCCATTTTACCATATTGTTAATATAAAAGTTAAAGAGCAGGGGGGGCAAAATGCACCCCTGTTTTACCCCCTTTTGGGCTTGGATCAACATCGAGAAAGACCCTTGCATGTTACACCTGACCTTGAGGGTCGTGTTGGAATGTAAGGCACCTAATAAATGGAGAAGCCTATGATCAATTAAAGTGATTTCCAGCTTCTCCCATAACTTGGTCCTGGTAACGGAGACAAAGGCTGCCTTTAGATCTATAAAGGCAGCATATAATGATGCTGCTCTATTAGTCACATATTTTTTAATCTAATGCTGCAAAACCAGACATTGATCAATAGTGCCTCTCCCCTAAAAAGGTGAAAATATAGAAATTCTAAGCAAAAATGCATACAGTTAAAAGAAAATTCCTCCTTAAAGCACAACAGATTCTACATTTCTTTACCTTGGAACAAATTCCAATAATGATTGTAAGATTAATTTTTGAGTGAACATATATAGGCTCAAACTACACATGGCAGCTTTAAGGTCTTTATTAATGTGTTCTGTACATTGAATATGTAATTCACAAAGCTTTGCCCAATCAGTTTCTCATCTCCAAACCAAGAAATAGCCTTATAAAAGAACAACTGACAAGTAAATAGACAGGAAGAATAGGCCAGCTTAGAACCAGGCAACAGACACAGTGGATTTGTTTTGTGACTTGGTGGGGCAATCAGGGCTCCTTGGCTGATGGAAAAGGAAAAGCCACATCTGCCTCTTAAAGGCCTTCTGTAGGAATTGAGGGAAAGGAAACAGCAGAGGTGCTACCTGCCAAATGAAACTAATGGCCAACAAAATCCCTTCTGGAGGCTGGGTCAAGGCCAAGCACCTGCAACATGGAATGACTGAGTTGGTTTAAGAGGAGCTGGGGACACCAAAGCGTTACATTGCAAAGCACTGCAACAGAACGCAAGAAGAGGTAGGTGGAATTTCTAAGCTACAGTGTGGGTTTCCACCCCTCAGAAAGCAACAACAAAAAGCAAATCTTGGGCAGAGTTAAGCTGCCAACTCCAGTTAAAGAGCAGCAGCAGCAGATGTTTATCCGCAGATGTTGTTCCAAGACAGGGAGGAGGCATGGCAAAGCTGCAGAGCTCACACTCCTCCTCTTGTTCCCATGAAAGCTTCCTTCCCCTCTGCTAGATTACATTTTCCTTTCCCACAATGGGAGAAACACCACTGGGCCTGACTAGAAGAGCCAGAGTGCCCAGCCTAGGAGGTCATATGCTCCTCAAGGCTATTTGTTACTCCAGTTCTCTCCACCTTACCAGGCAGCCCTGAGTAGATCTGTCAAATCAAAGGTTTGGTTCTCCCTCACCCCCAGAACTTTATTTCCTTATTTCTGGGTTTTTCTGATTTTTTAAAAAAGTCATGTTTTCCCTTAGGAGAATTGATCATTAGCTTTAAAAAAAAATTATGAATTTTATTAAGTTTGAAGAGAAAGATAAAAGCTACCAAAAAACAAAACACTACAAAAAAAGAAGAAAAACTAAAAAGGTGTGAAAACACAAGAGAATTTTTTTCAACATTACAGAAAGATGTGACTTCTGACTTTTAAAAGCAAGAATATACAAAAATTTTCCATAACCAATCTCTTACTCTATATTAAACCCAAATCACATTATTTCTATAAACCATTCCACTTTAGCACATTATAAAAATCACTAAGTACATTTACTCCCTTCCTTTATAATTAAAATAAAGAAAAAAGAATTAATATAAAACACATAAACTTCCCCCCGCAAAAATAACACTTATTTAATCATTCCCTTCCTACTACCATTCTATACATTTCTGTCTACTATAATAAAAATCAAACTAAAAAGCACATAAATTGTCTGCCATTATACTAAATAATACAAGTTTTAATAATCTTAATAAACCCAAAAAAGAAATGCAATTCAAAACCATGACCTTATATCAAATTCTTAAAACCATTCAAATAAACATTTTATACCCTAATAATCTTAATCCATATCCTTAAAAAACAATAGCATCAGTCAAACCCTAAAATTGATCCAGATAAACATTCTTTAACCCTTATCCCACTTCAAAATAAACCAAAGCATTTACAATGTGCACAGAGCTTTTCTCTTGAAAAAATCAACCAAACTGCCCCCCTCAAAAATTCCAACTTCTCTTCAGAAAACCTGCCATACATAATGACCCCTTCTTTTTCATGGCATTTCACCAAAAAGTCAGTTTTACTTATTGCTTGCAGATCCCTCTCTCCATTAAATTTCTCCAACTCCACTATCCAATCTTCATCCAGCATCTCAACAGAAATCCAATCTCATTCTTAGAAGAAACATTTCTATCACTGTTTAACTCCTCAATTCCATCCACTACAACCCCAACCAGATGACACATTTTACAGCTCATATTTTCCATAGTGTCCTGAATGTCTTGTATAAAAACTTGATGGAAGTCAAAAGAGATCTGTTTAAAATCTTGATGGAAATCAGAAAAAAATCTTTTTAAAATCCCCCATGTCTCACACAGTAGATTATGGTGCCCCCTAGGAGCTTAACCAGAAAAAGTCGAAGATATGAAAAAGTTCTGAAGTATGTTTACACAAAGTGAAAGTGAGATAAGCAGACAGTTCTCAAGGAAAAGTGAAAACAGAAAGCTGAAGCTTCAAATCAGCCGATTCAACGTGTAGGAAAATGCTAATATCTTCACATTTAATACCAAGATAAGAACAGGAAAACAATTGTTTACTCTCAATCCTCCTTTATATTTGGAAGGAAAATGAATTCCAAAACTTAAAAAAGAATTTTTGGAAAAGTAATTCCAAAAATAATGCTAAGCACCAAGAAAGCCTGCTTCTCCTTGCTTTAGAAAGCCTCTCTTAGGGTATGCATACTTTAAATATATATATATATAAATGGTGATTTAGAAATGGGGTGGCCAGTGTCCCTTTAAGGCTACAGCGTGTCTTGGAAAATGATGACATCCCAGCTGTCCTGTTCAGACTATGCAACCAGGCAGAGTAATATCAAAAATACGCTTTATTAATTAACTATTTACAATAAATAAGTCCTTGATGTATGACAAATTGGGTTCAACAAGCCCAACTGGGCCACAACAAGGCAGCAGAACAGGACTTCTAACTGGAACTGTAGGCTGGATGAGACTGGAATGCACTGTGCTGATGCAGCTGAAGGTAACAGGTCTTGAACTGGAACCTCAAAGCAGGACTAGGAACTGGGAACAAGGCTGGACTTGACTAGAAACTCTGGACTGGGCTGAAGACTCAGAGCAAGGCTAGACTCAGTTGAGAGCCCTGGACTAGGCTGGACCCTCTGGACTGGAGACTTGGAGCAAGGCTGGAAACCAGGAACAAGACTGGACTTGGCTGAAAGCCCTGGACTGGGCTGGAACTCAGATCCTGAACAAGATAGGGGTGAAATTCCCAAATGCAGCTGAGCATATGAAGCATGGTTGCATAGGACCGAGGACAAACAGCGGTGCTGGAGTTTCAAGGCGCAACTATGCTGCTGGGGAGATCGCGGAGTTTCACGGCTGGATGCAAGACGGAAGCTGCTGGGCATGGCTGATGCAGATT
This sequence comes from Candoia aspera, assembly GCF_035149785.1. Classification (NCBI taxonomy): domain Eukaryota; kingdom Metazoa; phylum Chordata; class Lepidosauria; order Squamata; family Candoiidae; genus Candoia; species Candoia aspera. Next base: position 284,371,132 of record NC_086153.1, on the reverse strand, counting down.
CCTCGGTGGCAGCAGAAGCGGATTTCAATCCCTCCTTGGAGTGGAGCAAAGGCGCTGATTCCTCTTCGGCAACAGACACTCTCCGACACAGGTAAGGATTCTTCTTCTGAAGCTGCAGGCTTGGAGGATCGGTTGTCTCTGGCAGTTCACTCTTCGTGCAGCTGCCTTTTATTCAGATCTTTGCTGCTCTTGGACTCTTCTGTAGCCAATTGGGCTGCCTACTACTTCATGTGCTTTTCAGCTCATCATTGGCATGTGCTGACTGGAGGATTCAAATCCTCCTCCGAATCTTGGCCAATCAGCGCCTGGGGTTCTTCCTGTGCTGCTGACTCATCCTGGAGTTTCATTTTCCCAGTTTCAGCCCAGTAAGTTTCCAATTCCTCCTCTGACTCAGAAAGATTTTCCCTTTCTGAGTCACAGGCAGGCTTGGTTCTGACACCAGCCTCCCAACTAGCTCTTACAAGTCAAATGCAAAATGCTGTTTGCAATCTTCTGGGTGCAAGCAGCCATCCATAGGACAGATGAAGTGATTCCAGGTGTTTTCCTTTGTCTGGAGAACACTCCTGGACTTCAGGAAAACCTGCCTGAGCCCCCCAAAAATTGTCACATTGTCAGTTCTGCCCGCTAAACTCAGTCTGCCATGTCCCCACCGGAAGTCAATCACTAGCTTTTTAAATTGCCTTGTTTGGGGCATATCTTGATCTGACATTGAGAAACTGGAAAGAATGCAGAGAAGAGTGACAAAGATGGTCAAGGCCATATCAGATAAAGAAGATTTAAAGGAAGTATTATGTTTAGTCTAAAGAAGAGAAGGCTGAGAAGAGACAGGATAGTGGTCTTCCAATACTTGAAGAGTATAAGGAAGAAGGTGTGGATTGGAATATTCCAGCCCTTTGAAATAGCCTCCCACTCGAGATTTGCAGGGTTTTTAGCCTTCCAGAAGGCCATGAAGGCCTGGCTCTTCCCCAGGCATTGGGATGGGGTTGAGTCAGGAGGTCAATAGTTTGGCTGGTCTGGCACCTGATTGGAAGGGTGTTCAGTTTTTATTCTTGCTTTTACTGGTTGTTGTGAGTCACCTAGGATCACTATATGATAGGTGGCCATATGAGTTCTATAAATAAATATATTCTGAGTGTAGAACAAGAACCAGTGGGTGGAGGCTGAATTGGAAATAAAGGATTTCCTGACTGTGAAAGCTATTAAGCAGCCTGCCTCCTGGAATCGTGGGGTTTTCAAGCAAAGGTTGGACAGCCATTTGTCTGGGATGGTCTGAGGATTCCTGCCCTGGGTAGAGGGTTGGATGAGACTTCCAATGTCCCTCCCAAACCTATGATTCTATGTTAAATTTTGTATGCAGCTGGAGACGGCCAACATGAGCCGACAATAGTTTTTATTTTATTATTAATAGAACGCTCAGAAAATGAATGCTAAAATGTTGAATTGCCTGAACAACCTTAAACAGCCAGTGTTCTTTGATTTCTTAGTGTTACAAGCCATTGCATTTACAATCCAGTTTCTTCAAGGTTTATCACATGCTAACTGTGGATTCACACTTGGGTACTAAAGAGTGGCCTGAAGTCTACTTAATATTCTATTAAAGAGAAACTGATTCCTCTGCTTGTAATTTCCAAGTGGCTTAGACTATTTGTTTGACAAAAGCAGCCATTGTTTTCATTGACCAGGCATCACGGTTGATCTTCCAACCATTCCATTCGTACATGTGATTAAAAATCTTTTCTGAAATGGCAGGCTTTTGTGCGCGTTCAACATTCGCAAAGCTGTCTTATCTGAAAGATGGGTGACAATGTTAACAGAATGTGACTACAAAAGCTTTGTAACATCTGCAGGAAAATATCTTGTCCAAACACATCTTTCTTAGACACTGAGAATGCTTTACATTTACTAAAATAAATAGAGAGTAAAAACTCAATTACATCCATACTCATTGAACTTCTCAAAATGACCCTTTCTTGTTGATGAATGATAAGCAAAAGAAAATGCCACATGGGCTTTGAAAGAAGAAATAAAAGACTGTATTCATTCATTCTTCCGCCATATGTGCTCTTAAAATGACACTGTCATACCTGTGGAGGTTTGCTGCACTGGCAGCCCTGCCCTCACCCAAAGAAATAAACAGAGCAACAGGAGGGCAACTCCTGCGAGGCCCAGTTTTAAAGAAAGATAGCCTGGGGGATGACGGGGGGTGGGGGAGAATAAAAAAAAAGTAAAGCTGGCAGGTACAACCATGTGACATGATGCATATAAAAAAGGCAGGGCTTCAATCACATAGTTGTGGCCACCAGCTTGACATTTTTTTACTTCATCCCTCCAGAAGTTCCTAGAGATAGCATTACCAATAGCAACCTCATGACTCCAGCCAAGGTCCAGCTACAGTAGGGGGGAATGGGAAGGTCAGAGAAGTAAGCTGAGCAATATGGCAGTGGGAGGGGACAGGAAGAAGCAGGAGCAGGAGTAGAAGACATTGTGGTCACCGGGAGTTGAAAACAAATTGATGGCACATAATCAAGGATAGGGAAATGATATCCAGAGAACTTCTTAATAAAAGCCCTAATGGGAAGAGCCATTACACAAACACACTTACGTGACAGGGGGAAACATACTCACGTACTTTGCTGCCAATGTGGGAAGCCCCCCAGTGGCTGACTGGGCTGAAGAAGAGAGAAAAGCTACCTTCAATTGCTAGATGCAGGCACCAGCTCCATATTCTTCTTTAAAGCCTTTCCTTTATGGGACTAGGTCAATCTAAGTGAGGCTCACAGAGGTGAGGGAGGCGACAAAGCAAAGCTGAAGTGAGATTGCAAACAGTAATGTAGCTATTATTTCATAGTAAATCTTGTGATCCTTCTTCATAAACACCAGGAAATATTCATTGCTTTAATTCTGTAGATTGCACAAGGCTGTAATGAACTATATGGGGCTGGGGGAGTGATTTGAGGGGGTGTGGTATCATTTTGCTTGCTTTATAGCCTTGCAAATTATTTGACATAAATATATCTATATTTATATCTATATCATCTATTTATATCTACATCTATATATTGCAACTTACCTTGGATAAGTTGTGGTGCATCACTTACCTTGCTATTGAATTAAGAGAGAATCAAAGGATAAAAATTGGAGGTCTTTACCATTTGGGAGGCATATTGCTAAAAGGTTTAATTTTAGGCTTATTTTTATAGGCCTCAAATGCTATTCCATCGTTACCTTTTACAGCAGTGAAATGAAAACAGACGGTGAAAACAATCAAGAAGCAATCGCATAAATGCCTTTGGGTATCTATTTCCATCTGGATAATTACTGTGTATGTCTTTGCAGCTCAAAAGGTGAGAGGATTTTCTCTCTTTTCATTCCCCTCTGCCACTATTTTTGGCCTTTAGCCACTATCACAGTATTTACCAGCAAAGGTCTAAAACCATACAGCAAATCTCAATTCAAGAGCTACTTAATCTACGGCAAAGTAACTGGGAGAGTCTTTGTGTTTGACTGCAACACTGTGGGGGAACTAAGAACTTGGCTGACAAATTAGACAAAAGATATTGCTAATCCTATTCACTGTATACTGTTGAATATGTATGAAGTGGATTTATAACCAGTTGCTGAAGAGTTACTTTATTATAGGTTTCATTTGCAAAATAATAATAAAAAAGAAACTATTCCACAGCAGGCACTTTTTAAAAAAATATGATTTTCAAAGTTTCCTGTTCATTAATCTATGTTTTATCTACGTACTGACTTAGGAAATACTGCAGGCCAGTTTGTGAAATATCTATGTTTTGACTCTTTTTGGTTTACACTACTTGTGATTGTCAATTTGTTTTTTAGGAGTCCAAATAGTAGATCTTTTTTTTAAGTTCCAAAATATTTTTGAAATGTGTTTTCAAGAGTGATGAACAACTGAAAGGCTGTACAAGTATGTACTTTAAGTAGATTTTCATAGTAAATATCTTGGCAGGGCCCACTAGCACAGATCAATTTTTGGAAACCTTTTAGAGAGTCAAGAAACATGTAGGCAAGGATTATCTCCAAAGTACTATATGCAAAAAGCTTTTGACTGTCTTTTAGTAAAGACTGCAAGTAACTGTAAGATGCTTATTGTTTGGAAATGGGTTAAAGCCTTTTAGATAAATGTTATTTATTTTCTTAATAACTTCACTTAAAAGTGAAGAAGACCTGTGAGCATGTCTAAAGCTATTTTGTTAGTTGAGGTGATGCTTATTGCCTTTCCAAGTTCAACAAACACCCAATTATGACACCGCAACCTCCACTGCATCTAAGGGCAGAAGATGAGTGTACAGAGTATAAGGTACCAGTTGATCTGCCTTCCACCTACCACTTGTCATGCATATCACCTACCCTACTCTGTACGCATAAGCATAGGGCCAGGGCTGGATAATCAAAGCAGTATGCAGGTTGGAGACCTTTCCATTCAAAAGATGTCTTAAGCACAGCAATGGTGGCAATGAAAAAAGAGCTTATTTTTCTGCTATCCTTATAACTACATAAGGTCAGCTAACAGAACTTACACAGATACAGTTACAGTTACAAACAAGGGCTTGAAGCCTTGAAGGCCCATTATGAGCAATTTGTATTACTTTTTTTTTTTAAACAGTATCACTGATAACTGACCTAGGTGTCATAGTTTTAACCAAACTGAGAAAAAGGGGAGCAAGCAAGCTGAAGCTTAATATAGACAGAGGTATGCGATTGATGTGGTATAAAATTATATTCTGAAAGAGCCCAAATACATCATCTGATAGATAGACTACTGTAATGTGCTTTACATGGGGCTACCCTTGAAGAATATCCAGAAGCATCAGCTGGTTCAGAACGCAGCTGCGCGGATAATCTTGGGCGTTCAAAGATTTGCACATGTAACACCTTTGTTGAGTGAGCTGCACTGGGTTCCAGTTAGCTTCTGGGTCCAATTCAAGGTGTTGGTTATTACCTTTAAAGCCCTACATGGCATGGGACTAGGATATCTGAGTGATCGTCTCATCCCTATTACATCAACCTGCCCCACCCGGTCATGCAGGGAGGGCATGTTACGGACCCCATCTATAAAAGAATTCCATCTAGTGGGGTCTCGGAAGCGTGCCTTCTCTGCTGTAGCTCCCGCCCTTTGGAGCATCCTCCCCCCAGAGGTCAGACAGGCCACCTCGCTCCTGGACTTCCGAAAAAGATTAAAGCCCTGGTTCTGTCAGCAGACTTGGAATGGGAGGGGGAATAGCTACACCTGGGGATGGCTAGTGCCCTAAAGTGATTTTCAATGGAACTATTACACTCACAGACTGATTAAAATCTTTTGCCACTTAGATTTTATTATATTTTTATTTTATTGTATTGTTGTATTGGAATGGTTTTAAATCTTAACTTCATTTTATTGTAAACCGCCCAGAGTCCCCCATGTGGCGGAGATGGGTGGTGAATAAATTTATAAATAAATAAATAAATAAATAAAATCTGGGAATTCTCCTGAACTCAGCATTTCCTATGGGTAACTAGCAATCTGGTTAAGAGCTTCCTCTTCTGCTGTTTCTTTGCCAACATTAATGTTTTGATTTCATTGCTTGCTGTGTGTTATTTTTATTTTCATGGAGTGGGTTTTTCTATTTGTGAGCTGCCCAGAGCTTATTGATTGGGGCAGCATTCACATTTCTGTAAATTACATAAATTATAATAATATCTTATGGTCAGATCTGATTGCTGTAATGCACTCAATATTGTAATATTTTATTCTATTTCTATACTCTTTTTTTTTTCTCCTGGAAGGACCCAAGACAGATGCAGTAGGAAAGACAATCTTACATAAATGATCATAATAAAACAAACAACCCTTTAAAGCAATACAGAAATACAAATGTTCAATTTTTAAAAAGTAATAAAATAGGCAACCTAAAAGACAGATTAATCCTCAAACAGACTGTTTTGGCTACTGGAGACATAAAAATCATAATGGCAGATCCTATACATGGGCATCACTGGATGCCCAACATCAGAATCAAATCAACTATTGACTGGGAAACAGAAGAAGGAGAAGTGCAATTGAATCACCTAGGACCCCTGGGGATTGTGGAACAGAGCAAGAATGATTGATGTAAAGTACACAGGGTACATTTAGAATGTACGTGTATTCACTCTTATAATGGTTCAGTTTTTTTCAACCAGAAAGTATGTTGTCCCATCAAGAAATTGTGAAGAACAGAATTATGAAGCACAACTGAACTTTAAGAATTATGGTCATTAGCCACCTACTTATTCCAAAGGAATTCAAGTCTCTGGGGCCACATTACTTGGATACTGAAGGAATTTGCTGATGACCTGACCAGCCCTAATGAATTATCTTGGAGAAATTCTGGTGAATGGGTGAAATGCCTGCTCACTGGAAGAAAGCAAATATCCTTATCTTCAAAAAGGAAGGAGCAGAAGTAGATCCAGGATAACCCTGATATATCACTCTGACATGACACCATGGAAGATTCTAGAGACTGATCTACAAGAAGTTTGCAAACAATTTGGTATTTATCAGAGGTCAACCTGGATTTGAAAGGAACAAATCTTGCCAGTCTTTTTCCATATTTTTTTTTCTGATTAGGTAACTTCTTTAATAGAGTGTGGGAATGCTGTGTACATACTATACCTTGGTTTCAATCAAGCATTTGACGAAGTCCCTCATAATATTCTGGATATCAAGTTAATCAGATGTAGGTTATATGGCATGACAGTCTACACTTAGTTGGTTTGCAACGTACCATCACCCATTAATCATTCTTTATTAAACTGAAATGAGGTAGTAATGGGTGCCACAAAATTATAGTCTTGCCCTCTGGTGTTCAACATTCAACATTTGTGTTAATGATATGGGTAAAGAGGTAGAGGGAATGCTTTTCAGTCTGCAGATTATACAAAATCAGATAGGATGGCAACAAAACTAAAGAACTATCTTAAGTTGTTAGAGAAAAAAGTCTGAATGTTACAAAACAAAATACCTCAGAATCAAATGCAAAGCTCTTCACAAGGAAATAAAGGTATATATGAGTTGGGAGAGATCAGGCTTGGTGAAAAAGGTCATGGAAAGGTGGTTAACTGTAAACAGAATATAAGTCAGTGTGCAAAAAAAGCAAATGCAGCTCTAGTCAGCATCAACAAAAATACAGATTCTGTGTTACAAGAGTAATAATTCCAGTTTATTCAGAATTGGACAGACTTCACCTTGAGTGTTAGTTTGTGGCCCCACATTTTAAGGATTCAAAAAAACTGTTAATAGGTTCAGAGAAAGGCAATGAGAATGATTAGGGGATTGGAAATTAGGTCTTATGAAGAGAAATTGAAGAAGCTTTATAAGAGAAAATGGGGGGATGTGATAACAGTTTTCAAATAACTGAAAGGATGTCACATAGGAGAAGATCCAAACCATCTTTCATTCCAAAGAACAGGATATAAAAGAATAGACTTAAGTTATGTGAAATTGGATTACAACAATGTTACAGAAATATCATAATGGTGAGATGGTTTAACAATAAACCCAGTTATACAGAAAGTGATATGTTTCCCTTCACTGGATGTGTTCAACCAAGATGAGGGAGCATCTGTCAGGGAGGCTTACATTTCAGTAAAAGACAGTATCTGTTGCTCAAGGTTGAACTGTGGAGTCCTTGGTGCTCTCTGAGTTTGGTTGTTTGCTTGCAGACATTTCATTACCCAACTAGGTAACATTATCAGTGTGAAAATGTCTCACACTGATGATGGTACGTAATTGGGTAATGAAACATCTGCAAACAACATCTGCAAACAAACAACTAAGCTCGGAGAGCACCAAGGACTCCAAGGCTTTAACTGAGATTTCTGTACTAGGCAGGGAGCTGGCCTTAATGGCATAAACAACTGCTTTCAGTGCTATGATTCTAACTAATGGTTGTTCCTCCTCCAGAAACCTGACCCTGCCATACATGTTGGATCTATTATGCTTTGCGATGGAGCTTCCTAAAGGTACAATTGATGTAAAAACCAGAACACTGTAGGAATGGGGCACTTGCAGTTTTAATACCCATTCAGCATCAATTAAACTGACTCATCATTTAAATCTGGGTGAAACAGGACCTTTTCAATAGTGATACCCTCACCTTTGGAATGCCTTTCTCCAAGTTAATTTCAGTGTTTGTTGTTTATTCGTTTAGTCGCTTCCGACTCTTCATGACTTCATGGACCAGCCCATACCAGAGCTTCCTGTCGGTCGTCAACACCCCCAGCTCCCCCAGGGACAAGTCCATCACCTCTAGAATATCATCCATCCACCTTGCCCTTGGTCGGCCCCTCTTCCTTTTGCCCGCCACCCTCCCGAGCATCAGCATCTTCTCCAGGGTGTCCTGTCTTCTCATTATGTGGCCAAAGTATTTCAGTTTTGCCTTTAATATCGTTCCCTCAAGTGAGCAGTCTGGCTTTATTTCCTGGAGGATGGACTGGTTTGATCTTCCTGCAGTCCAAGGCACTCTCAGAATTTTCCTCCAACACCACAGTTCCAAAGCATTTATCTTCCTTCTCTCAGCCTTCCTTATGGTCCAGCTCTCGCAGCCATATGTTACTACAGGGAACACCATTGCTTTAACTATGCGGACCTTTGTTGTCAGTGTGATGTCTCTGCTCTTAACTATTTTATCAAGTTTGTCATTGCTCTTCTCCCAAGGATTTCAGTGTAATTTCAGTGTACTGTTCTTTAAATTTAAATTTTATTTGTTACTTAAATACTGTTTTAATATGTTTATTATTTTAAAATTTAATTACTGATGTACATATTCCAATTTCCTTTTTGTCAATTCTACAACAAATCGTATATTAAAATGCAATCACATGTATCAACAGTAGGTTAGATAGTCAAGTAAACTCTTCAAACCTGGAGATGAAAGTGTTTCTTGGATGATGAGTTAGCATTTTGTTTGAAAATCTACCAAAGACATTTAGGTTTACAAAGTGTGATTAATTATGGAAACAAAAGCAGTAAAATCTAGTTATATTGTAACAAATACATAATCTATCAAAAATGTAACTTTGTTAATGCAAACATGACAGCTCTTTTCCTCAAAGGAAACCCACAATTAAAAACTAGCTTTTATCCTCGAAGCCAATACTAATTTATTATGAAAAGTTCTAACTTCATTTTCTCATAAATTAGCATTAAAACAATAAAATAACTGACTGCCCTGCAAGGCGAATGTGTAATTTGGTGGAAAGAGGTGAAATGTACAATTTCAGGGTTGACATTTCAATATCTTGAATATTACTTTTCCTTTTATTACCATCTCTATTTATACTTGCTATGAATTAATTACTACAGTTTCTCCAGCTTGAGTTTGTCATGAAATGAAAAGAGGTCTGTCACTTTTGTCTCATCAGTGAATCAGGTAAGTAATTTTCTTTGCTAGGTACAATCTATTGGAAACTGGATTTCTGATGCAAACATGAAAGGAAAAAGCTCTTGTGCAGCTTCCATTTATTTCGAGGCATAGCTGGGGTGGGGGGAAACCAACTAACTTCACAAACTACCGTGGGGCTGGTAGGGAATGATGAGGTGGCTCGACTGCCTCATCCCCATCCGCCTGGACTTGTGATGGCCAGGAAAGGGGGGTGATATGACTGGCCTGTTGTTCCTTTCTCAGGCAGAACTGGGGAGAGTTTTACCAGGCTCACACATTGTGATAAGCTATGGTTGTCTTAAACATAGCTTACTAAATAGGCCATAATCGGCTGTCTTCACCAAACCCACTTAACCATTTATAAACCATAAGTGCCGGGCTCATTCAACACCCAGTGCCAAACCCCAGCAAACATTAACGACGCGGAGCAAAGTATGAAACCAGCCAATTTCCTGAATTGGTCCTATATGAGAGTGTGGAGAGAATCTGGGAGGCCCAGTGGCTCTGAAGCTGGTTCATTCCTAAGTGGATTCCCTTTTTTTGAGAGTAGCCTACTTCTGCCATTCTTCTGCAGGAAGCAGACTGGTGAGGTCTTTCCATCAGTTATGGCAAAACCCCACCTCTAGCAGCAGTGTTTCTCTATGGTGGCATCTTCTAGCTGTCAGCATAAAAGGCATGATTAGGACAGCACTTCTCATGTCTTCTCTCCATTGCGTAAAGCCCCTGATTCAATATATTTGTTTTCAGCAAACAAGAGAGCAGCATATTACTTAATCATGCCTCCACAAATATTTTTTTATTAACATGCTTGGCTTCTTTTACTGTTTTCCAATCCTTGCCTCCTATTTTCTGTTTCTGTTTCTCTTAATTCCCTACTCCCCTCAACACACAGAGACAGACATCTTCTCCACTTAGGCCAGCAGAATTAACGGAAGAATAAATGAAATACACATGACTTTACAGTATATGGTCTCCTTATAAAGCTAGAACAAAATGAAGATGATCTGATGAGATAAATCACAGGAGGTTAATAGCTTTTTTTAAAATCAATCTTCTTTGCAAAGAAAAGGGATAAATGGCTTAGTAGTTAAAGCACTGGCCTCTCACCTTTGTGACCAGAGTTCAAATCTAAACGATGCCGGTCTGAAGTAACACAACTTTACTGGGCTGAGATCAGTCTCTAGTGGGCAGGAATCTGTATTACAAGATTCTGGTGTGTCATTTGCTATATGGGTGGTACTGACATATTAAAGGACTCAAAGCTGCCCATCATTTCCATAACAAGCAGCAGGAACAGGCTGGAGTGGAAACAACCATAAGTAAGTGGCTTAAAATACACACACACACACACACCATGCTTTATTGTCAAATTCATCCTGTTTTAATCCTATATGAGATTTATAATACATGTATTTGCATCTGTTGTGCACAAGCAATAATTATTAATGGACTTTATTTCTGTTGTTTTAGTTACATGCTGACAACAGAAAAAGTCTGTGGCCATGTAAGTATGAAAAGAACATTTTTTTTACTTGTGTGTGTGTGTTTCATTAAGAATAAATGTTCACTAAGGGTAAATGTACTAAGTCTGTTTTAGAGGTAAGTATATCATACTCCACATATTAGCCTAAGAACTCCACAAGTTCTTGACCTCAGTGAAGGATAATTCTAAGACTGTAAGGATAAAAACTGGCATGAATCAGGTGGGGAGAAATCTGTGTGGAAGCTATACATTTTGGTCAAAGCATTTTGAAAGCATTAATTCCTCGATTTAAGAATGAAGCCTTGAGGGGTGTGTATATGTATTTTCTATCAGCTGGGCTAAGGTGAAAACTAAATAAAAATTAATCTAGATAGATGGCTAGTTCAAAGTGGAAGAGTAGAGGTTTATTTAAATCTTGTTCTCCCTAAGTAGTATCCCAATGCTTTATTAATAACCATTGTTTACAGCTAATTCAAACCACCTGCAAATCCCTTTGTTTTGATCAAAGCATCTCTCCTCCCTTCCCCTGCTTCTCTAAAGATTAATAGATGGCTTTGTAATTTGTGAGATAATATGTTAAAGGTCATGAGTTAATGCATCCTATGGAACTTTTTCTCTTCCTTTCTCAAATGGATAGTAGGAATATGTCTGTTCTCTGTCTCCAGTTCTTTGTAATATGGTTTATAACTAAATTTAAAGCATTGTGTGCATGTGTGTGTGCACACTTATACACAGACATACACAGATATCTTTTAAAAGATTATTAAAACCTTTCTATAATAATGTATTACCATCTTGCCTGAATCAAAGTATAACTATCACTCCTTTTAAATTAAACTATCCACAAAACATGCATTTACTATCTGCTATAGAAAATGCTAATAATGCTTTTAGAATGGTATTTAAAAAGTCTAATTATATCATTTAAAAACTGAGACCAAAGGGCAAACTAAATTCTCCTCACATAAATCAGACTTTTTTCTTTATTCCAATGACTTTAAAAACCTCAAATGCAGTAATTTTAATAGCAACGAAGGAATGAATAAGTCATAACTCCACCTGATCACATAACTGTCTATAACTGTTATTAAATGCTTGAAAATAAGTGAACTCATTATGTTTCAGTGCTGCTTTTAGCTAATCTAAGATTCTCCTCACTTAATCATGCAGAAAAGGCTCCAGTGCAGATTCAGACCCTTAGCAAGGTCACTTCTTTGCTTCTTCCCCTGGCTTTTGGCTGATCATTTAAGAACAGCACTTTTGACCTGAAGCTGATGGTCTCTCCGAGAAACTGAATGTTTAATCCCAAAGAGCTGTGCTTGAATACAAAATGTGTGTACTGGCCAGAGTTATATTTACTGCTAATGGAATCACAAAGAAGAGGAAAAAATGTTTATCAGAAGAATTACATACTGTATGTATGTAATTCTTCTGATATCTGCAACCACCAACTAATGATTTTAAAACCTGAAAATCACACTGTAAATTCTGACAAATTCCAGTTGGCTTGAAAGGTATGGAGATAAAACACTTCCGTTCCCCACTCGATATATAAATCTAATTTCTGGTTTCAATGCAGTAAAGGGATTCAAGCCTTCTGTGAAGCAAAAAGTACACATAATGTCCATCAGTTATTTAGAAAATCACTGCTACCTCAGAAGTAGTGCTTTTTGAATTTAATGGAATCATCTAAGTTCCTCTCTTAACAAGAATGAAATCATAAAGAACAAACCCAGGCTTTTTAGAACAAGCCAGGGATCATAATTAGCCACAGATATAGACCTCATGGTTCATTAAGCTACTCTGACTAGCCCAGAGAATTAAGGAACATCCACTGGCAAGTTATTCATTTCTGATATTATTACAGTTGAACACTCAATGGTCTTGATTATTATTTTTTTTGGAAGAGGATAGAGGATAGGTACAATCCTGGAACTTTGGGTTGCTGGATGGAGGGCTAAACTCCTGCTCACAGATTTCTGTTAGAGCTGATGATCTCCAATTCTGTTCAGCTAATCTGGTAAGATTCTACAGCTGCTGGTTGCAGTTATGTAGTGCTGCAGAAATATGGATCTGCGTGTAACTGGTGTGAATTTAATTCTAGCTTACACAAGTCCAGAAGTCTCAGGTCTGATACTTCATATGTATGCATTTTTCCAGATGACTTTGCGAAAAAAGATACATGAACAGAGTTCACAGTATACATTGTACTGGGTCATAATAAATAAAAATAAAATCACATCAGTATCTGGCTAGATGCTGCATGTGTTCTGGGCCTCATGGTGTATACCTCTGTACTAAGTATCTCAAAAGAATAGAAAAACTTGTGCTTAGGAATAGGAATAGAATTCTTCTCAAGTGCTGCTGCAACTCCGATAATGTGTGTGTGTGTGTAGGATAAAATAATAGTAATAATAATAAATTCAGAGATGTAGCTTGTATATGAAAAGTACTATGCATTTACTAAGTATTCATTAAAATATGAACATTCTGTGTTGAGTTTACAGAAAAATGGATGGTAGTCTCAACATTTGGATAAATTAACTCTGGCACCTATTCAATAGTAACTTGTTGGATGACATTATGGAAAAGGAATTACAGGATCCCTTTGGTGTCGTGTTTTTTAGTAGGGTGGTACAATGCTTTGGATTCAGTTTAGAATACATGAGAGATTGAATGCAGCACTTGTTTGCAACTCATTAAAACACCAATAACTTTTTCTAAGTTGTAGCACAATCCTGAAAAAAAGATGTGGATGCTTCTATGAGTTGCAGACTAGAGTAATCCTGTGTTTCCACTCCCACATGTACTAAAGCACTTCCTACTGGCCTGAATTCAAAGCTTTGCACACTCCTATTTTCTTACTGGCTTACTCTGATTGCCCTTTAAACAGAGGTTTATCAAAAACACCAACTGATTAGTGAAATACCTGGACAGTTAGCATTCTGTCCTAAATGAATGACAAACCATGGAGGCAAATGAAACAACTATTTCAAATTGCTTATTTAGTGTGTGTTGTAACCACATAGGAAACCAGTTAACTGTATCAACCATTCATGCTGAAGTTATTTTTACACTCTTCTGGTAAAACTGGATCATAATAAATAAAAAATAAATAAAATCACATCAGTATCTGGTTAGATGCTATAGGTGACTGATACCTTCATGTGTCAGGGTACATTTATAAATTGAAATAATATGGTAATTCTCTACAGTCATATTTTTTCACTCTAGCGTATGAGTTTTTAATGAGATCCAAACATAATACCCTTCAGTTAGGTCCAGAGCTGATGGAGTTTTTTCTTCAAGCTAAAGAGTCCAGTGGATTAGAACTGAAATGAGTCTCAGATGGAGTTGCTTTTCTCTCCATTTTGCTATGGTTCAATGAAGGCCTGTAATCTCTATCCAACTACCTAATCTATGTTACATTGAAGATTATGGTGGCCCAGGACCATGCAGAACAGTAGTCTCTGTGTAATCTCATGTTTTCCTGCTTCCTTGGTGCTGTCATGTGCTTGGCCTGAAAGCTCTGCAAATTCCTTCCCTGGTTAATGCCTCTATAATAACAGGAAGCAAGAGGGCAGGCTTGGTATGGAATTACAACATATAGGGGCTCTGGATTTATGAAAAGCCCTCCAGGTGTGTTGGAACACAATGAATGCTTAACCAGTTTGGAGGCTAAATTACTGGCTGTGTTTAGAGGTTTTGTTTTTTGTTTGGGTTTGTTGGTTTGTTTTGCTGTTGCTGGCTCTTTGGTAGACTTGTCACTGTCCAAATGGTTTAGGACAGGATTATGGAACTAGCAGCTATCCTAGTTTGCTGAACTATAGCTCCCTTAACATTGGCTTTGCTTGCTGGTGTTAATGGGAATTGTAGCTCAGCAACCTCTCTCTTCGTTTATAATATGGATTACTGGGGTTGTATGTAAGTGAATATTTTAGGCTAAAATGTGGGTTTTTTAAATTTCCCTTTTTTTCTTTTCTATATTGTTTATGAACAATTGATGGTGCTCAAGTCCCATTTTTAAATACCTTATTTCTAATGTCTACACTGGGATCTTGAAAGCAGAGCATAAAGGTGTGGAGAGGAAGATCCTGCTGTAGAAAAGCTGTTGTCTTGTCCAGCAGCTTGTCTGAAAAATAAAGCCACCAAAATACTTTGACAAGTCATGTTGAGGCAGCCTTCTTCTCTGAACTACGATCAATTGTTGTGACACTATAGAACTGCCACGGGGTAATGCCACAAAATCAAAGCTGTGAGGATAATGCCTTACCTTAAGCTTATTTTCTCCTCTAAACAGGCTTCCTTTCAAAGTATCTTGGACAGAACTTTCATCTCCTTGAAAATAATCAATAAAACTTCATAACACACATGAGTTAGCTGAAACAAGCATACATTAAAATGCTAGACCAAATGTATTTGTGATCTAGTCTTCCCTTTGTTCCTCCTCTATGATTCAGAAATTGCCTTCAATCATCTGGCAAACTATAGGCTACTTCACACATTACATTTTTGAGAACACTTCATGCAGGATGAAACCAAAGGTATGCAAACATAGGTACTGCATTCCCATGTTTATAGCAAGGGTGTATATTGAAACTTTTAAGAAGAGGTTAGCCTTTAGAAGAGGTTAGATTTGAGGAAATGAACTAAATAAAAAATGAGAAAGGGACTAGTTTTTTTTATAAAGATTTAACACTGCACTTGTGTGAAGTGCTTTGCATATGATGCATGAGGGCCTTTTTCACTTTCT
Source organism: Candoia aspera (assembly GCF_035149785.1). Lineage (NCBI taxonomy): Eukaryota > Metazoa > Chordata > Lepidosauria > Squamata > Candoiidae > Candoia > Candoia aspera. The sequence goes on along the minus strand of NC_086153.1, from coordinate 284,355,468 downwards.
CTTACTGCAGGACCCCATATTTTGTTTTTTAAAGAGTCTCCTTAATGTCTCGAGACACATCCAGAATATCCTTGCAAGCTCCAAAGGACATTTTTGAGTTGATAGTGACTGGCAAGACCCTGGCCCTGAACTTATATGAACTGCAGCTGTTAACACAATCATAATAGCCAGATATTATCCTTTATTCATTTGTCAACCACATTGGAGGATATTCCAAAATCTGAACTAAGTTTCAGTCTCTTAAACTGACTGGTATAGTCCCCATTTTGATCATCCTAAATATCATGAGTTCAGAAAATTCTTCACAAGAGAAAGACAATTTTTTCAATAGCCAATACAGAAAATCACTTTTATGCTAATGTCATATTTTTTTAATTCAACTGTATTTCTGCTTCATTTATTATTAAATTAATCCAGAATTCAGGAGTAGGTTTATTAGTAATTTGCTGATGAGCTTTGGAGACACATCTTTAAGTCTATGAAATTATTTCACCAACCATTAACTGCTCCTGCAAGCTAATTAATATTCTTGAGTTGTGAATACTCATCTAACACATGTTACCACTTTAGTTTCTTATCTGGGTGAGTGACACCTTTTAACCCAAGAAACGTAGAAAGGATCTTCTAAGTGTAACTTGATAAAAATTGTGATTTATTCTCACACAAGTAAAAATGGTTTTTGCAGAGTTCATGTTACATATTTAGTCACGTCTTTACAATCAAGATTTATTTTGCCCACAAAAAGTTGAGAAACTTTCCTCCCAAAACTGTGTGTTGGTCTGTGTATATTCTCACACCTATACCACAGACACATTTCTAGGTAAGAAAAAACAATTATTGCTTGTTCTGTTCTTCATTTCTGGATTAATATTTATATCTAAGATAGCAAACTCCTTTCAAAAATTAGTCCAGATTTATTGCAATGTAAGTAATGTGGTAGTCTGGATAATCTCTACATTAGCTGCAGCCTAGTAAATCCAAGTGGCAGCTGACCATTTTCAAGTTGCCATTCTCCCTGACAACTGTGGACTGCAGCCTCTGAGAATTTTCCCTTGAAATAAAATGATCCCACTGGCTACAATTCAAGACTACCCAGACTGTAATTTGAGAATGTCACCAAGGCTACTCTGTGAACACCATGTTTGCACAACATTTCCACACCACATCACTTTACACTCAGTAATGGCTATAGGTAAGATTTCAGGGCATTGCAAAACAAAACATGCACACGTTGTAGTCACAATTTCAGGCTGAAACATCAATTTGACTGATTGATTGGATTTACATCCCATCCTTCTATTTATGTAAGGTGGCTTATAATATTCAGAATAAAAATAGTTGATTATATCTATAATGTGTTTGGTGTAAAACAACTGCTCTTACCTGAACGTGTTTTCTAGATTCTGGGTCTGACATCACTCTTCCAAATTCATATCTCTATTCTTTCTTAAAAGCAACGAATTGGAACTAGAAGTGGCTTAACACAAAACCCCTTTTGAAGACAGAACATCCTTTCAAGATGACCTTTAGTGGAATGAGAGGTGCAGCAGTATGGCTGGCTATTTCTGGACCACCTGCTAAAGTCAAAGGCCTGAAGACCCATCCTAAATGATTCTGACATCACCAAAGCTAATTTCAGAAGGCCTCCTGTAGTTTACTGAAAATCCCATTCTAAGGAAGGCTCACAGTTAACTGATGTGCTTTGCACTTATAGGCAAAGATCCTAAGATCAATCCCTGTAAGGATCTCAAGGAGCAACGACCTCTGTCTGAAACCTTGAGGAACTGCTGCCAAGTTGATTTAATATACAACTCCTATGAGACTTGCTACTTCTGTATGTAAGACTTCTCTCTGATCATTCTGTCATTAAAAATATGAGGTTTAGTTGGGAAAAATAAAACTTAGCTCACAGAGAACATTTAATAGGTATCATGTATTAGAAATGGGAAAAATGGCTCAAAATTTAGATTAAGTATAAAGAAATATAAGGAATAAGCAAGAAGTATCTTAGGTCTATTAAATGCTGTTCTATCATTAGTCATCTATTAACCTTCTACTCCAGTTTGTAATTCCTGCCTCTCTCCCATTTTAATTATAATTATTGTATTGACCATGGTGAGTCGGAGAATCAAGAAATTTCCTAGACTCTTGTTATTTAGGTTATTCTGTTTTATGAGAGTATCTGAAATTTTCATTGTGAAATGCAATCCTGTATTTGGAATCAGATCGATATTCTGAGTACTTCATGACTACATGACTTCATGTTTGTGTAGCTCTCTCTATTGTCAGTTTCTGCAAGCCAATAAATAACACAGAAGTTCATTTTAAAAAAAATGTGGCTTCTGACAATTCATTGATAAGGAAGTCTGATATTTTGTTGACTTGACTTCCATCATTGCCCATCATCTTTGACTCACTGACACAATTGTACACAATTATTACCAAAAAGCATTGCATTAATATTAAAAAGCAGTGTTAGGTGCATCTTCGATGGGTGATGGGTTTTTCCCCAAGTGCTCATATCTTTTCCAGCATGCATGACTTACAGAGACAAAAAAAGTTTACTAAAAGGGTTCTTAAAATTGTGTTGGAAAGCAAGTGATTCCTTTGTGATACCTATTTGTTAATTCTGCAGGCTCTGTAGAGTTAGGTGATTCATAATCACGGATGCATCCACAAAGGAAATCATAATCAATTTTCTCACAGAAATATAGTAGTCAGAATTAGTGTTTTATCACTGTTCTGTTTTATATGAATATCAGCGACATGAAATCTGGATGTTTTTAAAGAAAACTGTTCAGAAACCCAACTCATCAGTGGGTTGTACCTTTTAAAAAAGAAATGCCAACTTACATTTATATGTGGGAAGGAGCAATCAGCGTCCACTGGATTTGAGTAGTTAGCCAAAGTATTTACAGACGCCTTGGCTATTTCAGGGCTCACATTCCTTCTACCTGCCACTGTGAATACAAACTGGCTCTTGCAAGTGCTGTCAAATCCAAAGCCAAGTATGTCCTTCATCCAGAAAACTGCTATTAAGAATATCAGTCAGCAGGTGCCCCTTCCCACCCACCCCCCATTGCCTCCGCTAACTGTAGCCTGCAGTTAGTTGATATAGCAGAAAAGCAAAAGTGACGGAATATGGTTGTTTATCTTTCTGTGATGGGGAAGGAATGGCTTTCAGGGCAATCCGCTGGTAGAAAAAAAATGGGGAGAAATATGACCTCCCAAGTGTAGATCATGATGAGAATGAAGTATCAATTCAATATATTTGAGATGGTGTTAACTTTTCCTAGCTTTTAAATGCTATATGCAAAAAGAATAGATTATAAGAATATTCTGTCCTCAGTGAGTTTTAGTTCATGGAGTGTTGGCACAGGTTTTCAAAAATGAAAATGTATAAGGAGTTCCTAATCTGTCTTCAGTTTTTGTCCATCTTAGCCATCAAGCTGGATTCACACACACAAAAGACAGGAATGAATTTGTGGATCCTGTTTACAACTTCTGCTTCAAGATGGTGGACAAAATTATTGTGTCTGCTACACTGCAATGGATGGATGGATGTTAAGTATCATACCTACATTGCAGTGTAACAGACACAGTAATTAACTTGAGAGAATAACATACACTACTTTATTGCTGCTGCTGCTGCTCTTCTTTCAGAATTCAGAAAAAAAATGAACCTTTCTGATTATGAAAATCAATGAATATGCTCAGTATCTGTGTGAAACAATATGAAGCAGTTACTTCAGGTAGCAAATTTCAAAAGGGACACCATGTCATTTTTCTTCCTACACTACAGTGTCTACTTCTTCAGTTTGTTCTTATCAAGATCCATTCCAAAGATGTGCAGCTAACCTGGCTTTTCATTTTTGGCTCACTTTTTATATGCATTTCTAGAAATGTCCTTGCCTTGTTGTTTCCCTGGCATATTCCAGCCTTCACACTTTTCAAACCCTCTTAAAACTTCACTTTTATTTATAACATTGCTTCATTGGAAACCTCTCATGAATTCAATTATATTATCTAAACTGTTCAAAATGATTTTTTCCCCTTAAAAATAACTATTACTTACTTTACATAAAATGTAAAATTTTGTGCTATGTGTCAGCAAATTTTCTTTTGACAAGTCTATTTTAAGTACTGCAGCTTATAATATTTGACTGGAGAACCAGTCTCATACACCTTTCCCTAACATTTCATTCATTCAGAGCTTTTGGGAGGGATGAAACCAATATTTCCCTGATCAGATCAGCTTTTCAACAATCTGGTTTTCAACAGCTTTTTCCAATCTGGTGCTGTCCAAATAGAATGAGTTAAGAATCTCCTAAATCCCCAACCAGTTAAGGGGAATCCTGGAGAATGCTCTGTAGTTTAACCTTCTCCTGCTTAGTTGAAAAAAGCTGTTCTACAAGACCCTTCAACATTCCCATTCAATTTCCTAGGATAATTTCAGATATATATATATATATATATATATAATCTAAAGCTTTTATTTACATAGTATCTTTGTTTGAGAATATACCTGCTCTAATAAATTTGGATAGACAAATGAAAAAATACATAGTATTTAGATTATTAGCATGATTAAAACATTATATAATAAGTATTTTTCATATTGGATGTACGACCATCTCTAACAAACAGCAAAAGCTTGGAAGGTCATATTATCTGTAGAAAAAAAAATAAGATAATGGATTTTCTCCACACATTTGGTTGAGGCTTTCTTCTCTCCCTATGGAAGAATGCTGAAATTCATTGGGTAATTCATATTTGAATCTTACTCTGAAATATATCTTTGATAAGGTTGATGTAGCGTCACCCAGGTAGCTCTTAAGCAGCATTGGCTTAGTGAGTACAGCTGAGTAACTGCAGTCATTTTGGAATTTCTTTGGTCCATTTTCTCCTCCATGTGAAATCAGCAGGAATTCATGCAGTCAGTGAAGTATAGTTTAATGAAACCTTTGCAAATCCACTGCACCATTCATCTAAATGAATCTCTCTCATGCCTAAATAGGAAATACTGAAGGACAAATATTTTTGTGTTTGGGAGAGATTCTCCAGGGACATGTGCACATATAATGGAAGCTGTGTGAGTAATGAGTGACAGTTTCTTAAAGGTTAATATTTTCTTTAATCTATTTCCATAACAGGAAAAAGAGGGGGAAATACTATGTTAAGCACAAGGTGTGCTTTGGGGATTAGAAAAACAATCTCTGCTGTTATGTATATCTAAGACTACAGGGAACAATATGAATAACACAAACAGATTTTATTATATTGCATGAAATATAGAAATGCCTCAAATATGTTTCCCTCTGTTATTTAAAAGAGAGAGAGATAGAGGCTCAGGAATTGTTAGATTTTTTTTTTGCTTCCTCCTAAAAACTAAAATTGTCCATAATATTGGACTAGCCTCTTTGATTGTCATGTAAAGTAATGAAACCATTAAATGCACAGTATTAAGCAGAGACAAGATGCAATTAGCCAAGAAATTACTCTGATCTCGGTGACATTTTCAAAAAATCATAATACAATATACATGGGAAGACATGATTGGCAGACTAATCCAGTTTTGATGGAATGTAGTCCACATACTGAGAGTAAAGCAGTACATGACCAGATAAAACTCACAGCTGTGGATCCCTGATATGTCCTTACAGCCTTGTCACCCTGGAAATTCCTCAGGTTTAAAAGATGATGAAAGTATCGACCATTAATGACAGGATCATCCCCTACCCTGAAATAAAATGTACTAATCCCTTTTGCTAGGTCTATGAATTCCTAATATAAATTATATAAACTCTAGTAATTCATCTCTGTTAGCACAGTTGTGTTTGGAAATTGTACAGCAGTCTTTGCCCTGTTTGAAATGCCAGATGAAAGGAAGACATGTTCGTTTAAGCTATGGTATAAAAGTAATTTAACACAGGGAACAGAATAACTTCTGGATAATGAGCGCAAGATATGGGAGGAAATGGAAGGAAATGCTAAAGTTCTAAAGTGGTGGGGGAGGCTGATCGAAAGAAGGGGGCAAGAATAGATATATAAAAAATAGGGTTAAAACATGGCTTTAGCTGTTAAGATGATTTAGTGCCAGAGTAAAGAATGTTATAAAGTCTGACTTTAAAGAAAAACACAGAGTGGCTGTATATGTCTTACAAATACTTGGCCTGGAGAGTCCCCTTTTTTAAAAAAAAGAATCATTAAAACAGTGAGTTGCAAATGCCTTTGGATAAGGCAAGTGGCAGAGAGAGGGTACCCCTTAAATATTCATTAGAAATAACATTAGAATAGTTGCCAATTTAGCATGTACAATCCTTTGTAATACAGATTGTGCTTACACAGACTACTCAGGAGTTATAGGGACATTGTACACTGTAGTTGGGATGGGATCCAAATGGATGCTTTCTGAATCTATATGACATACCTTTTCCCTGAAAAGTAGCAATCAAACATGTTGCTTTTTACACAATCTGTTTAGCTCGGCATTCTCTCTCTGACTTAGAGGGGCTCTCCAGGGTCTCAGATTAGGCATCCTGCAACCAGGTCCTTTTAACTGGAAATCTTGAGTATTGATTCTTTGCCCGGAAAGCCTGATGTAATGGCATGTTTAGAACCAAAGAAATTCACATTCTAAGCAGCTGGACATCCCTCCATGATCATTTAAGAGAACAGTCTCTTCACCAGTTCACATAGGAACAAAGAGTCATAGGCCGAAAAAGGCTCCACCTTTGGAAGCTAGGGGATAAATGGTATTCTCAAGTGGAAAAAGAACCCAGTTGCTGAGGTTTCTATAACCTTATCCTATCTTCTTTCAATAAAACTTGGTAAAGAAACTATAGAAGAATCTTGCTTACTATGGAGATAGGAGAGCCAGGAACTTGATACTTGCATTCTACCAGGAGGCTTGGGACTTTCCTGTAGATAGCAAAGTTAAACATCATTTCCAGCCTTAAAGAAAATGGGGGAAATACTTGGTTTAATGAAACATCATCATCCATGAATGTAAGAGGAAAGAATTCACTGCTACATTATGACAGAGAAAGGGACCCACAGATATTCCTGATATTCTCATACCTGAGCTTATGGTGTTTGTGGATCCTGTCAAGTCTTTCTGAAAGTTACTGCTGCTGTGTTGTGTTAACTGAATTTTTAACTTATGTATTTGAAATGTTGTAAGCTGGCCAGTCAGGTAGCCTTGAAAATCCAAGGTGTGGCGTGATGTGGCGTGGCATGGCATAGAATAGAATAGATAACAGAACAGAATAGAATTTGGAAGAATAATATATGTTAAATATCAGAAGTTTTTCTGTGTGCTAGTATAATGAGATGTGGAGTCTGGTTTAAAAAGGTAGTACAGGTAGTCCTCGTTTAATGACCACCAGTTCAGTGACCATTCAAAGTTACAACGGCACTGAACGAGTGGAATTTATGACTGGTCCTCAAAGTTCCAGCCATCCCAGGACCCCCATGGTCACGTGATTGTGATCTGGGTACTTGGCAATCAGCTTGCATTTTCAACGGTTGCAGTATCCTGCAGTCACATGATCACCATTTTCAACCTTCCCTGCCACCTTCCTACAAGCAAAGTCAATGGGGAAACCAGTTGGGAAGGTGGCAAGTCACTCCAGTAAGTCACTCGCATACTCCCCCACCCAGCAGCAGCTACCCCTGGTCCCTCCATGCTCATGCTCACACCACACCTTGTCAGCCTAACTTCTGTCCAACTTGTCTGCTGCTTTTCCCCTCGCCTTCTGCTTTTGAGGGATTGGCCAAGATCTAGTCTCACTATACTACTCCACTATTCAAACTCATCCTCTGTCTCTCCCTCTCTCACCCACACAGAGTTAATATAATTTAGTGCTTTAAGACCAATACTTTATGAAGCTGAAGAAGAAAATTTCAGTCTTTGATATCTGACTCTAGAAGCAAGAGCCTTTAGAGTTTCTTTTGCTTAAAATCATTATAGTAAGATCAAAAGCTGGAAGAATAACAAGCTTTCACAACATGGACTTAGAAACATCCTATATATATTTCAGATTTCAGCAAGCTGAAAATCTTCAAACTTCTGCTAGAAATCTACTTGCTTTTCTGCAATCACTTCTAAGAAACTTGGAGAGAGAGAACTGAACTGTATTCTTTATGGCTACAAGTGCATTAGCTAACAGATGCATTAAAAATAATAGGAATGGTGGATAGCACTTTAAACTTTTGAACAAAGGGTTTCAAGTACTTCACCTCACTCACACTTACCACATCCCATAAGAATAGCCATTCTAGAAAAGCAAAAGCCCATCCTAATCCAGCAATTTGTTTCTCACAACCAGATGCCTCTGGGATGCTAACAAGCAAGAGATGGAAATATATCCCTCTAACACCATTGCTCCCCTGCATGCTGTCCCAGATCTGGAGGTAGCATTAAATATTCTGGAGCAATAGCTCTTGCAAAGCTGCCCTCCTTGAATTATTTGTCCATTTCCCAAATTGAATTATTTGAATTGCATAACACTGGGAAGTCAATATTATTTGCCATATTGCATGCGAAGTATACTTAATGTTTTTACAGATGAACTCATTCTCAGCTACTATGGGCACCAGTTGTCAGTGAGCATAACTGCCATGGAGCTCAGGTCCCATAATTTGGGAGGGTGGCAATCTTTTTAATATTTGTAAAAAGCTTTATTCAAAACACTTTATCTTCAGTTTATAAAACGAATGGCAAGGGTTGATCAATCAGTAAGCATCTTCTTATCTGAAGATCTATATATTCTTATACTCCTAAATACCTTATTCAGCATTATATGATCAAAGCCTCTCCTATTTAAGAGGGTTTTTTTTCCAGTAGCCTTCTTCAGACATCATGTTAAACTACAGTTTAGCACATATCCCAAACCTGGCATCCACCAGTGTATAACATTCTGAGCTGAAACTCATGCATATAGTATTAAACCATAACACAAACATCATATTATCTCTCTCTCTCTCTCTCTCTCTCTCTTTATCTCTATCTCTATCATCTATCTACAGTATCTCATACAGAGACAAATCATATGCATTATATGATTAAGAGACCATGGGGTAAAAATGAAACCTGGGGCCCTTCTAGGTTGCTATAGGCCTGTACTTCTATATTACAGTTCAGACAAAACCTCAGAAAGAAACTTCCCTCTGTATTTTAACTGTTCTTGATATAAGATGAGATGCTGTGAAGTGAGTTGAGGATGCTTTGTGCTTCTCAGAAGGTTTATAACACCTAACAAGACCATCAAATCTTAAGAAATAGAAAAAAGCCGGTTTCAAATGTAAGGAAATGCCTTACCTTTCCATGAATTATTTCTTTCACAACAGTGAAATCTCCTCAGGCAAAGGGCAGCCAACCTATTTCACATACCAAATGAGATCTTCTTGCTTCCTTAAATTCTCCCTGAAAATAAACTACCTTTGTGATTTCTTCCAGCAATTCAGCTTGAAATATTACCAGGCGAGACCATCTCTTTGGAAAAAAAAATTCAAAACAAACTCAACATCATGCATGTTTAATCTAAACAAACTCAGGAAAAAAAAAAATACAGTGCTGGAATGTTCTAATCCCAGTTTATTTCTATATTCAACACAAGTCAGTTGAGTTAAAGTAAAAGCACTTCTAAAATAACCAGATAAATAGAAGATTTCAATATTTTGTCATTTATGCTAAATTTCTTTAGAGTTATCACAGAATTATCTTACAGAATGACCAGAATTATCAGAATTGAAGAAATATCAGAAGTATTAGCAAGTGCAGCATAGCTTACTGAAACTTCTGCTATAATTTAGCTGATTTTTCAAAAAATAAAATCCCAATTAAAATAAGATGCTCTTGCATGTATATTGTTCTGATTATATAGTTATTCATTCCCCCTCTTTCTTTTACCTGATGAATACCAATATTTATGTTGGAACTATATTATTGTTTCCAACCTAAATATTGGTGTTCATCAGGGCTCACAAAGAGTTGGACACAACTTAATGACTGAACAACAACAAAAATATTATTGTACCCAAATGAACATTTTTTAGGGTAACATAAATGTGGGGGAAAAGAAAAATGAAATATATTGTTCTTCTGAGATCTGTTTCTTGGGAGATCTTTTCAGTTAAAAAGGAGGTTGTCAGCATCTATAAAATACGTTTCTTTTCTTAAACATAGTGAGATACTCTGTGTGTGTATATGTCTGTGTGTGCATATCAGCAGAGTTAGACACTGTTGTTTAAGTTTATTTAGAAAATGCAGCAATGTTTTAATAGTTTTCGAAAAACTTCATTGCTGCTGCTGACACTGCCTCTATCACTACTATTTCTTCTTCCTCCTCCTCTTCCTCCTCCCCCTCTTCTTCTTCCTCCTCCTCCTCCTCTTCAGCTACCACTACAACTATATTACTACTGTCACTACATTAAAAAGTTAGATCAAAAGTTGTATACTAAAAATAATACATCCTTAGCAATTTCCAAGTGTTCTGGGCATTTACTTTATAAATTTACTGTAATGATTTGGCTCTGTACAGTAAGAGAAGCCATTTTCATTATGTTTGTAAAGCATTGCACTAAAATCCACCACCTCCTAAAATATATCTGCAAAAGAATAATTTTCTGTTGAAAAGATTAAACAGCGGCTAGGTGCTTTTTTTTAATAAAGAGAATTAAATGGCAGCTTACATAATTAACACAAATGGAAAAGGAGTCCCCCCATCTGCTATTTTGGGGGTGGAAGCAAGTAAGGGTGGGAGAAATCTCACTCACTTTAAAGAAATGTTAAATACTTCTTTTCTGTCAACATTTGAAATAGCTATTTGACAGGGTTGTTATGGCTAATTAATTACTTTCGTTTGGTCTAAGTTGTATACTCGGAGATGAATTGTACATGATAATAAGGCAAGGCTGTGTGAGGAAGACCTTTGGTGGTCTGTACAGTGTGTGCTGCCTCATTACAGAACTAGCTATCTGCAGGAAGTCTGACATTGAAAGGTACCACACATCCCATAATGCCCTTCCCTGAGATGATTGTAGCTTCTTCCTAAAACTGATGATTAGGAGAGAGAAAAAGCAAAACGGAATGCGGTATGAATATTTCATGTAAATGCAAGCAGGCACTTACTGGACGCAGAATTTGATTGATGCTAGAGTGCTCCTAAATGCCTTGACATTGAAGGGTTTATACAATGAAGGCTTCAAGAGAGGCAGTTAATATTAGAATATAGCTGTATTTAGCTGGAGAGCTCTTTATTATTAGCTGATATTAAACAAGACCATAGGCCTCGGATTTCAGTAAGTGGATCTAGATAAAAAGAGCAGAAATCTATGGAAGATAAGACATTTAAGAATCCTATTCCTGGGCCAGTACGGCAACCTGCTTAATTCAGGCTGCAGTTTCAAACACACTTATCTGACAGTAAGTCCTACTGATCTCAGATTTACTTCTGAGTAGGTATGCAGAGATCGTACTGTCAGTTTTAGTCCCTTTCTATGATGCCATTAATAAAGGGGCAAGAAACATGGATTCAATTTTGCTTCACCCTATCAATGAAAGATTAGAAAATGTAGAGAAACAAAAATTACTTTCAGTCAAGTAAGAAAAATCACATATTGAGCAATGATTCATTCTGAAGATTTTTTTGCTTTCCAAATTGCTATCAGGGGAAGAAAAGTTGCATGCTTTGGGTAACTGATTGTTTTAGGATTCTCCCCAACCCGATTTCACAAGTACAGCAGCATAGAAGTAGGAAGATGTACGTTGACTGGGGTGGGCAATGTTTTTGGGATGAGGATTTGAAATGATTCCCTCCAAATCTTCAGCAGCTACTTCAGTGAGTGGGAAGTGTGGTGCAAGCAACAGCAGTGAATTGGGCCACAATACATGTGTTTATGCATGTATAATACTGTACACACACAAACACACACACACAATTTCTTCTGCCCTTTGGAACAAATTTATTGAGGCAGGGGACCAAACTAAAGGCTGTTCTTCTCCCCAGATTGCTATGTAGCTTTAACTAAGGTAGCCAATCTTTTTTGTGGGGGGGGGGGGCATCTAGGAGAATCAAAGAATGGGACTGAGGACAGACATAATTACCAGAGTAAACAGGTTGAAAATTTTCAGCCCATTTTGGGTAGTTGTTTAAGGGACACGTTGAAGGGTGCCTTTTGCCCCTATTCAACTCCCAGAATCCCACAAATGCAAAACAAGGGTCCAAAAATTCATCAAGAACCATTCATTTTTTTAAAAAATTCATCAAGAAAGAGTGGAAGAGCCAGGTTATAACTCTCTCTCACCTCGGCCAGCAGTCCTGATATGAGCAGGAGTGCTATTTAGGAATGGGGAAAGAGCAAACTTGATAGAATTACTCAGGTGAGCAAGTTTTAAGCTCCTCTTGACACAAAAGCAGTGGGGCATAAAATCCTCACTTCACATATGCGCTGACAGTGTCTGAGCTGCCGAAACTGGCTAGGAAAGGGAACTGGGGCACCTCGTGGGATCATTCACTAGAAATGTTGGCCCAGTGTAACACAGCTGTGAAAATGGCAGCTTTCCTGCTAGGCATCAGAGGAAAGAGCTTGGAAACAAAAGGTCAAACCTGAGGCAATAAGGCAGAGGGCAAACTTGAATAGTTACCTCATTCCCCTCCTGACCCCTCCCTACTCTGCTCTCTACTATTTTAGTTTACAGTAATATTGTCTTTTTTGACACGCTGGTAGAAGCATTCCAAACAAAGCACTGGACCATCAGTACCCCATCTTTTTATTTATATTTATATTTATATTTATATTTATATTTATATTTATATTTATATTTATATTTATATTTATATTTATATTTATATTTATATTTATATTTATATAAATGTTTTTAAGGTTGCCTCTTAGGGCTCCAAATATAGTTTTATGCTTGGGGCTGGTGGTTTTGCTCACAGCACACTAATTTCCTACCAAGGCTACCAAGGAATATGTCTCTGGACACGGTGGGGCCCACAGGATATCTAAGACTCAGAAACCTAAGGTTAGGAGAAGAATAGCATAAAGATTTAGAAAATTATGCATAGGATGTCAAAAGTGGAAAAAAATGGATAGGCAGAAACTTTGTTCCCATTCTTGTGATGTTGAGACCCACCTAGGGTCATGCAATGAAGCTGAACATTAGAAGATTTAGGACAGATAAAAGGAAGTATTTATTCACATAATGCCTAGTTAGATTTAGAATTTGCTAATGCAAGATGTAGTGATGGTTACCAGCCTAGATGTCTTTAAAAGATAAATCAAGGAGAATAAAGTTGGGAATAACATTAATTACCATGGCCATTTGATACATCCAGCATCAGAAGCAATATGCTTTTGAATATCAGTTCTGGGGAAAACACAGCATGGAGAACTTTACCAATTATATATTGTACAATGTTTATGATAAAGAAAAATTATTAAAAGTGTTGAGCTCTATTCTAAGGAAAGATTACGGCATTTGAGACTTTTTAGCCTAGAAAAAAAGTGAGTAAGATTATAGAAGGATATAAAGTCATGCATGGTATGGGAAATATGGGTAGATATTCTTCCTTCTCACACAGTATTAGAACTCAGGATCATCAATCGAAGGTAAATGTAGGAGAGTCAGGACCAGTAAAAGTAAATACTACTTTAGTCAATGCATGGTTAAACTGGTTTTTTAAAAACACTAGAATAATCCATGGAACATTGGTCAGCTAGTGGCAGCTTAGTCTTGATAGCTTTCTACTACCTCCTGAATCAAAGATCAGATACTTTAATACCAGCCACTGGGGCAACAATGGAAGAAGATGGTCTCTTTCACAGTCTGCGTATGAGGTTCAAGAACAATCTGGCCAGTCACAGAATAACGGTGGCCTTGCATAGCAGAGTTCTTGTCTTAATTGGTGGTGGAGATCTAAGATCTCAAGGACAGATGTGTTAGCATGGACCATCTGAAATTCTGTTCCAGTCCTTCAATTTCACATGGCATGGCGTGAAACTCATAGAAGTATGAAGCTATGTGAATCTGGGACTGGTTTGGGATGTGGAAAAAGAAAGACATAATGAGAATTTCTTCATGGGTACTTAGCAGTGCAATCAGTAATGGGAATTTCTTCATGGGTACTTAGCAATACAGTCAGTCAGAATAGAAAGAATACATTCTTGGAGAAATATCAGGAAATGTTACTAATAATTGGGACTAGTGGCAGCCTACATCTGTTTATATATTGCTTTTTTAAATGATTCTATGGCCTACAAAATTTGCCAGAGAGAGTGAAATAGTGTGTTATTACCAAAAGCAACGCTGAGGTGTTTTGGAATGGTTAGCAAAATTTGTTCTCAGATTTCTTATCCCATTACAGTCTCTACTTTCTCTTAGCCTTAACCAATGAAGTCCTTAGCAATTTCCAGCAGTGAATATTCCTTCTGTGATTGTTACAGTTGTCATTGTCTGAATTGTCCATTATGGATGCTTTACTTCTTTGTACACCGAAATGTATACATACCCTGATGCTTGTATAAAAACTGTATAAACCATTCAAGTTGAGGTGGATCAAGAATGTACAGTGAATTAGTGGACTAGGACAGAACAAAAGGAAACCTGCACAACCTTGTTGTTCTCCCTGCTTTTTTGTGGGCATCATCCATTGGAATTGGGCAGCTTAAAATTTTAAATACATAAATACGTAATCAACTGCCGGCGACATCCTCCAGGGGCAAGGGAAAGAAGAATGGGAATGGAAACATGTATACTGCTCTTCAATGAGAGATGGGTTTCTGAATACTGGATGTCTTTGTCATAAATTAAACCCATATTTTGTTTATGATTTCATGGATTGTCATTTGGCTTTCTTTAATAATCAGAGCCATGATCTGAAACAACAGAGCCACAGAAATGGCTTCCCAGCTGTTGTTCAGACATAGCTGAGAATGTATGATAAGGATCTAGGTGTTAGAAGTATATCCCTTTTCAATATTGCAAGGTCCTGTTCAGAACATCCAGCTGTGTACTGTTAGAATAGAGAGATGTCCAGCTTCTTTTCCTTTGACACAATATGCAAATAATTCAATAAAGAAAGAAAGGGATGCAGTGATTATCAGGAATGATATCACTATAGTTTTGAAGTAATTTATAAATATGGAGCTTGAATGTAGAGATCCAGCATCGAACACTGATGTGCCAAAGTGCAGTGCTTCCACAGCATACTTTCAGTGGGACAATCAACTTCACCAAATTACTTCCTTTACTTTAAAATACCTAGGCTTCTGAACTTCAAAGTGTACTTGGCTCTTCCCACCCCCAAAATAGTAGGCACAATTAGCTGAGTCATTTCTATCCATCATTTATGCCATGCTTTCAGAACCTCTGTTTTGTGGGCCTATTCCAGTCTGTGAAGATTTCTCAACCAAGAGATAGCTAGTATGACACCATGGTTGTTAAACTAGAATTGAGGAGACCCATGTGCAATTCTGCCCTCAACTATGGAAATTTCCTGGGTGATATTTTCTCTGAGTTCAACCTCCTCACAGTTTGGTTCTTGTAAGGGAAAAAATAGAGCAGGCGATATTATGTATGCCATCTTAAGTTTCTGGAGGAAAGATGGGACGAATGAAATAAAAACAAACCAGACAGCTTACAGAATTTTAAGGTCTGTACTTCCATGACACCACTCCTCCAGCTGTGCTTTAATGTGGATAAGGTCATTATTCTCTTGTTGGTGTGGAATTAACTTAGAATTTTAGGTTTAGAATCTATTAACTGGCATGTGATATCAAGGCTTACTACTAGCTATACTATGAATTATTTCATTATTTTACTTTCTTGGAGGGGCCATGATTTTTATTGTCAAGTTTTCATTTAATAAGAAGTAAAAACTACTTCTGCTCTCTTATGGATTTAGTCTCATGACTTTTCTTGTAGGGCTCTTAGCTACCCCATTTCTCTCAGAAATAAATTCAGCCAAAAGTGAACCTCACACAAAAGCTTCTCTACTGTACATTGTCATCTGTGTGGCTTTCCCTCAGGATATTTGTTCCTTAATAATCACCCCAAAAAGGTGGAGATTCTGAAGAGAAGTGTGGCCAGTCTTTTTTAACCTGACATTCTTATCATACAGTACTTTAGGCTTAAATGGAGTTTGGTATGCTATAGTATGTTTATGTAGACAGATATATTTTTTTTAAAAAAAATGGTGAATTCCTCTAATGTATTTGCTCAGGAAACATCAGCCAAATAAACAACCAATTCCACCAGTTACTGATACCAAGGATGTTCAACTTCTTTACCTATGGTATCAATTATGTGTTATATTCAACTCGTGAAGACAGAATTGGCAAATGCATTCCTTGTTCTTGCCTTATATTCAGTGTGAAGAAGTTCCAGTCCTTCTGAATCCCCATCCAAAAGTGTTCACCTCCTAGTGGTGTTCCTTCCTCTGTGACTGGGCCGTACCATGTGGTAAATGATCTGCAAGTTTTAACAACTGCCGCTATGCAGAAATATTTTTGGTGGCTCCCACATGTGTTTGACGAAACCCTAGCATGTTTTTACACAGCCCATCACAAAGGTCCCTTTTGCACGTGATATGCTACAAGGTGGTGGAACTGTAGCTGATGGGTATTTAGGCAAGCACCATCACATTTTAATGGCACAGTTAGATATTTATGAAAAGAGGTGCTTTCAATTTTATCTCAGTAGTATAGATCAATTTTCAGGACAGAGTTCCTAACAGTGTATTCATAGGCTGGGTACAAAACCAATTTTATCTGCTTCACTGGTGTGTGAACTGTATAAGAAAAGACATCTTTTTACTCTCTGATAGCTTATCTTCCTTGGTGACCATTTATGCGTGCTCTTGTAAATATACATATTTTACAGGGGAAAAAAGCTCTTTAAACTATCCTTTGAGATGACCTTGAAAGAAGAACATTTGAATCTTCCAGGAAATTAGCAGCAAAGTGTGTTTGGGTAATGATCGGTGGGGTGAGAAATGCCACTCAAAGCAGTAGAAATCATCGGTGCAGCCGGCTATTTAATAATATGGGTCTCTCATAAAGGCAGGTTTTGACGAGGAAGTATAAAAGGGGTGGAGGCGGGGCGGCAGAATTAGCATTCAACTGTAGAAAATTTTCTACAAAACTGAGAAAGCTCTAAAATGTTTCTCCTCACAGGTCAAGGTTATTTCTGGAAGAAAAAATGAAAATAATCAAGAAATATGCAGATTATTTCAGCTTCTACATGTCATGATTCATATCTATATGGAAAAATAATGAAGTTTTTCTAAGTGATAACCTGGGGTCATCTTATAAATAACAAAAATATATCTTAATGTTAACACCTTTAAACTTCCCAAATCCTCCTCCTTTCTATTTTTTCCTGATGTTTCCCAAGCCAATTTAAGATACTACTCAGTCACCTGTCCATCATGGTTTCCTTTTTTCTGTTCTCATTCATTGCATATACATTTGATGGCCGTTTCAGAACAGACTGTAACAATTCCATAGACTTCCATAATACAGATGTAAGTCTCTAGAGCTGACCATCTCTTTGCAGGCCCACATATCCTTGCTCTGCTTTTATGCAATAAACATCTGCAGATGCAAAAGCTGCTTGTTAAAAGCAGAACAAACGCAAAAACAAATCCCTCAACCTTATCTCTTCAGTCTATAATAGGTATGTATTTGCAGTGTGATTTCATAGACAGAACTGAGAGCAAACAATAAATTTATTGGAGGAGTAAGTCACCATCAGATATACAACATAAAAATAATACAGACTGTGAATATGGGTACCCTGGACCAGATATACCTTGGAACAGATACGATTGCATCCTGAAGGTATAAATGAACTGAAGTGAATTTATCAGAGTAACCTTATAAAATGACAATGCTGTGTAAATGACAGATCTGAACTACATCACTATCCAGCCAGGATGTTGATTGTCTTAGTAGCAACCTATTTATTAACACAATTTCTATGCTGCTCTAGTCTCATGATTTATACAGATTAAGTTATTCTGTGTATTTGCTCCAGATGAAGAAAAAGAAAATTCAATTCCATAACAGTCAAAGCACACTATATAATATTACAGAGAGTTGTTGGGTTTTTTTAAAAAAAAATTAACACTCAATGAATGTATAGTCCAGGAATTCTCAGCCTGGGTCCCATGAAACCCTAGGGTTCTGTGAGAGGTCACTAGGGGTTCCCTGGGAGATCATGATTTATTTAAAAAATATTTCAAATTCAGGCAACTTCACATTAAAGAGGTAAGTTTCATTCTTTAAGTTTAGTTTAAGAACACCATTAAGGCATATATACAGGCCTACACATGAAACGAATATAATAATTTTGTAACTTCTCACCTATATTTGAGCCTGAATGTGCAGGGGTTTCCTGAGGCCTGAAAAATATTTCAAGGGTTCCTCCAGGGTCAAAAGGTTGAGAAAGGCTGGTCTAGTCCCTTAAGAAGTAAGCAGGGCTGTTTGTGGGGTGTAATCAAAAAGGTCAAGATGGTAGCCACAACAGTACAACTGAAGCTCCACCTGTTGTTTTTTTTTATGTGCATCACCCTGCAGATACCCCTGAATGTAAGGGATTACCATATGAGAAAGATCCATCATCTCTGTGCTGGAGACTGGATCCACTTGCCCCATTCTACCAGTCTACAGCATAGCAATAGGGTAGACTGATTTCTCAAGTCTAAAAAGGTATTTATTTCTCAAGTCTAAAAAGCTATATAATTCTTTTTAACAATTGTCATAGGTTCCAAACAATATGGTTCCAATCATTTGTTTCACTGGGCTGTCCTTCCTCTTCTCTTTCAACATTTGATTTTTCTGATCTTCCGATTAAATATTCCTCTCTTCCTTCCTCATTTCAGCTTGTATTTTCCCTTCTAATGACATGTTAGAGAGTTAGACCACATCAGAATTAAGAGAAACGAGTCTCTTCTTTCAAGCTGTCATTGGTACTCTTTAACAGAGATGGGGAAGAAATTTCTGCTTTCAAACCAATGCCTCAATTGAAACTCAGCAATCTTTCACAATTAACATTTTTCTGCATTTTGCAATTAGAAATGAATTATTTTAGAAAAAATAGCTTGCAAAGGGCAACATTGCAAGCCGAAATATATGTTACAGAAATTATGAACAAAAATACATTTTTAGAACTAAAATGAAAATGGGATCAGCCAGTTTAAGATTGGGAAAAAAATAAAAAAAAGTAGGGCAATGGAAACTGAGTCACCTCTTCTTATTCCATACCAGTGATGTGATCCTGAATCTCTTCTCTAGGTTGTGAACCTGGGGGGCTTCATTACCCTTCAACTCTTCCTTCCTTCTGACACTTAAACTCCTGGCAGGGGGACCATTAATATTCCCTGCCACTTGCCCCTTCCACTGTTCACTTGAGCATCTTGACTCTCTCTTACTGAAACAAAGGGGAAAACAACTGCAACCTATTGCTGCAAACCATGGAGGCCTCTCAAAACTAGGTGCTGCTTGGCAGGGATGCCCACCTGGTGAAGTTATCCCTTTTTGCAATGCCTAAACACAACTTTTCTTTCTTTCCTCCCCTACCTAGTTACTCATCTCACCCACAACTGGGTTTGTTCCCCTTCCCACCCTTCCTCTAACTCCATCTTCAGTTTCTGCTTTTCCCCTTTTTTCTGTTTCTGATGGAAGGTACTATGGGGAATGTGTGTTTGTACTTGCTTAATTTGGCATATAAGAGACAGAATTGTTGATACATGCAAGTGGAGATCAATTGATAGTCTAATGCAGTACCTTATTTTACAGGCAGTTAATTTTAATTGGTTGTTATAAATTCAATTAATAAAAAATAGGGTTGTTCTGTTTTTGTCAATGGGACAACTCTGGCCCTTCCCTTTTCTTGGTATGTGACTTTTGACAGGCACACATTCACACATACCCATACACACATGCATATCATATGCATATTCTTTATGGGGGAAAAGAAATCTCCAGGACTGGTTTCAGTGGGAGTTGGCACCCTGAGGTTGACATGGTTTCGAGAAGCAGGTCATCATGCAAGCTTTTTTACTTTTCTGCTATTCTTTCTTTTGGGGATGGGAAGAACTGCCTTAGAATGTAGGGTTGTCTTCTTTTTGTATATAAATGGGATCATGAGCATTAAAATGAACAAAACATTCTCAGTGGATTGGTTCCAAATACCTAAGAACCTTGGCTAAATAAAAGGGTAGTTCCTCTTTCTTTCTTCCTTCCTTCCTTCCTTCCTTCCTTCCTTCCTCCACTCCTTTCTTTTCAATAAGACAGAAGTGGTTTGTCTTGGACATTTTTAAACTTCCCAGTCAGTCTGCAACCCTGGAATTTTCTTGGTGATCTACTACCCAAGTATTAGGTAGCCTGATCTTACTTGGTTTCCAAACCCAGACAGGGCCAGCCAGGTGTTGCCATCAACCAGGTGTTGCCATCTGCTGCATCTAAACAGGCTTCACACATTTAATGGTAGAATCTTACAAACATCTGGTGGGAGGAGATGGGCGGTGACAAATTTGATTGATAGATAGATAGATAGATAGATAGATAGATAGATAGATAGATAGATAGATAGATAGATGTAACAGTATTTAGAGAGGCAGTTTTGTGTAGCAGTTAAGTTGCTGGATGGAATGGTATGTGGGAATGACCTTGGGAAATTGGGCCCAAAGATGCTGCCTAGGGAACAGTCAGATAAGAGACAGCATAGTCCATAGCTGGATAGTGGGTGGGGCAAGAGGCTCAGAAGAGACCCTCCCTAATTTCTCAGGGTGTAAAGGGGACAGAGGGAGAACTGTACTTTCAGACTTGAAAGGTTCTGTTAATGTAGCCTTACAATAAAGTAGAATTAGCTCATCTGGCCATGTTTCCTGTCTGGTCCACCTGGTAAGGCCGACGCTGGATTAGAAAGCAGGAAACTTCCTTAGACATGAAAGCCAGCTGGGTGACTTTCAGCCAGTCACTCTCTTAGCTCATCTCACAGGGTTGTTGTTGTGGGGAAAATAGGAGGCAAGTATAAAATAGTTGTACAAAATAAGGCAGGATATATATCTAATTAATATTTAATGCTAACCTACTGAGCTCAGGAATACTATCTTCCGTTACATATCCTGTCAAGTCTCACACATAGGGATCCCACATAAAGGATATTTTTTTCTTGAATGCTGTCAGCATATATCATGAAAAACTCAAGCATATTTACTTGCAATATATTTTTTGAGAAGAGGACTGGAAATTCTCTTTGCATATTATTACTTTCATATGCCATTTATACAATTTATTTGAAAAATGCTGAAAATTGTCCTGCTCTCTCCAAGCATGCATTATACAGCAACAAATAAGGATCACAGTATTTAATCACATTCTTTTTCTAGAAAGTATGTTTGGGTTGATTATAGTATTTTCTAATGACGAGGAAAAGGAGCCCTTGGAGTTTTTTTCCCCCAATATATGAAAATCCACCCCCCACCAACTTGCTATTTTTTCCCTAAGGTCTAAAATTAGCCTAAAGCCTAAATCAGTGTTTTTCAGACTTGGCAACTTTAACATGTATTGACTTCAACTCCCAGTATTCCCCATGCCAGTCATCATGCTGGCTGGGGAATTCTGGGAGTTGAAGTCCACACATCTTAGAGTTGCCAAGTCTGAAAAACACTGCTTTAAAGTATTGCACTGAGGTCCCAGTTCAAGTCCATCTACAGCTGTAACTCTCTGCAAGATTTGGGGCCACTCACAATGGCCCAGCCCTTTCTACCTCACAGAGTTGTTGTTGTGGGAAAATATTGGAGGAGGAACTGCTACATACATTGCCTTGAGTTCTTGGGCTACAGGCAGGACAAAAATCTAATTACTGAATTAATAAACATTTATTTAGAAGAAAATAGCTTCAGGAGCCAATGGCCACTATAGCTGTAGAAAGGAAAGGAGGAAAATAATCACTTTTCTGAATAGATTCTTCTTGCCTTTATCCTCCTCAGTATTAAGAAGATGCTAACTGCAAAAATTTATAAATGAACATATTTCAAATCATGAGCCAGGTGAAGAGAAAGGGGCCTGTCCTTGTAAATCATTTTTTTTCTAATTGTTACATGTTCATAAATCATATTCCATTTTAAACAGGTCTTCCTGCCTGTTGTTAATGTCAGCCTTTTACTGAGAGTAACACTGACTGAAATACAGAATCAACTGAGACTTCAGAATGTAAAGTAATCCAGAATAGATGGCCTTTTGGTTATGGGTATTCAGTCTTACAGCTGTCCTGATCTCAGCAGGAGATTCTGCTAAGACATATTTACAAGATGTCTGGTCAAAGTAATTACACTAAGAATGGAGTAAAACAAAAAGAAGAAAATAACACCTATTCTGCCAATGAAAAACACATTTTTAAAATTTAATCTAGAATTCTGGTCCATATCATTCTTGTCAATTCACTACTGTATTTCTTTAGAAAATATTTCCAAAATCTGAATCTTGAACTTTGGATAAATAATACAAATAAAATATTTATTTTATTTGTATTATTTATCCAAATATTTATTTTATTTGTATTATTTATCCAAATATTTATTTTATTTGTATTATTTATCCAAATATTTATTTTATTTGTATTATTTATCCAAATATTTATTTTATTTGTATTATTTATCCAAATATTTATTTTATTTGTATTATTTATCCAAATATTTATTTTATTTGTATTATTTATCCAAAGTTCAAGATTCAGATTTTGGAAATATTTTCTAAAGAAATACAGTAGTGAATTAACAAGAATGATATGGACCAGAATTCTAGATTAAATTTTTAATTTTGTGGCCATCTCCCATCTTGGTTTTTTGGTGTGTTTTGATCCTGCCTCTACATATTTAGTGCAAATGTTGGAGGCAAGGAAGTCTACATGAATAAAATGTAAGGGGTAAAGTCTTCCACGGGAGCTGATCTAGTGTAATCCAGTCTGCATAGAAGTCTACATATGCAGCCTTTTCGGGGTTAAGTCACCATGTCTGTTTGTGCAGATTGAGGATGGGGCTGGCCTGAAACTGTTACTTTGGAAATGTGGTTAGCATCCTTTAATGCCTGGAAGCCCTTGGCAGGATTTTTTTTTTACAGATAATTTATGGGCTTGCCATAGGACAAAGAGGTAGCAACTTACCAGAATCTATTGCAATATGTAGTGGAAACATGGGCACTTCTTGACTGAATACTTGTGCCTCTGAAAGTATGAAAGTTTTATTTTAAAAAAACATGTGGTGTCCCAGCCTACACCTCAGGAGGAAATCCTGTCTTCTACATTCTGAAAGGGAAGGGATCATTGCTGTAAAAGCAAAAGAGTATTTACAGGAATGTTTTTCGTCTCTCTTCTTTTTTCCACTTACAATTTTCTTGCTAAAACCATATCTGAAATGTGAAAGCCACATCAAGATGAAAGAAATCGAGCTACAAACTATCAATATGATACTGCCAGATTTAAGCATTTTTATGTCCCATTTCAGCAGGAAAATCCAAGAGCATCTGAAAACATTTGTGCAAGTAACTCATAATTAACGGTGGGAGGTAAAGGTAAAGGTTTCCCTTGACGTAAAGTCCAGTCGAGTCCGACTCTAGGGGGCGGTGCTCATCTCCGTTTCTAAGCCTTGGAGCCGGCGTTGTCATAGACACTTCCGGGTCATGTGGCCAGCATGACTCACGGAACGCCGGGAAGGAATGCTTTAATCTAAAGATCGTAAACATAACTTTCTTTGGGGATTGTAGGTAGGACAGAATGGAAAGTGGCACATGACTCCAACACCATACTTCTCAGAAGTGAAAAATCAGTGCTGTCAAGAAAATTCAGGACTTTTGTGAGATAATAGGCTGATCTGAATGGTTCTTCCACTTCAAGAAAGATGGTGGAAGCTTATGCAAATAAGGGCATCATCTCTCTCACATTTCATAGAAAACCCACCTCACATTTGATCCACCACATTTTTGGTGGGTATTGTGCTGCTTCCCCAGTATGCATATGAGGGTGCCTAGCTAATAAAGTTCTCACATTTGTCACTTCACATGATAGTACAGTTCCTTTTCCCTCTCTTTCTCTCTTTCACCTGTACCATTTTCACTGCAGTGAGACTTTTTCGAAATCTACAAAACTGTTGCTAACTATTTAACATTGACTGTCGCAGGCAAATTTCACTCCAATTTTTAAATGCAGATCTATACTTGCAGTCCATCAACTGGTGTATATGGGACTAACTGGTAAGACTTTTATAAGAGAAAAGGTGGGGGGGGAACCTCACTTAATAAAGAGCATATCAAGAGCCCAGCTGTGGCTAATGTGCATAAAAAATTCAGCCTGTCAGATTTTCACTTTTCTAATTCAGTAATCTAAATAATTTATTTGACATTTTAGCTCAAGATGACCTTTCCAGGGAAAAAATTACTGTTTTAAACTTTTAGCAAGTGCAACCACTGCAGCAGAGTGCCTGTTGAAGTCTGCATTTTCCCAAATGAGCAAAGGTTAATCTTGTACCACAGCTCAAACACATCTCTGACCCTTTTAAACAAGTTCACCAAATGTCAGTTAATTTTTTAAAATCTAATTTAAATTAGATTGTAATATTTGTGTATAACTAGTCTCCCCATCCCCCTAGTCCGGGTTTTGTTTCTTACGCACAGAGAGCACCTGATATAAGTTTCAGATTGAAAGCATATAATGGAATGGTTTGTTTCATGCAAGTCGTGTCATTCTAAGAAACTACCCTTCATACAAAGCATTGTTTGGGAAACAAGATCCAAAATATGGAGATGAATAGGTGGATATGTTTAAAAAGTTAGTTCCAGCAGGAGCATGTATGTATGGGTTCGAGGCTCTCTAAACCTGGTTATCCAACTGTGGGAATGAGGTCATGAACTATGTCTAGAAATGTAATAAATGTATTCCTTGCTATCTTTATAGCTAAATGTTGCATTGGTTGCAAACATTTATAAATGTTGCAAACTTCCCAGAAGTTTGATTTTAGATAAAATAATTTTTCACACAATATCTTCTTTGCATGTTGCTGTTTGTTTAGCTAGCTTTGAACTTATTTTTTAAAAAAACGTTTCAAGATAGCATATTTTCTTTTTTTCACATAATGGGCTATAATTTTCCCAAGTTTAGGTGACTACATACATTCTTTGTCTTTCACTTTAGGAATCCATTGGAAATGCAATACTGAAATCTCAGTGAGGTCTTGGGAGACTGGAACATCATCGTTATTTCTGTTCATCATTAGTTCTTTTTTAAGGGAAAGGAATTGGTTTTGAATCTCCATCCTGGCTATATGTTCGAAGGCCCATTATAATTAGAACTCTTTATATCTGCATTAAATAGAACAGTCAGGCAGTATCAGTATGCATGACAGAGCGTTACGTGTTTTAAATCCCATGTTCATAGAGCCTTCTCATTCATTTTTATCTCCCTCAGATTCAGCTTCTTTCTCAATAAATTAAAAGTCAAGGAAATCACAGTGTTCTAAGTTACTTAAATAGGAAGTGAAAATAATAGATCCCTAACTTGTTTCCTGTTCTTACAGTATAAACTTTCTTGGGTATAAAAATACAAAATAATGTCATGATTTAAGACAGCATCCCAGTGTCTTCTTTGGTTGCTGTTCAGTGGCCTTTAGAAACTCTTTCAACTGAAAATGGGTAAAAGAGTTTCTCCCTATTCTGACATAGAAAACAGATGAAAACTTTAGCATAAACCCTAAAATAAACTTAACAGAGCTTTAAACAGAAGGGCAAAGCCCATACATCCCCACTCTCCCTGCTGCTGAAAACATATTCAAAAGCCCATCCCTGTCCTAATGTGCAATATGGTTCCACCTGCTTTCTATCATTCATTCATTCATTCATTCATATTTCAAATTTCATCACTGCCCATCTCCCTCAAAAGAGGGACTCTTTAGTTGCAATCATAGCTGCAAACTTGTGGCTCTTTTCCCCACATGTGGCTCTCAGATACAAAAAGGGGATGATGATGATGATGATGATGATGATGATGATGATGATGATGAATGGACAGCTGAGGCCAGTGTGTGCATTTTCCCTCCTGTGCTATAAAAGAAGACATATTTAAATATTCTTTCCCTTTTACACTTTTAATAAATGAGATTCCACTTGACCACTACTACTTACAACTTAGTTACTTACTTACTTACTGTATTCTGCCTAGCTGACTTTGGCTGATCTCAAAAAGCTAGGCAGGGATAAACCTGGTTAGTAGTTTGCTGAGCTACAGATTATTCTGAGAAGTTGAAAAACATCCTGAAAAAAGGCAGTGGCAAACCACTTCTGTGCTATTGCCAGGAAAACTACATGGATATGTCCATACAGTTACCAGAAGGCAATCGGTATTTTTATACCTCTGTTAGATGAAAAAGCCACCAAGCTGGTATAAAACATGTGAAAACATAATGCAGTAAAAATATTCTTAAAAGCCACTACTAAAATTATCTTGACATATCAACAGTAAAAAACAGATCATTATAAAATAATCATTAAAAGCTCTGCCTTAACACTTTTTTAAAAAGCTGAAAGAACAGGGCCAATCATAGATTTAAAGAGATGGTATGTTATTGTTTAGGACCAACACCAGAAAAAGCCTTTTATGAATTGTCAACAAACAGTCCTCTCTGACTGGCACCAGCCTCCAAAGATCCCCTTCTGCTGATGCTGATAATTGGACCCCCATATGCTTTTAGGGCTAGGCACAGGTACAGGGGTCAAAGTCTTCAGATACCTTCAGACTTGTTGTGTCTGTGTGTGTGTGTGAGAGAGAGAGAGAGATTTAACTTTGTTGTTGTTTATTCGTTCAGTCGCTTCCGACTCTTCGTGACTTCATGGACCAGTCCACGCCAGAGCTTCCTGTCGGTCGTCAACACCCCCAGCTCCCCCAGGGACGAATCCATCACCTCTAGAATATCATCCATCCATCTTGTCCTTGGTCGGCCCCTCTTCCTTTTGCCCTCCACTCTCCCTAGCACCAGCATCTTCTCCAGGGTGTCCTCTCTTCTCATTATGTGGCCAAAGTATTTCAGTTTTGCCTTTAATATCATTCCCTCAAGTGAGGAGTCTGGCTTTATTTCCTGGAGGATGGACTGGTTTGATCTTCTTGCAGTCCAAGGCACTCTCAGAATTTTCCTCCAACACCACAGTTCAAAAGCATCGATCTTCCTTCTCTCAACCTTCCTTACGGTCCAGCTCTCGCAGCCATATGTTACTACGGGGAACACCATTGCTTTAACTATGCAGACCTTTGTTGTCAGTGTGAGGTCTCTGCTCTTAACTATTTTATCGAGATTTGTCATTGCTCTTCTCCCAAGGATTAAGGGTCTTCTGATTTCCTGACTGCAGTCAGCATCTGCAGTAATCTTCGCACTTAGAAATACAAAGTCTTTCACTGCCTCTACATTTTCTCCCTCTATTTGCCAGTTATCAATCAAGCTAGTTGCATAATCTTGGTTTTTTTGAGGTTTAGCTGCAAGCCAGCTTTTGCACTTCCTTCTTTCACCTTCATCATAAGGCTCCTCAGTTCCTCTTCGCTTTCAGCCATCAAAGTGGTATCATCTGCATATCTGAGATTGTTAATGTTTCTTCCAGCGATTTTAACTCCAGCCTTGGATTCCTCAAGCCCAGCATGTCGCATGATGTGTTCTGCATACAAGTTGAATAGGTAGGGTGAGAGTATACAGCCCTGCCGTACTCCTTTCCCAATCTTAAACCTGTCCGTTGTTCCGTGGTCTGTTCTTACTGTTGCTACTTGGTCGTTATACAGATTTCTCAGGAGGCATACAAGATGACTTGGTATCCCCATACCACTAAGAACTTGCCACAATTTGTTATGGTCCACACAGTCAAAGGCTTTAGAATAGTCAATAAAACAGAAATAAATGTTTTTCTGAAACTCCCTGGCTGTTTCCATTATCCAGCGGATATTGGCAATTTGGTCCCTAGTTCCTCTGCCTTTTCTAAACCCAGCTTGTACATCTGGCAATTCTCGCTCCATGAATTGCTGAAGTCTACCTTGCAGAATCTTGAGCATTACCTTACTGGCATGTGAAATGAGTGCCACTGTTCGATAGTTGGAACATGCTTTAGTGTTTCCCTTTTTTGGTATGGGGATATAAGTTGATTTTTTCCAATCTGATGGCCATTCCTGTGTTTTCCAAATTTGCTAGCATATAGCATGCATTACCTTGACAGCATCATCTCGCAAGATTTTGAACAGTTCAGCTGGGATGCCGTTGTCTCCTGCTGCCTTGTTATTAGCAATGCTTCTTAAGGCCCATTCAATCTCACTCTTCATGATGTCTGGCTCTAGCTCCCTGACCACATCGTCAAAGCTATCCCCAATATTGTTATCCTTCCTATACAGGCCTTCTGTATATTCTTGCCACCTTTTCTTGATCTCTTCTTCTTCTGTTAGGTCCTTGCCATCTTTGTTTTTGATCATACCCATTTTTGCCTGGAATTTACCTCCAATGTTTCTAATTTTCTGGAAGAGGTCTCTTGTCCTTCCTATTCTATTGTCTTCTTCCAGTTCTGCGCATTGCTTGTTTAAAAATAATTCCTTATCTCTTCTGGCTAACCTCTGGAATTTTGCATTTAATTGGGCATATCTCCCCCTATCACTGTTGCCTTTTGCTTTCCTTCTTTCTTGGGCTACTTCTAGTGTCTCAGCAGACAGCCATTTTGCCTTCTTGGTTTTCTCTTTCTTTGGGATGTATTTTGTTGCCGCCTCCTGAACAATGTTGCGAACTTCTGTCCATAGTTCTTCCGGGACCCTATCTACTAAGTCCAGTCCCTTAAATCTGTTCTTCACCTCCACTGCATATTCCTTAGGAATATTAGTGAGCTCATATCTAGCTGATCTGTGGGTCTTCCCTAATCTCTTTAGTCTGATCCTAAATTGTGCAATAAGAAGTTCGTGATCTGAACTACAGTCAGCTCCAGGTCTTGTTTTTACCGACTGTATAGATGTCCACCACCTTTGACTGCAAAGGATGTAGTCAATCTGATTTCGGTGTTGTCCGTCTGGGGAAGTCCATGTATAAAGCCGTCTCTTAGGTTGTTGGAAGAGAGTGTTTGTTATGCAGAGTGAGTTGTCTTGGCAAAATTCTATCAGCCTATGTCCTGCTTCATTTTGTTCTCCCAGGCCACGCTTACCTGTAATTCCAGGTGTCATTCGACTGCCCACTTTAGCATTCCAGTCTCCTGTGATGAAAATAACATCTCTTTTAGGCGTGTTGTCCAGTAGGTGCTGCAGATCCTCATAGAACTGCTCTACTTCAGCTTCTTCAGCATTTGTGGTTGGGGCGTATATTTGGATCACTGTGATGTTAGATGGCTTGCCCTGAATTCGAATTGAGATCATTCGTTTTTTGGATTGTATCCAAGCACTGCTTTAGCCACTTTACTATTAATTATGAAGGCTACTCCATTTCTTCTGTGGTCCTCTTGTCCACAGTAGTAGAACTGGTGGTCATCTGATGTGAAGTGGCCCATTCCAGTCCATTTCAGTTCACTGACACCCAAAATGTCTATCTTTAATCTTGACATCTCCCCAATAACCACATCCAATTTGCCCTGGCTCATAGATCTTACATTCCAGGTTCCAATGGTGTGTTGATCCTTAGAACATCGGATTCACTGTTCACCACCAGCACCGTCGGCCGCTAGCCGTCCTTTCGGCTTTGAGCTAGCTGCGTCATCACGTCTGGGGCTAGTTGAACTCATCCTCTGTTCCTCCCCAGTAGAATTTTGACCATCTTCCGACCTGGGGGTCTCATCTTCCGATGGTATACCGACATATCTCTGGTTGTACTGATCCATTTAGTTTTCACAGCAAGAATACTGGGGTGGGTTGCCATTACCTTCCCCAGGGATCACATTTAGTCTGACCTCTCTGTCATGACCTTCCTGTCTTGGGTGGCCCTTCACGATTCAGCTCATGGCATCATTGAGGTGCTCAAGCTCCAGCACCATGACAAGGTAACGATCCTTTGCTGAAGGAGATTTAACTAGAGTGTGATAATTGTAGTTAAACAAGACTGCCTCCACAAAAGTCCCACCTGACAACTAAGTACAGTTACCTAAAAATGACATGACTGCAGGAATTATTCTCGGAGAATGAAATAGAGCATCAGGTTCAAAGTCTAGGAAGGGACAGCAGACTCCAGGGGTATTCACAGGGTATGAGGAAAAAAATGTAAAGATGGTGGCCACAATGGGGTGATTGATTGATTGATTGACTGATTAAATTTATATAACTGCCCATCTCACTGCCATGACTCTGGGCAGCTTACAAGTTTTTTGTTTTTTTTTAAGTACAAAAACAACCAAAAAATAACTGCAAAAAATCATTAAAAATATTAAAAACAATAAAACTATTAAAACCACAAAAACAACCTGCAGAAGAGCACTGTTCATTTCCCAAAAAGTACAACCATTTAGCATCAACATCACCAGATCCCCAGGCCAGATGGCAAAGCCATGTCTTCAGGCCCTTCCAGAAGGCCAGCAAGGTCAGGACCAATCTCACCTCAGGGGAATGACGTTCCAAAGGGTGGGCACTGCGGCAATAATGGCTCTCCTCCTGGGTCCCATCAGATGACACTCCTTCATAGTAGGACCCGCAACTTGCCCTTTCTGCCTGATCTGATGGGACAGGTAGTGTGGGGAGAGGCAGTCCCTCTAGTACCCCAGCCCCATGCCATGTAGGTCTTTATAGGTCATCACCAGCACTTTGAATTGAACCTGGAAGCAAACTGGTAGCCAGTGCTGCTCATGGAGCAGAGGTGTAAATGCATTGAACCAGGTGCATACATAACTGCCCATGCCTCCACATTTTGTACCAGCTGAAGCTTCCAGATGCTCTTCAAGGGCAACCCCATGTAGAGCACATTACAGTAATCTATATGGGAGGTCACCAGGGTGTGAATGACTAAGTGTAGGGCCTCCCAATCCAGGAATAGGTGCAACTGTCACACAACCCAAAGTTGAGCCCTCCTAGCTGTGAATGTCACCTGCTCTTCAGGCAGGAGTTGTGAGTCCAGGAGAAATCTCAGATTGCACACCAGTGTCACCTGATCCAGAACTAAAGATGGTAAATTCCCAGATTTTGGTGGCCCCAAGACCCAAAGCCACTCAGTCTTGCCAGAGTTGAATCAAAGTGAAGGTGTCAGACTCCTCCAATCAAAGGGTTCACAGAATCCTTTATCGGAGCATCTTCCATCACTTCCTTATCAATGGCTTAGACTCTCTGTCGCTGGATGGGAGGGGGTGTGAAGTTGGAGTGTGAATTGCATGATTATGGCTACAGATTTATGATGGGGCACATCAAGGCCAGTGGTTAGAAATACACCAGGAACACCACCTGGATGGGAACGGGGGTGACATACTTTCATGGGAAAGGGAGGCAGACAAGGGAATGTAGTTTTAAATGTATGTTTTAGCAGGAATTCTCCATTTGCAGCTTTACTTCTGTCCTAGTCATTTTGCTTCATTAAACAGTTAAAGAATCCAGACTCCTGACTGTTATTGTGTGAATGCTCGAATGGTCTAGTGCTGACATTAAGCTGTGAATCCATTGTGTTCGAAGACTCTTCCTGAGGAAGTAACTCAGTTGAGAGTTAACGAAATAATGCCTAAACATGGAAGAACCAAGGCGAAGCAGCTGTCGCCCTCAACCTCTACTGAGAGGACGGTGCTGTATGCCAAGGAGGAAGAAGAGAAGGTAGAGTTGGAAGAGAGCTCCAGGAGCGGGGAAAGTGAGTGCAAACTGGAAACCCGGCTCAATGCCACTGAGCTGGAAAGCGCGCTCCTTACCCTAGACTTCGTGAGAGAGCCCAAGACTCCCGACGCAATACTGGAGGAACCAGAGATGAGACCTTTGCAGTTGGGTGCCAAGGAGGTGGAGGAGAGAGCACCTCCACCTTTGGAGGCACACGTGAGGGTGCTGAGCCTGGGGTCTCGTGGAACTGTGACAGAAACTGATGGGACCCTGCAAGCGAATTGGGGACTGGAGGCGAGGATGTCTGCCATGGAGGTGATGATGCATCATGTGTCAAAAACCCTCAACACTACGGCATATCCCCTGGTGGAAATTTCAAGCCAACTCTCCAGGGTGGCATCGCCCAACCCATGGGGAAGACACCGCACCATCATCCCACCCAGGGGGTTCGATTCCCCAACGAGGTGATGAAGGAGCAGAGGCCACTCGGAAAGTCAAAAGGAGTTGGAGTGACCCAATGCTGGCAGGGCGCCACCTCTGGGGACCCCAAAGGAGATTCAAGTCAAGTTCAATGGATACCCCCAACAGTTGGTGTTTTTCTTGACCAACGTGTCCATCTATATGAGAGAATTTGGGTCCTGCTTCCCCACAGAATATAAGAAGGTGAGCCAGGTGGGCACGAGGCTCCAGGGAGCCATGGCAGACTGGTATGTGCAGCTGCATGATGCCATGGCCCCTGAACTACACAGTTTGAGGGAGTTCATGTAAGCCCTGAGAGAGAGGTTCAAGGACCCGCTGGACAAAATGAAGGCGAAATCGGCCATCCAGCAGCTTAGGCAAGGGGGGAAAAGTGTGGCACAGTATACCATGGAATTCAAAGCCCTGACCGGGAAAGTTATGGACTGGTCGGAGACTACCAAGATTGACTATTTTAAGGGGGAGTTGCAGCCGGAGGTCCTCAGATGGGCACTCTGCAGAGGAGACCACCCCCCACTCTAAAATAAATGATTTGCCTGGCTGGAGAGGTCAAAAATACCCAGTACCAATTTCGCAGGGAACTAAGAGCACAAGAAGCAGGGAGGAACACTGGGGCTCCAGGCCAGTTCCCTTTTGCTCAACGAAAGCTATTTTGAGAGAAGGAAGAGCCTAAAGACCGCACCTGGAAAAAGGGCAGCTGTTTCAAATGTGGTAAGGACACCCATCGAGCAGCAGAGTGTCCCCACAGAGAGCCAGAACCCATCAAAGGTGGGACAAAACCAGCCAAGACCCCACCAACCAAATGCAAAGGGGCAGCCGTGACCACATTGGTGTACAGAAACCTGGATGAGGGGCCACTGCTGGAGTCAAGTGAAGACTCCGAACCAGAAGACCAGAAGTCGGTGGGAAACGAATTTCATCTGTTTTGAATTGCGCCCGCGAACAGGTGGAGAATCCCAGGCACAACCCACTGGTTTCGGAGGAGGACGACAGAGAGGACCCTCTGGTGAGTGATGACTGCCCCATGCTGCTAGTCAGGGTAGAAGTAAAAAAACTTAAGAGCACACCACAAAGCCAACCTGTCGGCGATGTTAGATTCAGGGTGCACTAAATGCTTAATACACCCTGCATTAATCAACACACTGAGCCTTAAAACTAAGAGACTTAAGCAGCCCATCATTTTTACCCAAATGGATGGATCCATTGCCCATGGGGGCCCCATAGAGTTTCAAACTGAGACTGTAGCCATAAGGGTGGGGGGGCACAAGGAAACCTTGCAATTCATTGTAGCCCCCGTAGCAAACTATTCAATCATATTGGGGCTCCCGTGGCTAAAAAGCAGAAAATTGCACATAGATTGGGGTACAGGTGCTTTAATATTTAAAGAAGGTGTCAGCAACCCGCTGGTCCCACCACCCAAAACCAGGGAAGTGGTGGGAATACTCCTGAACCAAATGCCCAAGGAAATGCCTGAGGCAATTGTAGCCATATCAACCGAATATTCAGACTTTCTTGATGTCTTTGATGAGAAAGAATCTGACCAGTTACCACCTCACAGAAAAATGGACTGTGCCATAGAAATTGACCCAGCAGCTAAGTTACCCAAGCCAAAAAATGTACGCTATGTCTGAGACTGAGAAAAAGGTCCTCAGGGAATTCATAGATAAAAACCTGGCTAGGGGTTTCATTGAGCCTGCTAGCTTGCCGTTGGTCACCCCGGTGCTTTTCCAGGCAAAGAAGGATGGCTCCCTAAGATTGTGTACAGATTACTGCGGAATAAATGCAATCTCAGTAACCAACCAATATCCCCTCCCTCTCATAAAAGACATGCTCTCACACCTATTGAAGGGGAAGGTGTTCACTAAGCTTGATCTCAGAGAAGCCTATTTCAGAATCCGAACCAGGGAGGGGGACGAATGGAAGACGGCTTTCAATTGCCCGCTGGGCTCTTTCCAATACAAGGTTCTCCCTCTGGAGTTGGCTGGGGCTCCTGGAGTATTCATGCAATACATCAGTGAGGTCCTCCATGAGCATTTGTAAAAGGGGGTCTTGGTGTATTTAGATGATATTCTGATCCACTCTGAAAATCTAGAGGACCACATCCCCTTGGTTAGGAAAGTACTCCAAAAACTGAGGGATGCTCAGCTCTATGCTAAGCTTCCCAAGTGTGAATTTCACAAGACTCAACTAGACTACTTGGGCTATCGTATTTCTTCAAATGGCATTGAAATGGACCCAGATAAGGTACAAGACATAAGAGGTTGGGAGCCACCTCGCACCAGAAGGCAACTTCAAAGTTTTCTCAGTTTCACCAATTTCTACAGACAATTTATCCCCCAATTTGCTCAAATTGCACTGCCCCTGACAAACTTATTTAAAACTAGGGAGAGGGGGGAGACATGGAAAGTAACTTCCCCGGAAGCAAAGCTTGCTTGGTCGAATGACTGCCAAGCTGCCTTTGATTGTCTAAAAGCTCTGTTCACAGAAGAACCAATTCTAGCTCACCCAGACCCAAACCGCCCCTTCATTGTACAAGCAGATGCTTCTGACTCAGCCGTAGGGGCCGTTTTGGTTCAAAAGGATGAAAATGATTTTCCCCGCCCATGTGCGTACCTCTCCCACAAGTTCAGACTCTGAGTGCAATTGGCACATATGGGAAAAAGAGGCTTTTGTGGTCAAAACTGCCTTAATGCATTGGAGGCATTTATTAGAGGGCTCCAAACATCCTTTTGAGGTCTGGACTGATCATAAAAACCTCCAAGCTTTACAAACTCCCAGAAAGTTAAATGGCAAGCAAATTCATTGGGCTCATTTTTTTAGCCGCTTTAATTTCACCCTAAATTTCCTCCCTGGCAAGAGGAACTTCCTTGCTGATGCACTTTCTCGCCTTCCACAATATAATACAACCCACTGAGAAATTGTGGATACTGTTTTTTCCCAAAAGCAGCTTGGAATGGCTTGTGTAATGCGCAAACAAGCAGTAGCCGGGAAAGTGAAAGTGCAGGCAGACCTGAAAGAGGAACCGCTTCAGGCGTTCTCTAACGATCCTTGGCTACAATGTAACAAAGCCCAATTGACTGAAATTGACAATGTTTGGTATTGCAACAATAAAATCTAGGAGCCTGAGTCTTTGCGCAAAACAATTCTCCGCTGTTCCCATGATCTTAAATCTGCAGGACATTTTGCCTTCACCAAAACTCTACATTTGGTCAGGTGCCAATTTTGGTGGCCCTCCCTTCACTCTGACATGCAGTCCTACATCACCTCGTGCCACATCTGTGCTCAATCGAAAAGGAAACAGGGGAAACCACAAGGACTTTTACAACCTGTTGCCTCCCCTCAATCCCCATGGAAAGAAATTGCTATGGATTTCATTGTGGACTTAAGCCTGTGCCTGATTCTTCTAAGTGGCACCTGCCTGCACCAACCCCTCCACCCATCATGGTTGATGGTCATCAGCATTTTGAAGTTAAAGACATCCTGGACTCTCATTTTCATCACAGATCATTGAAATATTTAATTCAATGGAAACACTTTCCAGATCCTGAGTGGGTTGATGCATGTCATGTAAACGCACCCCTTTTAACAAGAAAATTTCATTTAAAATACCCTTCCAAACCCTCTCCTTACTAACAAGATTTCCCCATTATATCCTCTTTCTTTTATTCCAGTTATTCTGTCTTCTGCTTTGATATTATGTATCTAATTTTTGATGGGGGACAATATGTCAGACTCCTCCGATCAAAGGGTTCACAGAATCCCTTATCGGAGCATCTTCCATCACTTCCTTATCAATGGCTTAGACTCTCTGTCGCCGGATGGGAGGGGTGTGAAGTTGGAGTGTGAATTGCATGATTATGGCTACAGATTTATGATGGGGCACATCAAGGCCAGTGGTTAGAAATACACCAGGAACACCACCTGGATGGGAAGGGGGGTGACATACGTTTGTGGGAAAGGGAGGCAGACAAGGGAATGTAGTTTTAAATGTATGTTTTAGCAGGAATTCTCCATTCGCAGCTTTACTTCTGTCCTAGTCACTTTGCTTCATTAAACAGTTAAAGGAATCCAGATTCCTGACTGTTCTTGTGTGAACACTCGAATGGTCTAGTGCTGACAGAAGGACTGCCTCTTCCCAATTACATCTGTCTGTCCCATCAGGTCCAGCAGGAAAGGTAAGCTGCAGGTCCTGTCTGCTAACAAATTCCACCTTGTGGGACCCAGAAGACATACCTTTTCTGCTGTGGCTCCTGCTCTCTGGAACATCATTCCCCCTGAGGTGAGGTTGGCCCCATCCTTGTTAGCCTTCTGGAAAGCCCTTAAAACATGGTCTTTCCAGCAACCTTGGGGATCCCATGGGGAGTCTGCAAGGTGGTTGTATAATATTAGGTGACTATTACTCTTCTACAATCTTGCCTTTTTCATCTTTTTATTTTGATTTATGTTCAGTGTTTTAAGATTGGCTGTGTTGTTTTAATTGTTGCTGTGCTTTTATGCCACCCAGAGTCATGTTATCTGATATGAGTGGCCATATAAATTTGCTAAATAAATAAGTCTGTTGTTCCCCATCCAAACCCCCACAGCCTCCAGGCACTGAAACAGGACATCAACAGGGGCAGAGATATAAAGCTGGGTGTCATCAGCATACTTCATGTAGATGTTAAACAGGAACACAGAAAGTACCAAACCTTGCATCACCCCACACAGTAGGGGCCAAGGGTGGGACCTCTTGCTCCTGATCAACACTGACTGAAACCAGCCCCGAAGGAAGGAAGAAAGCCAGCACAATACAGTACTCCCAACCCCCAGAGCCAACCCAGAAGGATACCATGATCAACAGTATTGAAGGCCACTGAGAGGTCAAGTAGAGCAAGGATGGATGCAATATCCTCATCCCACACCCACCAGAGGTCATCTCAAAACACAACCAATGCTGTTTCAGTCCCATACCTGGGCCAATTGAAAGGGATCCAGATAATCTGCTTCATCCAGGGGCCTCTGAAGCTGTTGCATGACCACCTTCTCAACAACCTTCCCTAAAAGAGAAGGTCAGATACTACATAAAAATTGGGTCCAGCAATGGCTTTTTGACGGGGGGAGAACCAATGCCTCTTTAAGTGGCAGAGGAACCACCCCCTCTCTCAAGGAAGAATTCACCACCATTGAAACCTCACCACATGTCACAGCCTGGGAGGCTTTCACCAACTAGGAGGGGCAGGGTCTAATATGCAGATGACCAGGCTTACAGTCATGAAGACTTTATCCACTTCCTTAGGTCTAACAAGTTCAAACTCTTCCCAGATAACATGGCAGAATTGTACCCTAGCCCCCCCACAGGAACTGTACCAAGGCTGGATTTAACTGGGTGAAAATCAGAATGATTTTGTCCGACAGATGTTCTGCAAAATCCTGTGTGGCCTTGCAGGTGCACTTCAGAGTCCACTCTACCTAAGAGATATCTGGTCACTCTAAACAAGGCTGCCAGACACAATAAGGGAGAGGTTTTGACACTTTGCCACCCTTACTCCCACAAGGTAGGCCTTAATAGCGGTTCTAACCCTTGTTCAGTCAAGTTCATTCTTCACTGACCTCCAGCAATACTCCAGGCATCTCTTCACCTGCTTCATCTCCCTCAACTCTTCTGTAAATTGTATCTGCCAGGATCTGTGAAAGGAGAGAGGTCCCATGGGTGCAATCCAATCCAGGGCCTCTGCCGCCCTCTTGTTCCAGGCAACAAACAAGGCCTCAGATGGACCATTCAGCAAGCCAACAGGAACAACTCCCAGCTCCTTTTGAAACCCATTCAGGTCCATCAGTTGCCTGGGATGGATCATTCAAATGGGTTCTGCCTCCCTGCGGTGAGGGGTTACACCAGAAAATTCCATGGCCAGGGCCTCTGAAGGTCTACTGACTAGGCACTGGGGAGCAGCTCAGGGGGCTGGAATGCAAAATCAGC
Source organism: Candoia aspera (assembly GCF_035149785.1). Lineage (NCBI taxonomy): Eukaryota > Metazoa > Chordata > Lepidosauria > Squamata > Candoiidae > Candoia > Candoia aspera. Next base: position 284,317,252 of record NC_086153.1, on the reverse strand, counting down.
ACAAGATACCTAAGCCGTGTTACCCAACAGTGGCCTGCCCCTTGTCTCCTGCCATACCTTCCCATACCCTTCACCACTAAGATGTTTTGACCCTGTGATTGAAGCTAAGTCCTTTTTTCCTATGTGTATCCCATGTGCCTCATAGCCACTGTCTTGATTTTTTTGTACCACACCCTGCAGACACCCCTGGCAGACGCTGGGGATGAGGACCCACTGCACACCTAGGAATACAGACTCCTGAAAGGGCAAGGCTAGAGAATCAGTATGCAGAAGGCTAAAGGGGAATTTTCCTTGAGAGTAGTTGGTTGGCTTATGAGGAAAGCTCTGCTTCCCCACAGGGGGATGAGTTCTATGAGCTGAAACACAGAAGGCTGAACTTGCCAACAGACTAGTGTTTGAGCAATGATTGCAGCTTGATTCTTGCTTGGGCTTGAATCCCTGAGTGATACAGTTGAGCTACGACTATCTTCAGACTGGGTTTTATTTCCTGATCTAAATTAAAGGACTGTGGAGTCCTTGATGCTCTCTGAGTTTCGTTGTTTGCTTGCAGATGTTTCATTACCTGACTAGGTAACATCATCAGTGCACTGATGATGTTATATCAGTAAACTGATGATGTTATATCAGTAAACTGATGATGTTATATCATCAGGGCACTGATGATGTTATATCAGTACACTGATGATGTTACCTGGTCAGGTAATGAAACGTCTGCAAGCAAACAAACAAGGTCAGAGAGCAAGGACTCCACAGTTCAACCCTGAGCTACAGATATTCTCTATGAAATTAAAGGAGCCAGGAGAAGTAATTTGCCTGAATTAAAGTCCTTGTAGAACCAGAGACAAAGAACTAAACTGACTCTACTCCTGCTCCTGTACCTGTATTTGTTCTTTTAAATAATCACTAGGTACAGTACATGTAACATCTAGAGTGACCCTAAAGCACTGGATTTATATCAGTATAAAAATGTAATGTATCCATTTGATAAAAACATGTAACAAGCTGGTCACTTGGGAAGAATATCCTAAATATTGGCCAGTTGACCAGAAAGTTTCTCACAACTGAATTAATCTCATTTAATACGTATATTGAACACAAGTTATATTCATATTATGATTTCAATTGTGTTCAACAGTTACAAATAAAAATGAGGCTCAGAAGTAGCTGGACCTAAGTGGTCAATCATCTCACCTGAGCCTCTAACTGACTTTATGCTCTTTAGTACTTAAGTCTTAACAATTTGACAGTCTAGAAATACCTAGTGGGGTATTTCTGCTACTGTCTGAATGCAGCCGCGTTGATCTACCCTGAGAGAGTCAGTGTTACATCTTTGTTGCTTGGCAGAAACTAAACTGGAGAATCTGTTAGAAGGATAGATGTCTTCCACCATCCAAGATTATTGTACAGTATGAAGGCATTATATTGAAAGAACAGTAAGGACCAGATTCTTTAACAAAATAATATGTTTTCTGAGTTTTCTACATGTATCTCCACACCATTTCCCAGCTTTTTAAAAAAAAAAACAACGAACAAATAATAACTCTTACATTACTGTCAATCGCATCAGCAGCTTTTGCCATCTTCAGGGTGAGTGTCAGACAGGGGGAACAGGCTGCCCCAGAGGCTAAACTTAAACACCAACTTCTCAAAAATGTGCTAAGTTGTACAGATAATTGTCTAGTGCACTTATGAACCATATCCAGTATATCATTTCAATTCATTAACTGCTGTAAAAAAAAGATGCAAAGATATTGCTCTTTTTAACAGAAAACATTAACAAAAATGTTGCACCAGTATCAAAATACTTTTTATGAGCCTATAAAATCCTCCATAGAATAAAAAGCTAAATTCACCCCTCCCTGAAAATCTCTAAATAAAAAACAAAAAAGCCAGGTTAACTATAAGAAGACTAAAAGACTAGTCCAACTAGCAGGCAAAAGAAGAGCATAAAATCCTGAAAAGGTTCCACCTCTGACTCTGCACATGTTATTGTCAGTTTATTTTTACTGTGATTCTTGTTTTTAGTGTTATAAGGACTCAGGGTGGATTCATTTGATACTTCTTTGGATTTAATTTACTATTTTTAAAATGTTTGTGCAAGCAACTTTGGAAATTCCCCTGCTTTGGAAGGTGCCATATAAATTTCAAATAAATAAAAGTGAAATGGCTAAAAATGTACAGCGATTCATCAAACCAAGTGATCAGTTCAGCATGCAAGGAACTGAAGACATGTCACTGAGCAAAACCAAGAAAGAAAAGATTTGTGAAGGATCTTCTAAAAATATACATACAGATCCAGAAGGGAAAAAAAAACAGAAGGGCAAAAGAAATCACAGAGAGAAAAACAGGTTTTATAGAGAAATCGGTTTTGTTTCCAGATTATATCCATTGAGTTCTGTAGAAATTCATATAAAGAAAAGGGGCACAATAAACACATAAGCATCGTTTAGACTATATGATAACAAATTATATGAACATTGCAGTACTGAGGTTAATTTTCTGGTTGTCTGCTTATTTTCATATGCACATATTGATATGTCTTTCCAATATATCCTGTGTGTTAATAGAATTATAGCTCTATTAGTAATAAATATAAAGAGCTTTCCAGATGTCCCATTTCTTTCTCCTCAAATCACAAGTAAGGTTTGTTTGTTTTTTTTTAACAAAAACTGTCAAATCTATCAGCAGCACAAACCAAACAGCAAAATCCTGTAACACTGAGGTATTCACCAAAGTATTTAAGGGCCTATTACACTAAGTGGGATTTGTGTGGAATATTAAATCAATAAGGCATGTTTTTAGTTGGAAACCAATATGCTATCTTATAGGCATATGCTTGAAAGCAAGTCAGTCACTTTAGGAGAAGGGGCCTCTCATAAATAAAGTCATGATTAGAAGGAACAGAAAGTGACCTTCCAAGAAAGATAGATGTATTTTTGTGTATATTGTAGCTGGTATTTTAGCCAGTTATATTTTTCCTTCCATTTTCTTTATAAATATATTTTTTTAAAAAACTGAATACTTAGACAGTATTTGGTAACTTTGATTTGGCCTAATAAAAGGACTGCCTTCCTCTGGATTGCTTAGATTGCTTTAACTCTTTTCAAAGCAGTAAGACTTGCAATGTTTGTCAAACTCGGCAACTTTAAGATGTGAGGACTTGAACTCCCAGAATTGCTGGCTGGGAATTCTGCTTGCTGGCTGTGGAATTCTGGGAGTTCAAGTCCACACATCTTAAAGTTGCCAAGTTTGAGAAACACTGAAACAAACATTTTCACAAGCAATACCCAAGGAGTCTGAATACAACATATAATGTATATAAAAAAGTGAGCTGTTTGAAAACAGGGCACTTCATATCAACAACACTGATCTATGGACCAGTTAATGACATTCAAAACAACTGCAGATGCTATAAATTCTTTTTCAGAAGTTATTCTGTGCAGATGCCTACGTACCCATCTCACTGTGCCCTTTGAGAACAATGGCATGCAGAGTAAGGAGAGAAAAGGAGTAAGAACCAGCAAGCTATAAAAATTAAAGGCATGATATAAGAAAAAGAGAAGAACCAAAAGTAGTTTACACCAACTCCATTCATTTTGCTTCTCCATAGTTTTCAGTTTTAGCAAAGTAGTCTTGCCTCCACCATCTCTGTACACTACTTTGTATAGCTTTTACTCTTTAGAAGTTACTTTGCTTTGCTGAAAATGTCACTGTTTGGTTACACCGTTATAAATATTTCCCATTATTCCAAAGACTCCACAAACCTTTTTGTTTCCCTTCTGAGCCCGCAGAAGGGAAGGAGAAGTCTCCTCCCTCAACCTCTAAATTGCCCTAGATTAGGGGTCCCCAAACTCTTCAGCTCATCAATCCCTTCATGAAGTATCCCATTGTTCATTGACCCCCAAACATTTATTATATGAAAATAATTTAATAAATACTACTTTAACTAATAATCATAATAATAGCCATTTATTGATCCCTTAGATAGTCCCACTGATTCTTGGGGGTCAGTATTGACCACTTTGGAGAACCCAGCCCTAGATCAAGGAAACTGCTAGCACTGGATGACATAACTGGATATAAACATTGTTTGTTTGTTTTTGCAGTTGAATAAGTATGTTACAGTCGAAGGTTCAAAGTAGATGTGACAACTGCCAAAAATATTTTTATCTCCACCCGAGCCACATGCATACAAAATAAAGAGAAGGTGGAAATGGAGGATCTTACAGTGCTTTAGAGCGGAAGACTGTGTAACTCCCCCACCCCGCCTGAAACTTTAAGCTTCAGTCAGCTCAGACTGATGCACCAGTCCCATTTCTCAATGCCTGTCTCACTTCTAGTACCACAGCCAGGAAAGCAAAGCAAAGCAAAGCAAATGGCTATAGTAACAATCTGGGAGGGAAGTGAAGTTCCATGACCCTCTGCCACATATGCTTTTAGCTCTTAAGCAAAGATTGTCTCTGTCTCCCCCCACCCCAATTATTATGACATTTAAAATCTTCTAAACCAGCTGCTTCCCTCTTCACTGTAAATATATATGAACAGAGACATTCTGTGCTAAGGTGCTGAAAATAGCCTTGGGAGTCAGAGGTGATAAAATGTTTAAGTAAAACTGGTTCTCTTTTCATACATTTATTGTTGTAGAAGTTGGCTGCCTGAATAAAGCTCAAAGTGTTAAACCTCACATTTCAATTGTAAAAAGCTCCCAATAAGTTTTCCTGCTGTTGTTCCCATCAGTCTTCTTTCTGAAGTCCTTCAGTCTAATTGATTTCATTTCCCATTATTTCACTCTCCTTGCCCCTTGTCACATCCCTGGGTGAAGGAATAATGTCATTTTACCAACAGATGGTGATGTTTATTTTAGTGTTAGTGACAGACAACTTGCTAGGCTTTTTACAAGGCAAGTGGGTGAGAAGGAAATATTGAGTTACAACAGGCTGGGCTCCCAAGCAGCAGGAAAGCTAAGAGCAGGTCTTTCCTTGATCCCCCACCACCGCTGGACCTCCTGGGTTGCACACGTGTTGATGAGGAGGATGGCATCTGCCTGTGCCCACACTCTCTGAACAGAAGGAAAGGTGCAAAAGAACATATGCAATATCAGGAACGTACCTCTTTTTTAAAAATGTGAGTATAACACCTAAGTGTTAAAAATGTGGAGAAGGCGATCAAAGTCTAGGGAAGCTGTGCGAACCATTACTGAGAAGCAAGAGTTCAGTTATCTGCCGTGTAGGAAATCAGCCATGGTAGCCTATACATAAATTTAGTATTTGGTATTTCTGTTGACATCACCCTGGTACCTTGTCAAAAGCGCTCAAATTCACCTTGATTAGCCTGTCACGAAGACCACAACATTAGCCTGAGGCCAGTACTCCACTGTATGTGCAAAGTTTGATAATAAATAGAGTAACCTGGGTACCTATGGAGCTTTCACAGGAGTATCACCAGTCCAGAACTGCCATTATAATGTCCTGCCTCTGAAATAAGGTTATCTGCACCCACAGTTGATTGCTTTTCTCCTGAAATAATTCCCAGGCTTTCCTTTCTGCCCCTCTTTGCTACTTACCTGAATACTCAGCTTTCCTATTGATATTGCTCTCCAAGGATTGGCTCATTCCTACTATAGGGATAGCTACACTTTCCAGTCTAAGGGCCACACCAGGCTGGCTGGGCGCAATGCTTGAAAGCACTAGTTGCTGGGATCGGGGCAAAAAATGTTTATTTCATTTCTATTTTAATAAAACTAAGAATAGGGAATACAATTAATCTCCTGTCATGCTGAATCCTTTCCCCTTGTCTCTCAATTAAAGTTACCACTTGGTAACAACTTTTGACAGTCTTTAGGAGTGCATCCAAGGTTTTCTGAGCTCATGCAAGCCCTGAATCTCAGTCTGGCAATCTGATACCACAGAAAAATGATCTGTTCTTGCCAGGTTATAGTTAAGTGTGCAGGCCAATATTAAAGGCCAATCAATCCTTTTGCTTCAAAAGGGTAGTCAAGCTGATCTTTCCCGTTTGTCAGGCTATAATGTGTACAGTGTACCTTTCACACCTTTTAAAAATATTTGTATTTGTATACATGCGAGTTTGCCTATATGTGTAAAAGAGAACATTCAGTAATAAAATCCTGGGAAATAACTGCACCCAGAACTCCCACTAGTAGTATCCCAAGGAAATGGAAGACATTGTATTGTCCTGGCCCAGGTGTAGAGAATGGATAGCACAGAGATAATGGAAATACCATTTCCATAAGTAAGGAAGTAGGGGGGAAGAAATGCCACAGATGTCCTCAGCACTTACCTTGAGCTAAGCCAGTGTTTCTCAACCTTGGCAACTTTAAGATGTGTGGATGTCAAATCCCAGAATTCTGGAGTTAGAATCTCTGCATCTTAAAGTTGCCAAGGTTGAGAAACACTGAGCTAAGCAATGAGACAAAGTAACCAACCAGGCAAAAATCTGCAGTCTATTTGACCTTCCTGCCACTTTAGCAAGAACGTGAATGAAACATATGAATGAAAACTGGGGGGAGGGAGGGAAGAGAACAATCACTACCTGCTCAATATAGGATTAAATAGCTCAGTTTCTCTGAGATTCAGAAAAAAATCAGAGATAAAAATATTGCTTAGCACCCCTGTTTTTTAGCTTTTGCAGTACTGTTCCCATTTAACCACTTGTAATTTAATATGCCCACATCTCTTGAAAGCATACCAGCAGTCAGTGTCAAGTTGACATGGGCTGCAGGCCAAGTAGTGCCTGCTAAGGAATCCACTTTCTTGGCATTTCTCAGGATCATCATGCTATTATACCAAACCAATGGGAACTGACCTTCTCCCCATTCTCCTTCCCCACCCCAACTACCTTCTTTCATGTCAGCTTTATCTGGAAAGGAAACGTCTATAACAGAAGAAAAGCCTCATATCTGTGTGTCTGACCTGCAATGCTGTTCTTCCTTCTTAACAATCCTTTAAAATGGCCTTTTCTGCAAAGCTGGTCAAATTACGCTTTAGCCCTCAAACTTGTACAGCATATGAAGCTGGTGTAACTGCAAGAGTCACATATTCATTCTGTCATTATCTTCACCTCCTTTTCCATTCTGTTTTTCTCTTGTATTCCTCCTGTGAATTTGTTGACTGTCAGCCCTTTGGAAAGGCATCTATCTCCTTCTTTTCCAAGTGTGTGGGTGAGGGTGTGTGGTTATGCACAAACATGTGCCTAATAAATAGATGTATGTGTGCTAAAGCATGAAAATAGAGTTGCCATTTGCTACAACTAGTTCGAGATGTGTTGCTTCTATTATTTAGATTTCATATTTTTATCCCACTCATTTTCCAAGGAACTTAGAGTTACGTGAGTTCATGATGATTGGAACTTATTGTGAAGATTGTCCCCACAATAATTCTGGCCCCTTAAGTTGAAAGAATTTGTGACTTCTCTGAGATCATCCTGTCACCAACTAGCTGCATGATTCTGTAGAGAATTAAATCAAGATCTCCCTGGTGTAGATACAACGTATTTATTATTACACTACACTGGATTTAGAAAATAAGTTTGTTAGATGCATTATTGAAATACTTTTTGCATATTAACTCCCTCCCCCAAAACTAAAATTAAGATATTGAACACAGTGGTTTGTTTAATATATTTTCCCTAGGGGAACTACTTTGGCTGCATTGCAAATGTATTATTTCAGATTTCCTTAGATTTTAGGGAATGCCTGCTTTGAGATATATTCAAGGGGCCCTGAATAACATTGCATAAACACATATTTTAAAGAAACTCATGGTGGTGGTTGCCATTTTCTTCCTTTTTTTATTTGCAGATCATAAAATGCAGCAATGTTCTCAGCACAGTACAACTCAACCTATTTTAGGACAAAGAAATATATGCCTTAATGCATATTCCCAAGATCCAGGCCCAACTAGGATAACAGTGGTCAGGTTGTAGAATTCCTCCAAAACTGAGGGACAGACACATTCCTATAATGCAGATGATGCTGTGCTGTTATTTCAAACACCAGCTGGTAAGTTTTGTGTTCTTTAGCTGCACACTGCAGTACAGAAGTACTCAAAATTAACTATGCAAAAATTAAGGTGTAGTATTTACTAAGCACCTAAAATTCAGTAATTTTGAACAGGTTAAAATCTTCAAGTATTTAGGGGTAGTGTTTTATGCTACCAAGAAATGCAGGGCACATATGAGGTACAGGTAGTCCTCACTTAACAACCACAATTGGGACTGGCAACTCCATCACTAACTGATGTGGTCATTAAGTGAGACATCCTGTAACCCCAACAGACTCACAACTTCACTTCTACCACAGCTGTTAAGTGAGACATCATGTGACCTCTTGTTGTTTATTCATTCAGTCGCTTCTGACTCTTTGTGACTTCATGGATCAGCCCACGCCAGAGCTTCCTGTCAGTTGTCACCACCCCCAGCTCCCCCCAAGGTCGAATCTGTCACCTCTAGAATGTCATCCATCCATCTTGTCCTCGGTCTGCCCCTCTTCCTTTTGCCTTCCACTTTCAGTGGGATGCTACAACAGTCATAACTGAATGCCATTTGCCAAGCGCCCAAATCTAGATCACATGATTGTGGTGAACTCCAATGGTCATAAATGCAAGGACTTTTCAGCACCGTCGTAACTTTGAGTGGTTGCTAAACAGGGCAGTGGTTAAGTGAGGACTACCTGTGTGTAGGCCAAAACGCACAGAAGTCAGCAACAGCCCTTCAGTCTTTCTATTACACTAGAGGTGCATTACTGATACTTGCTGTGCTAAAATAATTTTTGGCTAGAGTCTGGGCAAAGGTTTTGCTTGCAGACCAGTTGGGACCATCTAGCTCCTTCACCCCCTTAGAGAGAGTGCTATCTCAATTCTTTCAGGTCCAATGATTTGTTCCTAATGTGGTGTTGCACCATAAGTCTGGTGACATGACCAAAATGGAAATTCATGTTTACACAGGCATCCTCTCCTATTGGCTAAGTTTTTTTTCCCCTGTGGGCTGGACACCTCTGATTTTAACTGATGACCTTGTTTCATTTGGGGACAGGACATTGCATGAGAAGCTGAAACGCTTTGGTTTCTTGCCCAATGCAATCCTGAGGATGGGGTATGAATATGCAGTGGTGATCCTTACACAGCACACCAAAGATCTGGAAGCCCAATCAGATTGGCTGCCATACCCAAATGTGTGTTCTTGGGTAGTCACTTGCCTTTTTTTTTTTTCTCAACCCTAACCCTAGACACTTTAGTCAAATAATAGTTCCCAAATTCAGAAAAGCCTAATCTGGGCAAAACTGACTGCCTTTCCAAATGGTGGTTTTTGAGGGGAAGTTATGGGGTATCCCATCTCAACAAAGACTTTGTTCCTGTGGTGAAGAGTTCCTTAAACAACAAGCCACAGGTGCTAGATTGCTCTTATTATAATGTTGCCAGGCTACAGCTAATAACTCATTTAGTCAGATTTCCAGGCACGCCACCTGGATCCATTTATTTACAGATGTCCATGTTAGGTCAATGTAATTTTATTTTTATGAATGTGGCTAAATTCTGTTTTGCTGTTTGTAAAATATACCATACTTGGACCACATCAGTTTTATGGGTTTTATTTGCTGTCTCAGAATTTGCTTTCTTTTTTTTGTTTTTGAGTCAGTGACAGTAATAAAGTTTACTTCTACTACTACTACTATGTCCAAGAAACACTGCCGTGTTTTCCATACCAACCACGTCCACAAGTTTTTAAAAACTTTTTCTGATTAACACCATCTAGCCACAAAGCATGCTTGTACACCATGCAAGAGCAGATATGATAATGGCAAAGGCAAGATAGAAAGGACAGTAGTATACAATAAATACTTTGAGACCACTATAAGTTAAGGGGAAATGTTTCTTTTAGAACTTTTCATCCATGATTTTCTTACCATCAAAATATGTAGTGGCACAAAAGAAGAAATGTTCAGACATACCTAGTTTATCTCAAGCTTGATCTTGACTTCTGATTGGAAATCCTTCCCGGAAGACAAGCAGCCTGGAAATAGGATCTTCACCCATGCTCAGATGTCTGGCAAACGCTTTTGTGCAGCTGTACTAAATTATTCACCACCTTCATTAGAAGGCTTCTATATTTAATCCCTTATTTGATGACTGGCCTAATAGGTTAAAAAGCTATAGAGCTTTGTGTTAGATGTGTTTGAACAGGTCATAGACCAGGAGGTGAAATGATCACACGGTTGCTATTCAAAGAGGAAAGGTATTGTTTTACTGTGCTCTATTTTCCAACCATCAATAAATCCACAAATGGTACAAAATTGAAGTAGATGTTTCAATCACCTTTCTGTGTTTAAGCTTGTCACCTCTGCAATTTAGTGATGGAGGAGGGTAGATTCAAACTCATAATTAAAAGACAGAAAAATGCAATATACAATATGCAATATGCAATAAAATATCTCCCTTCCCCAAACGTTCTTTCTGGTTATGTGGCTGGTCTGCTATATAGCAGGGCTATCCTCTGCATTTGTGCATGTGTGTTTGTGTGTATATGTGTGTGTTTCTCAATTAACTATAGTAAGGATGAGGAGGGAATTCTACTTTTTTAGAAAAATCTTAATAAATAAATATGCTCAGATAGCTCTTGTTTCATCATGACAATTATGATGAAAAAATGGCTACTATTGCTACTAGTCTTATTATTATATAAATTTTGAAAACATAATCACTAGACATATAGTTAGAAACAAATACATTTCCTGGAAAAATCAGCAAATGTTTCAGACTGGAACAAATTTCTTTTATTTTGCAAGTATAGTTAATGCTTTGATCCTCCCTTAGTGCACTGTTATCAGTGTGTTTGCCCTTGTTTAAACATATTTCAGTGAAGTTGGTGAGTTTAATGTATCTGATTTCCCCAGCCAGAAAATGTACTGTTATTCTGTAAATGTTTTCTTGCTGTCATACTTGCCAGACTTTAGAGCCCTGAATCTGCCTTTGGTCACACTATTTGCTCCTCTATGGTCACCTCTGAGAAGATTAACCCTTTCATTAAGAAACCTTAGCCAGGGTCAAACTACCGCCTGGCTCTCAACTCTAACATTGCTTTGATCTCCCAGCTATGGAGAAATTATTAGCAAATTCTAAGCCTTCCCATGTGATTTGTTTTTGTAAATTTGTAGAAATTATTCCTAATCCTATTACGTGGCCTAGGGCAAACCTGCATTAAATATACGAGCCTTTTTGTTATGTGGCAGATGGATAATAAAGGAATGCTGAATGTAGCCCCATTCCAAGTTATGGGAATCTGGGTACTTCATCAGCATTCACTTAATCCTCTGCCATGGCCTGTGCCTTTGATGAATACTCTCATTTATGACCACTGATGCCACTCACTTAATTTCAGAGCAGAAAAATAATACCTTCAGTGTTAATGTGAATATTTGAGTTTAGGGCTCTCCAATGAATAATTGTGACATTATCAAGGGAACATCTTCTTATACATTATTCACTTGTATAGACCACATTAACCCAAGAGGGAGCAAGGGAAGGAGGAAGAAAGAGCAGGAAAGAGAAAAAGGAAACTTGCAATTTTGTACCTTCCATCCTCTTTGGAAAGTAGACACCATACAGACAAAAGTCAGTGTCTTAACCCAAATGCTAGCTGACAATGCGTATCAGCCCTCACTATATTTTGCTCATTGTGGTGCCAATCTTCTGTTTCACCAATGACATTTTTTCAAAGAAAGAGTGGATTTCCTAGAGACTCTACCCCATGCAACTTCCATCACTTATTATTGAATAGGAAAATGTATCCCTCCGTTCTCTTTTCATGCTGTTGCCAGGCAGGATGTCTGTAAGTTTAGGATGAAAATTAAGACAGCACACACTGGGCTGCTTACCTTTTATTTAATTTATTAAAAGTCCTTTCATTTACTCTTCTGACAAGTTCACTCGTGAATTTTTTTTAACTTTTAAAGTTAAAAAACTTGAAATCTCTAGCTATCTTTTTCATAACAACTAATTAAGGCAAGACAATGACACCAAAATATGGTCATTGTGCTCCTGTACATTAAGGTAAATCTTCTTTTCAGTGAGTCCCATTACCAAATACATGTTTTTTTAACCCGTATTACAATATAAAGAATCTTGTTGCACAAGATGATTATTTTAAACATTGCCTACTGCACATCTTTTCTCAATATGTTCAATATGTTGCACTAAAATCACAAGTCACTAGAAAACCATTTTTCCTCTGATTTGCATTTTAGTACACTTTACCAGGTTGGTAACTGTGATAATGAGATTAAAATATATCCATATCTTTTCCCCATTTTTTCCCATTTGTGCATACCAAAAGTAAATCTGGAGATAAATGGTGAACAGTGTTATAATTTCAGTAAAGAGGAGCAAAAACATGAGCATTTTCCAAAAAGTTTTTAAACCCTTTCTAGTTAACTCAATGTTACTTTTAAACATTCTAATCAATAATTTAATGGAGATGGAAGCACCTGGTTGACTTTGGAAGCTAAGCAGGGTTTGGTGTGATTACTATTTAGATGGGGGATCATCAGGAATCCCATGGCTGTAAGCAGGCCTGGGAAGTATAAAGAGTCTTACAAAACAAGGTAATGTCAAACCACTTCTGTATCAGTGCTAAGAAAATGGTATGGTTGCTCCCATGAAGTCACCAGCAGTTGAGGTCAACTCAAAAGATACTTTAATCAACAATTTGCATATTTTGTCCAATTTTCGTAGAAGCAAAAGGAAAGGTGTTTGTGGGCATACTGGGAAAGGCTGTGGCTCTTCCATATCCCCAACACAGCCCAGAATAAAGGCAGGATTACATCTGATCTGATTTCATTTTCCTTAAAGAGGAAGATGGAAAAGGATATGAAGAAAACATTAGTTGTTCCTGCTCTGGTGATAGAAGGTTACTGTTTAAAGACTCCAAACAGTAGGAAAGTTCAGTAGTTCAGTACCAAATATCAGTTATTAGGACCAATTTTTAATTTGAAATATCCAGTATTCCCCTATGAAAACAAACAAATGAACTTAGGCTTAGTTTGAATTCAACAAATACCAAATCTAAGTCTTACAATAAGCATCTGACATTTCTTGGTTGAGTGATTTGGAGGCGAACCTTTAAGGCTTCTGAAATGCTGAAATGCTAAAGACATTTTAGAATGAGAGATCCTTATTTGAATGTTTTAAGCTGCAAATCAGTACCCACAGGAGTAGCTCAATTGCTCAGGGTAAAACATACAATGCTGATGATTAAAGATAGGATACACTCTGTATTTTATGACCACAAATATTAAAGTAATGGACATTGATATGAAATATCTTTTTAAAGATATTTGGGAGGTTATTGCCAGGTTGTTTTGATTCACCAGTTTAATACCAGTGTGAGTTAACTTGTCTACCTCCTTTTATTTCCTGAATAATTTGAAGAATTGAGAGCAAGGAAGAATTTAAAAACTCTCTTAATTCCTTGGCAGATTTTTAAATTATCCTTCCATGTTTTCAAAAGTAAGGTGTGCTTAGTCAAAGGTGTCTTTTAAAGACTTATTTATATCCATGGAGTGTCATATTAGGCCTCTGAGTGGCCTACAAGAGACTACAGTGGATGAGGCTGGAATAAAACTATTTTATTTCATTCTATTTCAATAAAATTAAAAATGGTTAACACAGTGCAAACATTCTCTAGATGTGTATTTAATCATGTTCTCCTTCTGCCACATTAATAAATTGATAACACCTTGGTCTGTCTCTGTTGGAAGCACTTGGGTCAAAAAGACAACAGCTGCATTGTGATGTTGCACCACAAGCTCCCTTCATCTTGTACATGAAGCATATGCAAAAGGAGTGGAGCTTACAGTGCTGTGATGCAACTCTGCTTTCATCATTTGATCCACCTTGACCCTCCTGGAGATGCCTCTGTGCCCCTTGAGAATTCCCAAGATCTTCAGGGGCTTTGGTATTCTAAAAGGAGAAGTATCTTATGTTCTTCAGATGAACTCACAAGAGTTTCATTCTCCTTAGCGTCACTTGTAGTGAACAACTGTAAAGCAGTCTTGTAGTGAACAACTGTAAAGCAGTGAACAGCTATAAATCAGATAAGGAAAGGCTTTCCTGAACTACACTTCGAAGCAGCATCTGCAGGAGGCAGGGTCAAAAAAATCAAGATGGCAGCTGACACTGGATAATTGAAGCACTATGCCTTTTTTCATGCATCATGCATGCAACACATAGAAAAAAAGAGGTGGGGCTTTGATCATACAGTCACAACTTTTTTTTTTAACCCTCCTCCCAGATACCCTGGCCAAAAAAACATAAATATCAGTACTATGAATTTCTTTATCCCAAAGCCAAGTTCTTAAAGTGAAATATTTTGTTTCAGAGCCAAACTGCTAAAAACCACTTAGCATTTTGCTTTCTATGAGAATGGACACTGCAATATGTGGCCTTTATTAATTATGTTAATTTGAAAAAGTATGCTACAAAAATTATGAACCTTTCAAAATATTTATTTACAAATGGCTGATGTGCCATAAAAATACACAATACAATCCTAGTCTGGCTTCTATTGATTTTAGTTAAGTATGTATGTATTAAGGAATATAATTTTTAAGAAGTCTCTGAATATATTTAGGCAATGTATCAGGTTATACACCCTAAGAACTTGTTAATTTACTAAAAAGATTTTAAAAATACAGCTATTTTAAAATACACAGTTAGAATTATTTCAAGATATGTCATTGGGAAGGATAGGGCTGGTTCAGATCTACCTGTGAAGACTTTCCTCTAGGGGTTAAAGTTCCCCTTGGTTAAAACCAGGGCAAGAAAGAATCCCTTTAAAGTAGACAAAGTTATGCTAGGTCCATACTATAATAACTGAGGAGAGTAGAAATTGGCTACTTGTCTTCAACTTGATACAATCTGTCATTTTAGAATCCCTTATTTACATTTAATTAAAAGACTAGCTTCAATGTAGCCTTTCAAGAACTTTGGGGACAGAAAAAGTAACATCTACTCAAGGTGTATATAGATAAGGCTTTATTTGTATAGAATTTCTCACTTCCCAATCCTCATTCTAGGTTTGCAAAGTTGCAAGGTATTTCAGTTTAATTTTTTGTAACTTGGAGATCTAGCCATTCGTGTCATCAGAACTAAAATCAGCACTGGATTGTTGTGTGTGTGTGTGTGTGTGTGTGTGTGTGTTCCCTTGGTACATGCTATCAGATTCCAATAAGTATCAGTTGAGGTCTATGGAAGAGTTGTTTAAGTATCTCTGACTAAGTGAAAATGGAGCGATCGAAGAAGGCTATTTTGTTTGTAGGCATCCAGAAGAAAGCCAACTGCACACAGCATCAGTGTTCCTAAAACCTGGGAATTTCCAGGCACACAAGATCCTTCTCCATTCATATGAAGAGAGTCCAGTGATATCTTCAGGACTCTCCCCTCCCCATCACTCTTCATTCACCTCATTCTGAATGTGGTCCTCCTGAAAAGGGTTTTAAAGTCAAACTATACCATCCAATTTTCACAGGACATTCCACTTGTATTTCAAACGTAGCTTTGGGTAAAACACTACCCGATATAAACTAAATTTACTTCACTTGCCTTCCAAAGACAGTGGGCATATTTTCCCCCAACTCAGCCGCAGTCAGCTTCAGTGGGAAAGCTATAAATGTTGATTAATCATGGGCTAACACACAATCCTAAAGAGAATTTCTTAGAGAGAAATCCTTATTGTCACTTTCAAAGAAGTGTGTTTACAAGTGAAAAATTGATATCCAACAATTGTTGTGAGGGACAGGGAGTAGTCCCAGAATATATACACAAACTAGCAAAAATTATAATGCAGTTCTGGGATGAAATGACATGCTTACAGAATCATTAGTGGGAAAATTTTTATTGAAGCTACCTTCAGAGTTCAGATCATGAGGAATGAAACTTTCACTTTAAAAATACATGACCACTGTTGATGTGATTGTATTATTTTTTTGTGCCTGAATTGAGTACGCCTGATATATGATTATAACAAAATGAAAGTAACAATAAATATCCCATCCTTTGCACTGCTCAGTAGCAGCTTCCTTTGCTCCCTCCCTCTCTGCTAACAGCACAAGGTGTAAGCTTCCAAGGGTTTGACTGTAAATAATCCAGTTAAGTACAAGGCTACTGTTACATTTACAAGTACAGAAAGCTGTAAAGACTTTCACAAGATTCTGACTTAAAGCACCTCCTTTAGCTGCACTCAAACCATTGTTCTTGATCTTAAAGATGATAGGTATTCACTTTCTGAGTACTTGATAAAGAAACAATACGTATACTTGATGTTCTTTTATGAAGGAGAATCTATTACATTATCTACAGCTGTTTGCACTTGAAATATGATGCTCAAAATGACTCTGTGTTTTAATCCCATTAAGATTTACAAAGCTATACAATATCTGGGAGATCAAAAATGGTGCCTTTATCATGGGCTGGCTCTAGGATAAACAATGCCTCAGGTGAAGAATGCCTTCAACATCCCACTCACAAAATAAATGCATTACCGCTGTTTTAAAAATTATTTATAATGTCTATAGGATAGAATACTATTTATATTTATAACACACACAATGCTTGGCCAATCTTCCCAAAAGGAAACTGAAACTTATTTTTATTTAGAATGAATGGTATCAAATGGGAAATAGTAAAAAAAAGAAAATGCTGTAAGGCTAGCTGATGAAAATCCATTTTTGTAGTGAGTGTCCAAATCACCTGAAAAACAGTAGGGTGAACAAGTTTTTTAAAGCCATTGTTTATTTCAATCTAGCTCACTGCAGCAATAAATTAATAAATGCTGAATCCCAAACCTCACCTTAGGGAGAAACCAGTGGTGAATCTGGATGAATGGGATATAACCTCCCCAAGACATTTCCCTTCATGTCTCAGGCTGCATTCCGATAACCTACTAACCCAGGACAGATTAAAAAACAGGTACTGTATACCTGGCTTCTAAGTCCGCCACATCAATACCAATGGAATACAGTCACCATTCCTGATAATCAGTTTCAACTGAGCCTACAGTCAGCAAAGAGGCTGTCATGAGTACTGATGGTGAGCAGGAGGGGGCCCCTATCCAGGGGGGAAAACACATGCGTAGTACTGAGGAGTTAAGCAGCCATTCAAAGAGACCCTGTCATGAGTACTGATGGTGAGAAGGAGGGGGCCCCTATCCCCGGGGGAAAACGCATGCGTAGTACTGAGGAATTAAGCAGCCATTCAAAGAGACACAGATCAGACCCGCCTTGACTTTGGGGTTTATCTGTCTGGGTTTTTCCCACACTGCTTCAGTTTGTTAGGATTTTCTGTCTAATGTAGCAGTAATAAAACACTAGAGACCTATTCCTTGTCTCAGCGTGGTTCCTGACTGTTAGGACAGAGGCCGTTTGAACTTTGTTGGGAAGGTGAGACCTGTCCACTAACTGACCTTAATTTATGCAATTTTAAAAGTATCAAGATGGAATAAAATGATTCCTGTATCAAGGCAAAGGGGAAAGCTGCAGTTTCACCATCCAATGATACCTCAAGATGTAGTATCAGTGAAAGATTTGGTCAGGTAATAACACCAACTACTATACCCGATGTCCAAATAAATCTAACCAACCCAATTAAGGAAACCAAAATTGTACAGTAAGGCAATGTGAATTATTTGTCTTGGGCTTATATTAGATAATCCACCTTTGTGCATATGTTAGGGAAGACTTCTCCCACTTCTAGCACAACGCCACTGATGTTCCATCACACCACAGCAGCATTCTCCAGTCTGAGCTACAGCCCCCATAATTCTCCTACAAGAATATACTTGAAAAGATTGTACTGCATATACTTTTTACTTTGAGAAGCTTGTTGTTGTTTATTCGTTTAGTCGCTTCCGACTCTTCGTGACTTCATGGACCACCCCACGCCAGAGCTTCCTGTCGGTCATCAACACCCCCAGCTCCCCCAGGGATGAGTCCATCACCTCTAGAATATCATCCATCCACCTTGCCCTTGGTCGGCCCCTCTTCCTTTTGCCCTCCACTCTCCCTAGCGTCAGCATCTTCTCCAGGGTGTCCTGTCTTCTCATTATGTGGCCAAAGTATTTCAGTTTTGCCTTTAATATCATTCCCTCAAGTGAGCAGTCTGGCTTTATTTCCTGGAGGATGGACTGGTTTGATCTTCTTGCGGTCCAAGGCACTCTCAGAATACTTTGAGAAGCAAACACCCTTAAATGTAACCACTTCCCTTGTACACTGCACAACTAATCTACTGAGAACCTCAAACATGGCACCCTTGGGTAACTCTACAAAGATTTTCCTCAGAGAACATGCTAGCTATCATTATAACTTACATGCTAGCTATCATTATAACTTACAGGTTTCATTGTCCAAAGTTAAAACTTCAAAATGCATGTCCTTCCTGTTGTGGGTTTTACTTTAAAGTGCACAACTTTTCTTGTTGGTAGCAAACTTAGTTGTTACCCTGGTGTTCTTCTGAATCAAAAAAACTATTTAGAATATGTGTGATCAATTGCAACAACAACAACAAAAAGTATTTCTCTATTGTCTGAATGAAGTAGGAATCTCAATTGCAGCCCAAAGTATTTAAATAAGCTATTACAAAGGAGTGCTAAAAGCCATTATATTGCATGATTTCCTGTGAATAATAGAACTGCTTTCTACCAGGTATTTTTACTTTAATGTTGGAGAGAGACAGTGTTCAGCCATTGTAACCTTTCAAACCACCACTATTGGTATTGTTATAACTTTTTCTCTAAAAGAAGATGGTATGAATCTATTAAAAATAGATGCTGCAACTTAGGAAGAAGCAGAGCTTTAAACTCCTTGTGCATTAGTCCCCCCCATCTGCTGCCAGCGTGTCACTTAAGCCGTGACATCCGTGTAGAATTACAGCATTGTGATGCAGAAAATGCCTGTCACACACAAACAACATTATGGCACTCTTTTAGTATAATATGTCTATAGTATGTGGTAGTTTTAATGATGTGCACTGCTTTTTAAGTTGCTCAAGGAAGTTTTTAAGGGAAAAATGCATTTATCATATGCACAGCAATTGCAGTATGGCTCCCAAATATGGCCCCCTACCGTGATTTAAGGAAAAAGGGCTTGATTCCTACATTCTTGGCTATGATTCTCCCTGTAAAAACTCAGCCATAATAGTGCCCTTTGGGATGAGAAGAGCAGGCTACCCTTGTTGAAGCCCTTTCCCTACTCATCCAAACTTGCTTGCTGTCAGCCTTCCCAGGTAGACCAGACAGGAAACACAACCAGATGAGCCAATTCTACTTTATTATAAGGCCACATTAACAGATTCTTGCAAGTCTGAAAGTACAAATCTCCCCATCTCCTTTACAGCCTAAGAAGCTAGAGAGGGTCCCTTCTGAGCCTCTTTCTCCACCCATTATGCAGCTGCGGGCTATGTTGTCTCTTATCTGACCGTTCCCTAGGCAGCATCTCTTTGCCCTGTTTCTCAAGGTCTTTGTCACATACCATTCATTTGCTTTGGTACAAGCTGTTCCATAGCAAGAAGTTAAGAATTAGAGTCTGGATTAAATATCTAAGTTCATTACATGTTTACTTTAAATACAATCTTAATCATTTATTTCTCAAGCAAAGAAACCTGACTTTCCATAATGTGCTCATACCAGTTCCAAAGCACTTCTTCCAGATTGTTTTCAAAGTGTGTACTGCCTTAATTCATGTAACATTAGAACTCAGCATATTGACTGTCATGATAGATTTCTGAAGAGCTGGTGACCTGCTAATCTGTATGATGCGGTAAGAATTATGCATAGCAATTTATAGAATATCTGGCTTTTACAGAAATAAGCCATATCAGTACATAGTTTATGACTTGGATTTATCTCCAGTTATGCATAGGCACTGGTATCATCTAAAGGGATTAAACTTTAAAATAAATATATTTTAAACTTTAAAATAAATATATCAAAATACTATTTAAGAGATCTCATTAAGTGAAAACGATATTTTTTATCTTTTTACTATTATAAGATGATATGCTGAAATACTGCCAACACCTTATAGTAAGAACATTTTTGCAGGTAGGATTCCTCTACAATCACTATAACCCTGGTTGCTTATTTGTCTTCAGTATTTAGTTTAGCCATCTATTTCATTTAATTCACTGTTTTCTTCTATGCATTTATACAATATTTATTGCCCATACCTATTCTAATGGGATTTATGAACCTATGGAGACAGGCAGAATTACTATTACTTTTTTCTACATTCTCACATTTTTTATTAAGGGAGCATGTAAAGTTTAAGAAATGATGAGAAGGCCACACATAATGTTGTTAAGCCATTGGTGCAGTCTTATGGAAGAAAAGAATGTTCCTTCATTACAAATCAAAAATGCAAGAGGACCACACTTTTAGCTTTTCATGAAGGTTCATAATGGTATAGAGGGGTTTCTTGCTATTAAATATAGTTTGAGCAAATGTTATTGGATCTCTATTAAAGTAATGCAGTACAATGCTGCTAGGAATCAAGTCTGATATTTTCAATTTGACTGTGAATACTAACTGGATAAAACAAATTCAAAAACCAACTAAGCTAGGAACTGCAGCCATTAAGCCATGTGGAGTCTATATTTTTTACTCTTAATAGGCAAACAATGAGAACTGTGGGTGCCCTTAAGTTCATGAAAAAAGACCTCTGCATCCATGTCACATTGCATAGTTAGCTACCCCAGATTATTTTAAATACATATCCCTGTCCAGCTGAGTACTGAAGATTTCTACTGTTCCACATGGATCAATCGATTAACAGCTGATGGTAAGAATTATACTCTAATATCTAATATTGCTTGTCATATTATAGCTGTTGTAAAAATAAAGAGGTGATCCCAAAGCCAAATCACAGTAGAGACATTTTGCAGATTTGTAATTCAACAGTGGTCAAGTACTAATCCTTCATTCAGTAGTCCCATCCCTTTCAGACAGATGCTCCATAGTAACCTTTCAGAGAAATGTTTCATTGAGGCAGCTATCCCCTGTTTTTTATACATCATCTTCAGGATGGAGACCATCAGAGAAACGGTTGTCATTTAAAGGGCTTGTCTTCCCATCACCCAACATTACTGCCGTCTTTGTTGAACCAGGTGAGATGTTAAAATGCATAAGAGGCTTTTTAGACAAATGTGCAGTTCTCAACACACCTGGTTATATTTACACAGAAAATCTCTCATTTGCCTGCAGACAACCAGAATGATCCAAACCAGCCTTAATTTATCTGTTAAGGGTATAGTAGGCCCCTATTTAAAAGTCTTCAGCAATAAAGGAAAATATACTGAATTATTTCAAGTGCACGCTAATCATTTAATGTAATAAATGAAGCAACTCTAATTATCTCCAGAGGAAATGATTTCACAGTGAAACAATGGAAACAGAGAGGTTGCTTCAGAAACAGTAGTTACAGTCTGAAATTTTACTCATGTGAATGTCGAGGTTATTCCACATTAAAATGAAAAGGAGGACACTTAAGTTTCCTGTTATTCAGCTAAGAATGTAGGGAAGAATGTGAGTAATGCAAGAACATATGTTTTCCCCAGTTCAGTAACACAGTCAACACCCAGTTCAGTAACACAGTTTTCAAAACCAAACAAGCAAATTGGGGAAAAAACCTTCCAAAACTACAGATTTTTTTATTTTGAAAAGGTTAAAAAAAGCATTAGATAACTAGTCTTCTGTCTGAAATATATATTTTAACAATACCTGTTCGTTTTCTTTCACACTCTACTCAGAAAAAGAAGCAGAGAGAAATTTATTGGAAAATTTGACCGTAGTTTTGTTCTCTTGGGGATAAACAGGTGCAGTGCACAAACTTTCAAGCACTAGCACCAATTTCATGAGGATGAGATTAGAAGGGGGTTTAAATGATTCATCCTCTGCCTTCCAAGGGAGTTGATTTGACTGTGAGTTAAAATGTTTGATTAGATTATGTACTTCTTTTCTCTTAGAGAAGCAGACAAAATAAGCACAATTTTCTATGCCATTGAGAAACATGTCCCCATTATACCAGAATTTCCTGTGCCAGAGAGACAATTTCTTCATATTAGGTAGAGGGCAACATGATCTATTTTCTCCTTAATTGATTTTGAATCTGAAATTAAAAGACAACACAGGTTGGAATTAATCCTACCCAACCACTGAATCCATTTCATATCTTCAGAAACTCAGCATTTTAAGCACTTTTATACAAATGTAGTAGGAATCCCCATGAGGGGCAGCGGTATATTTTTTGTGTTGATCTTTTTAACAGCCTCCTTTCTAGCTCTTCATATTAATCTTTATTAATACATCAAGTGTAGTTCATTTACATTTTTAGCCATAATTTACATTTATATTTCCTGCACATAATACTAAGAGGTATTATCTCAGAGAATACGAATGAGAGTTTTGATTGCCTGCGTGAGGTATGAGTAAAACAGCAGCAACAAGAAGGGAAAAACTCAGTATAACTTTTGGATGTCTGCATTTATGCCGAGGCTGACATCTATATTTCGCAAGGGGTAAGGGGAGAGGAACAATTCTTTTATTATAAGATCTCCTTGTACAGGAAAACAATGGATATAAAGCAGGAAGTTAATTGGAATCAACTGCAGCAGTCTTTATAGGAATTTACTCAGAATGTCTGTCATTCAGAGCTGGCTTACCATAATATTCTCTACGGAACAGTTGACCACAAGATTCTCATTCACAAACAGCCAGGTTAAACAGTTAAATGCTAGCAAATCCTGCATAGCCCTGTGGGAAATTTCACTTTAATCCTGAATTTATAAGAGGACAATCAAAGCCCAAAGCCTAGGTAACAAATCTGATCCTCTGTTGCAATCTGTGTCCTCATGGGAAGCAGAGAGATGCTCCCAATACAAGCTAGAGATGGATAAATACCTAAATGATGAGATAGATGGGGAATGCAGAAGAAGCGTCTGGCTTCAGCCGTTCGCTTCCAATTTCACATTACATTGTGAAAGGCAATTCTTGTGCGGCTCAGGAACAGCCAGTCCTGATTACTATAAGTTGAAGTGTGGCTTAAGGAATGATTAATGACAGTGTCAGGAGAAAACAAAGCACAATAAGAGTTATCTCTAATCCACCTGCTTGCAGATGCTATAGTAAGGGAATGGAAATGGCCCCACTGAGCCCCGATAATAAAAAAATCAAAAAAGAAAGGTGCAAAGCCGTAGATATGTATTAATCTGATGTATAAAAAATTCGGTCTTAGCTTGAATAAAGCATTAGGCATGAATGGAACCCCATAGGTGATAGATATTAAAGCATAGAGGACTTCACATTGTCTGTATTTTTTAAATCAAACAGAACTGTTCCCTTCAGTATTGCCTTTGACATTAATAGGTTGGTATTTGAAAAGTCACAGTTCACTAGATGAGCAGGCTTGTGAGTTCAAGCTCATTAAACAAAACCCCTTTTTCTGTTGTTGTTGTTGTTATTGCTGCTGCTGCTGCTGCAGGGGGTAAAAATGGCGCCACACCACCACCGTGTGGCCTTTGAAGGCAGAAACACAAAGAAGAGGCTCCTGAGTTGCCTTTGCTGAGATGGGAGAATCCCCTACGAAACATAATTATAATATCTGATTGCTTCTTCATATGCAGGCAGGTTTATGATCCCTCTCAGTCCTGACAATTGTTTGATAGATGCTGATTGTTGTCTTTGTTGTCATTGTTGGAAGGAAGTTTTTTGGACCACCTCAGACCATTCTAATTACACTTTTATTGTTATTCTAATTGGGTAGATACTATAGCTATCAGAACAGCAACAAGACCACTGCTTTTTGACTGTCATTGACTGTGTCAAGGAGAGGGTTCTGTATTTTCTATCCTCTTAATGAGTTCTTGCTAGATGAAACTTCCTCTAAAATCATCATATCATTCAAAAAGGCCATGCGGGTGACTAGTGGCTGTTATAAGAAATGGCTATACGAATTGTGCTC
This sequence comes from Candoia aspera, assembly GCF_035149785.1. Lineage (NCBI taxonomy): Eukaryota > Metazoa > Chordata > Lepidosauria > Squamata > Candoiidae > Candoia > Candoia aspera. The sequence continues at coordinate 284,293,236 of NC_086153.1, read as the reverse complement.
CACATGGTGGACTTACTTGGTCTAGTCACAGGGAAGATGGTACTATATGTTTCTTCACTGGCTATTTTAACTGGTCTCAGACTGAAAGACCTGTGTTCAGATCTCAGTTTAGGAATCCACTTGCTTGAGATTTGCCATTATTACGCTCTTGGCATTTAAATCAGGATATAATTTAATTAGAAGCGGGATTCCACTTCATGATGCCTTCAGCATGTCAGTTGCTAGATTGCTTATCTATAATTACAATCTTAATGCAACCAAGATTTGGGAACACCGAGCTTACCTTGTCAATATGACTAACATTTTCCTCTCTTAATAATGACAGCAACAAGTAGAATATTTCACAGAAATATTTTAATACAGAAAACCTCTAATGAAGATTTAGCACTCAATTTTTAGCAAGTCTGACATAGCTGTTGAAAGAAAGCAAATACATTATTTTAATTAATACCAAATCATAAGGGCTTCTGATTTATACAATCAACAAAAGGAAAGCTTCATAGGCTATTCTTTATTCTTGGATATTTACTCAGAAACTTTGTTACAAAAGGCAATGTATAATACAAACTGCCATGGAGAAGTCTGCAGAGGCCTCACATACATTAGCTATATGATCACGTTACCCTGCCTTTTCTTATGATGTGCCACAAGATAAAGACCTACCCACATGCTTTTGCCTGCAGCTGACATTTCCTACTGTTGCATTTCCAAGTAGAATTATTTTAAGGTTAGAGCAGTACAGAACTTTTGAAAAGATGAGGCCAAATTGATGTACAGTGTTTAATATGTAATCTTTGGAAAACTCCAGACAAGCACTTTTGACATGACTGAGTATACTATATTACACTTTTTGCAGGACATGATGATTTTGCCCCATATTTGAGAGAGCAACACTTTGTACTTTGCCCTGTACTGCGCACTTCGGGATGGCAATAGAAACATATTCCAAGTTACCTTTGGTTGATGATGAGGCTGATAGTTACTAAAACGCTTTGCTCTCTCAAATATGGCACAAAATATTTATGTCCTATACAATAAAGCATACAAATGTGACATTTCACACACACACACCCAAAAAAGCTGCTTACTTGATAGCTACTTCACATCACTAAGAGCCAGTTTGGTCTAGTGGTTAAGGTGCTGGGCTAGAAACCAGGAGACTGTGAGTTCTAGTCCTGCCTGAGGCATGAAAGCTGGCTGGGTGACTTTGGGTCAGCCATCCTCTCTCAGCCCAACTCACCTCATAGGGTTGTTGTTGTGGGGAAAATAGGAGGAGGAAGGAGTATTAAGTATGTTCGCTGTCTTGAGTTATTTATAAAAATAATAAAGGCGGGATAAAAATTAAATAAATAAAGTGACCATCTGAATCAAAATCTTTCCTCAGCTTGGTGCTTTTCAGTTAGGCTCATATTATCTCCTGGTACATCGAACTGATATAATACATTTCCTTGATATGATATTGAGTGAACGTGGAATCATAGAGGTGGAAAAAGTATCTAAAAGAGGAGTAGGAAGCCTGAAACTCCAAGGCTTAGCCCTCTTATCTACAACTTCTGGGGCCTGTCTGAATGCACTACTAAAATTCAGTGCAGTTTGAAAACTGGTAACACTAGAAATGCATGAAAACTGCAGGATGTGTCCTAAAATAGGCTTAATACAGTTTTAACATTCAACCAATGAACTCAAGAAAAATGGAAAAAGTCTAAATTTATCCATGTGCATAATGCGGTCCTGCCCCTTTTGTATTATCATGCTATCTAGTGTGGCCCTCCCCCAGCCATCAGCCACCAAAACAAATTAACTGCATATGTTTATTGTATGTACAGTGTAAAGTGTTTAAGCCTTCATATAAGTGTCATTTAAATAATAGCATTTTGAAGCAGTAGCCAAACAATTTGCCTGTCTATGTTGTAACATTAAGTCTTTTCATAATTTATACTCTTATAAGACCCAGAGAGAGCTTGGAGAAGAATGTTGTTTGTATGATTATTTTCAGAGGCATTACCACATACTTACTGTACGTTAAGTCAGGAAATAATTCATGTACCCCTACAAATGTCCCATTTCTACCTAGCCAGTAAGAAGTACTTGTGCTCCGGTGCAAAAATTTTAACAGCTAAAATAAAGAAGTGGCAAGATTGCTATCTAAATTACATGCCACCTAGCATTAACATTGCTAGAAAGTTATTTATGCAAGACCATTTCCAATACTTTCAATGAAAATGCACTTTGACTTACTTTCTAACTTAAAAAACATTCAGATTATCAGTTTGTTTAAGACATGCAGGCCCCAATCCCCATCCAGTCAACCACTAAATCAGTTAAACCTACCAGTTGTTCTAGCCGCACATGGTGTCACTGGATTAAAAACCACCCTTTTGTTAGTATGCAGCCCCCATCCAGTTTTTCCAGGAATTGCCTAGCACTTAATTGAATGAAAGTTAATTTATTAACTTTAACGAATCAACTCTGTAAAGCAGCTGCAATGGTTTTTCCACCTCTTGTGGAAACCTTTAAAAAAGGCCTACCTGAAGAAGTGCTGTGCTCACACTAAGGAGGCCTAAAGCAATTCTAAATCATGTTTAAGTTGGGCACAGACCTACTAACTAGGCAAAAGCTGATTGGGTTTGGGTATCACTACAACACAGAATTAAACTAGACTTGTTTTGGTCTAAATATCAGTTGGATTAGTGGTCTCAGCTGATTAAAAAGTCACCACCCATTTATCCATGTAAATGTATTGCAGGACCAGGGTTACATGGTTCTTTCTCTGTTGATTCCTTAACCTTAGGAGTGGGGTACTGTAGGCATCCAGAAGTTACTCAGCTCTCTCAACACAGCCAGACTGGGTTCTCCATCCCTGGATTAGTCCAGCTTCAGCAGGTAGACCCTCAAATCGGCATTCACATTCATACCTGGGTTTCAAAGTGGCTTTTATTTCCCCTCCTTTTCATCTGTTAAGTCTGAGATTCTTTTCCTTCATGCTTGGAGGTAGAGTTGCTCCTGGCAGTATTTTATGTTCACCCATTAGTTTATTTTTTTTTAGGACTAGGAAAATGTAGTTCTATGTTATAAATTATTTATAAATACGAGAACAAAGGCTGGCTGTCAGGGAGGCTGGTTCTTTGAGAAAACATGGGGTGGGGGAAGAGTTATGGGTGTATAAAGAGTACAGTTTTATAAGTCAGAAAAAGGGGTTATAACCACTAATTATTAACACTCATTGGCAGACAAAGACCTGAAAGGATAGGATTAGAGAGCTCTATTTACATCTGTCACGAACCAAAATCTCATTAATGCTTTATCAGTCTGTCACCCAACTTTTTCTCTTATATTAAACTTGATATTACTTACTTTGGGGTATTTTAAATATGGATTTAAAATAAAATATTTCTAGCATCACAGCTGTTGAACACTTCAGACTGCAAGCTTCCTAATACACACGGAAGAGCAAAATGTTATGCATGTCACCAAAAATTTCAAAACTTGTGGTTTATATTGTGGTACATGCAAGGTATAAAGCTCTGCACAACTCTTGTCAAAATGAGTAGAAGTGGTGCAAGAGCAGGGCCACGCTCTTCGGCAACTTGTATTAATCCCAGCTGCCTTATACAGAAAAGTGGAATCCAAGGTCACTTTTGCAGCCTAGTTTTTTGTTTTTTTTTACTCTTCTGAGAATTAGAGGATGTTGCTATGTTAAGATTCTGGACCATCATATCTTAAAATAATCAAGTTTTCGGCATGTTCAGTCAAAGTAATACATTTTAAAAGCTCACTGGTTTCAACCAAACACATGGAATTTTCACCAAGAAGTCACAGAAGTTTAACTGTGTTTATTCAGAATTAAATCCCACGGAGTTGTGTGGTGCAGGGTCATGGGGAAATATGTAATGGATCACAGCCTAAAATATGTCCCTCTAGCCAGATTATGTCCAATCATGACCAGCCTTTACTATAAAAAGATATATAACTCACTCAATACTTCATCAGAGATTCTAGCCCTTAAAATGTTTTTAAAATCTCTGAATGCTATCCATGCTTGTCTGATCCCCAAACAAAAATCCATATATTTTTTTAAATATTAGCTCCATCTTTGTGGAAATTTCTCAACTTCCCTTCTTCATCTCCACTGCTGTTCATGCTGCCTGTTCACTCTTCTTTCCTTCTGGGACGCAGTCCAACAACTGGGAACACAATCCAGCAATATAACAAATAATGCAGAGGTAGTGCTGCCACAACTGCTCCTTGTTTCTAATCCCTCATTTGAAAAAAGATGGGGAACAAGCAACAACAGACAAGCAGCAACAGAGCAGCATCAAAGAACAATGAGGTTACACAAGAGCTTTGCCCCCAACCCAGTGCCATCCTAGCTAGTTGGGCACCTTGGCAAGGAGGCCCAGGAATTGTCATGCCAACCCATCTGGAAGGCACCAGCTGGGGAGGTTTTCTACTAACTGAGCAAGTAAACAATCCACTTTTAGCCAACCCTTCTCTTCTCTATTATTATTTATATTACTTCTACAACCCACTTTCCTCTGGGAATTTAAAGCAGTGGACATGAGATTTCTCTTCATTGCATTTTTCACTACAGTCCTGGCGGGACTGTGGGCTAAGTGACTGTAACTAGTTCAGAGTCATCCAGCGTCCCCTAAGATTTCTGCAATTCTCTAGGTCATGTTCTAGTTTGCTTTTCCACCCAGGACGTCTTGGCCACATACATCCCATTCCAATGATAGAACTGCAGCTCAGCATATATCAATGTCTTGCAAGTATGCGTTTATATCATTGGTGTATCATTTTCATTCATAGCTGGAAAAAAATGCTATTACTCCTCCAGTCAGCTGATTTAGTCCACATAGCTCAGCCCTGATTTCCCAACTACATGGTTAATGCTTCAAAGACCTGTCCGTGTTTAGTTTAATCAAGAATGATCTAATGTTATAAGGAGGAATGCATGCTGTTTTTGGCACTGAGGGTTATATTTGGTCTTTGAATGTTACATTGGGGAGGGGTGGAAACTCACCACCCAGAATTATCCTGGGCTGGGCTAGGACAAAAGAACCTCATGTAGTCTTGGATCCACAAGTTGTACATCCCTAAGATAGAGTGTATGCTTCACCATTCCACTGTTGACCCTGTTTTTTTTTTTAAAAAAAAACAAGCATAGTCTTTCACCTGTTGAACCTGGTTTTTGTTTTTTTTTAACTTCAGCTTTTCATTGGTGCATCAGCAAACTAGTGGGAGAAAGGGAAGCAGGCAAGTAGAGGTTCACCAGTCCATTGTTTTGAAGCAGTCCCTCCAGATGATGCAACCAGCCCAGGACAAAATGGCCACACAAAAGAGCTACCAGGGACCAGAGGATGGGGCCGTTCCCATCATAGTGCAGAAAAGCTAATCAGAGCAGAGGCATAGCCTACCAAAGTCTGAAGCACAGCAGAGGACTATTCAGCATGGCTTGAAATCAGGACATACTACTTTTGATTCAGAGCAAAATGAAGACAGAATGCCTTCAGGATGTGTTAAGAATAACTTTGTGTATTTTTCTATTCTTAAGAAATGGTTAGTAGGCTATCCTCACACCAGTGCAAGCAGGACATACAAATCAGCTTTTAGTCATGTGGCTTAAATCACAGTTTGATCTGCAGCAGTCGACAGATGAAGTTATTCTAATACTCAGAGGTGAACATTGCTGCACATCAAGGTTTTCTTAAAGTTACACTTGAAGAGGCCAATCTAAGGCTGGCGAATCTGATGAAGACTTGAGAAAATACTGTACTGACATAGAATACATAGAAACCTATTGCTATGAGAGCAAAATGCAATGCATTTGCAAACATATCATCCAAAAAGTAAAATGTGCTTTCCCCAAATTGTCCTGCTTGCATAGATCAGCCTTCTCCAACCTAGCATCCAGCAGCTGTGACCGTGCTGTCTGGAATACCTGGTTTAGGGAAGGCTGGTTTACTTGCGCATCTTCTGTGTAAAGTGCTTTTTCTCCCCCTCATTTAACAATGGATTTTCTTCCTAAAGGTGTGTATTGGCTTGTCTGCAATTCTACATTACTGAAATTTTGCATTTTTGAAATCCAGTTGCAGTAATTCAGAATCTATTTAGAAAGCTTCAAGTGCCCTCTATTGATAAAATGCCAGAAGTTCAGGAGGTTTTTTTTCCTCAACTTCTGAGCTGCCTAGACTAGAGCAAGCACAATATAGCTTACCCTTGCTGGTGATAAGAACCATACAAATGTCTGTTTGTCAGGTTTGGTCCTATGTTCCTCTGAACATGGTAAAGTCTTTACATTCTTCAGTATAAGGTCAAATTACTTTTTACTCCTTTTAGACTGCAGCAGAGAATTAAATTGTTGGGATGGAAGAAGCAAGAAACTTGGGCTTTTGAAAAAGGAGGAGACACAAACCTTCCCAAAGAGTACCTTGCTTTCCACAAAAGTGGAGAATATATTTTTATACCTGATTTTTTTTTTCAAGGTCCCTTTTGCAGTTAATCGAGATTAGAAATCTTTTCAAAGCTAGGAACTTGTACAAATAATCACTTCAGGCAGGAAAGCAAATCCAGAAATCTTGCTAGCCCATCAGAAAGTAGTCTCTACGGCTTCCTTCTGCAGACTAGATGTGGGCAGGAGACATGCAACCTTCATCAGTTAGAAGCAGAAGAGTTGATAGGCCTGATTCTACAGGCCAACAGGCTTCTGGATCATCTGTTCAGGTGGCTCTGTCTCAAGATACAGGAAGCACCAATCACATAGCTGGCTATGGCTCTAGTTTGGCCAGGACAGTCCCATTTTCAAAGAGCTGCTCTACAGAAAAGCGATGTCCAGTAAAGTCTGAGGTTGGGATTATCCCCTGCTTCCACCACAGCTGCAAACTCAGAGAAACTAAGCATTCCATCCAGGGTCTCCCTCTGAGTGATGTACCAGCTTATCACTGGTGAAAATCGGGTATTTGCTCCACTGCCCATTTTTGCTTCCTTTCTATTTCCTTCTCTGCCACCCCAAAATATCCAAGACAAAGAGAATCAAGATGAGTAAACTATTCAGTTATAAAATTACCCTGATTCAGATCAGTTGCCTACACTTTCCCTAGCTTTTTTGTTTTTTCAGTTCCAGCATTGGGACCAGTTGTTAAAGGATGGCATACCAACATTTAAATTGATAAAAAGTTGCAGATTCTGGAAGACACATTTGATCCTACACTTTTCTGTAAGGCCCAATGGTTTTAGTGGGACTTACTCTTGAAACATGTGTACACAATTACAGTATATTGCAGCTAACTCTGTATTTGCAATAATGCCTATAATAAAGAGCTTCATTTCTATATTGATGGGTGAGATTGATGGGGTTTGTAGGGCAATCAAGCTTCTTAGCCCTGCTTTTATAAATGTCCGTTCTGCTCTTTACCCCAAATGTGTTCTATGGTGAGGCACAGCCATATTTCATCATTTTCCCAAGGCATTAAAAACCTGGCTTTGCCATCAAGCCTGGGGCCCTGATAGTAGGGGTGAGTCATGGTTATACTGAATGTGGCATGTCATGAGTGTTCCTTATTGCTATTTGTGTTGTTTACATTGTTTTTTTTTACTGTATTTACTCTGTTTTAACTGTTAGCTGCCCAGAGTCATGCATATGAGGTGGGTGGCCATGTAACTTTATTAAATAAATGTATTTAAATATACTTAAAAAAACTTTTTAAAAATTTTGAGATACTGTAATTTTGAAAAGTGGGCATAAAATTACCTAAACAATAGCTATTATTAAAGTTAATTTAAGGAGCCAGTTTGGTCTAGTGGTGAAGGTGCTGGGCAAGAACCCAGAAGACCTTGAGTTCTAGTCCTGCCTTGAGCATGAAAAGCCGGCTGGGTGATTTTGGGCCAGTCACTCTCTCTCAGCCCAACTCACCTCACAGAAATTGGCTAAAAATCTTTTAACTCCTGGCATCTAACATATATCACCACTTGTTCGCATTAGTCTATATCCTCCCCTTACTAACACTACCCTACTATGATTTTGTTCCATCAAAATTCTGAGTTAGCTTGCATTTTTTTTAAAAAGAAAATACTATAAAAACATAAAAGAAATGGCAACCATGTTAGTCATGATGAAAAAAAAATCCATAGAAGCACTACTTGAATTAAGGCTAATAAAGCTATTAACTCTATAAACAAGGTAGGGAAAGCATGCAGAATATAGCTTCTGGATTTTTTTTTTTCTAACCCTTTAATAATAGTTCTGCTTTGATTCACTTGACTGGGAGGAAAAAGGTAAAGGAATTAGGATGACCCACTGCCTAATGACCTCTCCCATAGGAATGCACTGGGGAAATTTATTTTATTACTGTTTTTTTTATTCTCAGCCCTCAACAGGTTCCAGCCCATTTTGAAACTTGACTAATCCAATGCCAACTTCTCCCCATAACACATGCATGAACTATGGTCCAGTTCTGTTCATTTTACAGAGGGTTATCCTGCTACTGGACAGAGTCCCAAGCCTCTTTACTCAAATTCTTTTCAACATTCCATTGCTTCAGAATGAGTTAAAAAATGTGCATTCCTGTGAATTTTCATGGAAATGAAGAACAACTTGTACAGGCCCCATCCAATGGCCAGAGAACTAAGGCCTCTGGGCAGGGCTATCCATAGGATGTGGTCAAAAAAGTCAAGATGGTAGCCGTGATGGTGTGATCAAAGCTCCATCTGTTTTTCACATGCATTGCATGTGCACATAATATGCAACACACATAAAAACAGGCAGAGGTTTAATTGCACAGTGTGGCTGTCATCTTGAATTTTTGTTTGTTTTGTTTTTTTGCCATACCCTGCAGATACCCCAGCCTCTGGGAGTTGCATCTTCCTCTTTACCCGAAGAACATCACTGGAAAAGTAAAATCAATCTGACTAGCCAAAACAAGAGCAACTGTACAGAACTTCCCTCCTCTACTAGTTTAACAACAGGAGCATCCTAGTATGTGTGTATGGACAGATCAACTGAGTATGAACTGCTTATTCACAGACTTAAGGCTCCCTGTTTCATTCTGATCTCAGAAGTAGGCATCTCCATCTTCTCCCTCTTTTCTTGACTTCTTTTGTTTTGGTTATAAAACCTGAGGAGAGGACCTGTCACTTTTTTTTCAATCTGTGCCAGTTAAAAACTGGACAAATATGTGATAGATAGATGATAGATCAATCAATCAATCATAAGATAGATAGATAGATAGATAGATAGATAGATAGAGATCATGTTTGCATATGCCACAATAGATGGAAAACAATGGGTTTTTGTTGTTGTTGATCTATTTGATTTCTTTAAAAAATGTAGTACTGGAGTATACAATTTTTTTCTGTCACCTTTTCCTTTGTGGGAGTCACCGTAATTTCAGTAGTATTTCCTTTTCTGGTAAGTATAAGAAGTTGTTTGCTGGGGTGTCTAATTGCTAGGCAGTTGGGAATTAGGTATTCTTTCAAGATAAGTTTAATAGGTTCTCACTAGGGGCACACCATTAGTATCTAAACGAAGGTCTTGCAACATAAAAGCATTTCTATCCAAATCACTGTAAGCAGAACTTTTTCCTCAGTATTGATTCAGCTCCCAGGGCTTCTATTGCCTGCTACCCTTGGCCCATGAATCTGATCTGTGGTTGAGAGAAACCAGTAGAAAAGACACATCTTTTCATGCTATTAGCTTCTTCTTGTCAGGAGGAGTCAGGAAAGGACAAATGACATTCTTCAGGGAAGCTAAGAGTAGGCCCAACCTGGAGCCCCTTCAGTATGTGCTGATGATCTTGCAGGTTGGATAGCTTCAATGAAGATGGCTGTAATGGGCTATGAGAATAACCTTGAGGAATGAGCTGAAGAACCACAACCAAGATAATGGTCAAGTGAAAGAAATCTGAGTGCAAAGCAGAAATGTAATTTGAGAAAACGTCTCAGACTCGATCCTCCCTAGTTCTCTTGTAGATAAAGGCAGGGAGAGGGGAGGTGCTTTCAGACATGCAAGATTCTTTTACTGTAACCCTGTAATAAGTAGTGTTAGTATTGATAATTTTGGTTTCCTAGTGTGGTCTACCTGGAAGGGCTGACAACGGTGGCCAATCCCAGATATGACCAACCTGAAAGCCAGGGGCATGGAAATAGTGAAAGCAGAAGTGGCCACAGTACTCCATGCATTCAATAATCCTGGCCATGTGGATGGGAGCCATAGTGGAAGAGCATAAGGAAGGAAAAAGTGTGAAGAAGGGAGGACCATCGGGCAAGTGGGGCTGGACCATGTGGTAGAAGTGGTGCCCTCAAAGACCCTTCCCCATGGTTAACTCTTGGCTGCTCTCTTCCCTTTCTCCTGAACCCCTTCTGGAATTCCAACCCACTGCTACAGTGGTGGTGGAGCAAAAACAGCTACATGGCCATTATTCTCTTCCTCCTCCCTCTCTTATGTACCCTCAAATAGCCTTGGGAGGGTGTCAGTGCCTGAGCATTTTCACCTTTGGGGTGTCCTACTGCCTTGTGGCTCAGAGAGCTGTATGTGCACCCCTACTGGAAGTATTTTGAGTGTAGAGATAAGCCAACCCTAACAGAAAGCAGTTCAAGGCTACCCAAAATCTTTCACTGAAATCACTTGTAGGGCTTTTGGGCTTGGGTAAAGCAAATCAGCAAATGGAAGAGGATGGCAACAGCCCAGAGCTGACTATACCGCCAAACCCATGGCCCACATTGTTTTGTCAAGGCTGATTAGGCCCACAACTAGGGTCTGTGTCACCTGGGGCAAACATGGATTCCGCACCCCCCCACATGGGTTGGTGAGGGAGGTGTTAGCAAGTTTTATTATTCTATTATACATTAAATTAATAAAACATTCAGTATACAAATACTATGTTGTCATTTTGGCACCACCACCACCCCCCAGTACATCACCTGGAGCACATGCCCCCTTGCCCCACCCCTAGTTGCAGCCCTGAGGCTGATTTGCATCACTTCACCATCCATTGGGGAGGTCAAAACAGTCACAAAATCCCACCTCTTTTTAGGTGCATTGCATGTGTGACTCACATAAAAAATGGGTAGGGTTTCAATTGTCCCATTGTACCCACCATATTGACTTTTTAACCCCCACCCCACAGATGCCTTTGCACTTCGGAGAGGCCTACTATTTTCTCTAATTTTTATTCACCTTGACTATCCATTTCCTCCTAGTGTTATATTTCAGACTGAAAGCCAAGGTGTCATAGACATATTCATCATTTTTACTAGAGTGCCTAATAGAACAGAAATAAAAATTTACAAGCAGCTGCTCTGAAATAGGGTGCTATAGTCAATGTGGCAGTTGTAAATCCTTTCCAAACTTTTTCTAACATTTTCTTAACAAATGATAAGCAAAATAAATATTCCATTAATTTATAGCGTTGCAATTCTATAAATTGGTGAACATTTACAAAGATAAATATGGAAAAACAATTCTCTTGAAACCCACACATTATTAAAAGATTATATTTTAAGACCACACCTTGCCTATTTTGAGTCTGGGGTGAAGTAGACAATCATATATATCTTACTCAGAAACCTTACTGAGTTCAGTTACTCCAAGGGAAGTGTATGTATAATGAGGCTTACTTCAGAGTAAAGACAAATTGGATTAGAGTAACAGATACCCTTATCTCTTTTCCTCCAGCTTTTTAATAAGAAGACAATAAAAATGTTGCATTGAGAAAGGGTTTTCCTTCTCCAGACTCTGAGTAAATGTACACATTTCTTTATAAGATGATCAATTATCCTTAAAATGTACAGCAGTTTATGAATTCAGCACTTTACCTCAAAAGTCTTTGAAACATTTAGCACTCATATTCAGTGCTTCTTTGTCTGTATCAGTTTCAGTACAATGATTAGCTAGTATGTAAGCATCTACAAGATTTCTATAATATATTTAACTTCACTGAGCTTTCCAGGTATTTTTGTCACTAAGTCAGTATCTGAGCAATAATACTGTTCTGTTTCATCATTCTAATGCCAGGTTTCTCAACCTTGGCAACTTTAAGATGTGTGGACTTCAACTCCCAGAATTCCCCAGCATGGCTGGCTGGGGAATTCTGGGAGTTGAAGTCCACACATCTTAAAGGTGCCAAGGTTGGGAAACACTGTTTTAATGTATATTGGCCTCTGTTCCTTCAGAATCATACCTGCTGAAAGTGGCAAGGATGTTTCTTTTCCTAGCCTCTGTTCAAACCATCCCATAATTATTCTGGCATTGAGATCAGGCAACTTGGCTAGCTCTAAGATATATCAGATGTTTTTCACATGCTTGCTGAGGCTCAGTTAAATCCGGCATTGTTTTTTTGTGTCAGCTTTATCGTGGAACATCATGCAACCATCTGGGAAGAAAAACGACATGATCCTGGAGCAGTTGGTGAATTGGGAATGGCCAAATAAACACTGGCAATCAACCTATGTGAGGTGAGGTAAGAAGGACAAGCTGAGGCTTAAAGAGACAATTCTGCATGATGCCTACCTTCTTTTTCCTCTTATTTTTAAAACAACACTACCATTTATGCTAGAGAAAGAAACTCTGTCATATGTTGAATGTAGTTCCTAAAGCACTTAGAAGCACACACAAACATGCATGCAGTGGTTGTCACAGTTGGTGTGGGAAACCCAAGATGCCAAGGGAAAGCAGCCTGTGCTACTCCAGATGTTTCTGAACTATAGCCCACATCATCCTTAGGAAATATAGGTGGGAGTTATAGCTCAGGAACATCTGGAATAGTGATGTAAATATTGAGTAAACGTCTCTTTATTAGGTATGTCTCTGCCATCCCAAATTAAAAAATATCCTTTTTTCTGAGCAATATTCACACTTTCAATCAAAGCAAAAGGGTGCAACCACCAACCATGTTCACTTTCTGAGTAATTCTATAGGGTTTATGTGAAGCCCAGAGACATGCTTTATAGCTTCCCATTTCATTTCTTTCTTTAATTAAAAGAATCTTTTGAACAAGCAGGGAACTTGGATAGTATTTTTGAGCATATTAATGTCAGAGGTGACCGCTTTACCTACCCATGCTCCAGTGAGCCATGGCCTTATTTATTTTATTATTTACCTATTTTACTTTCTTTATAGCTTGCCCAAATTAAAAGGAACAAAATTAAAAGGGACTTGGGATTCACCAAAAGCATTTTCTATTTGGTAATATAACAAGTTAGTTTATTCATTTATCACATGTTTAATATACCACCAATTTCTGTAGCTGGGAAAGAAATGGAGTGTCTCAAAACATAATTAAAGATGAGCAAATGGATTTTGGTTAGTTTTATCTACAAAAACAATTACAGGTAGTCCTCAGTTAACAATAGCAACTGGGACCAGAATTTCCATTGCTAAGTGATATGGTCGTAAAGTGTGATGTCACGTGACTGTGCCACTTAGTGATGGCAATTCTGGAACTTCTGGTTGCCATTGTTAAAATCACCGCATGTCATTAAGTGAGGATGCCACATGGTCACCATTTGCAACCTTCTGCCAGTTTCCCCATTGACTTGCTTCTAGGAAGCTGGCAAAGAACATCACAAATGGCGATCATGTGACTGCGGGGCACTGTGACCAATGTAAGTACAAGGACCAGTCGTAACTACCAGTGGTTCAGAACTGTCATAAGTTTGAACAGTTGCTGAACGAGTGGTCATTAAACAAGGACCACCTGTATTAGTCCTTTGGTCTAAAAAAATGGGTTCAGACAGCTCACAGAGACCCCATTTTAATGAATTCACCAATAAACTGAGTGTTAGTATTTTGGCATAATCAGTTTCCAAAATTCTATATATTAACCCTTTACCTTCTTGGCAATGAATAAGACTCATTGCAAATCTTTCTGGCTTACATTTGGCTGTTAGGGGCTTGACAGCAACCCTGTTGGCCCTCTTGGACCTATCAGTGGCTTTGGATACCATTGGATGTATCTTGGTGGACTATCTGCAGGGTTTGGGAGTCATTTTATGGTGGTTCTGCTCCCAACTTTGCGGGCAGTCTCGGCAATGGAAAGAAGCGGCCGATTTCTGATTTCTGCAAAATATGATACCACAAGGCTTTGCCCTCTCCCCACTCCTGTTTGCATCTGTGATGGAGCTCCTAGGAGACACCGCCAGTTTGGATTGAGATATTATCGATAAGGTAATGGCAGCCAGCTTTAGATCAGAATCCTGGGCCAAGCTGAAGTTGCTGTGAAAGTTCTAACCTGGAAAGGTAGAAACACACTCAGACTTAATCCCAGCAAGATGAAGTTATGATTTGTCCAGAAACATCTTAGCTCAGACATGGCCCCAGTGATAGCTCTGTATGACATTGCCTTCATCTTGAAGGTGCAGGTCCACAATCTGTCCATCTCCACCACCCTAGACTCTTGGGTCCTGCTGAAAGATCACCACAACGTCCTCTATATAGGATTGCCTTATTAGAAATAATAATTCAGATAACAATTCTAAATCGTTGTAGACTGCCGTGGCCAGGATGCTAGTAAACGTGAGCTATTACTGTGAGGTAATATCCATTGTCTGGTCACCTCAGTGATTACTGAGTGGTTTCCATGTTCAAGGGCTGGTTTTGAACTAGAAAGCCCTATATGGCTTGGCTACAAGATACTCCAGGCTTCTATTCTGTAACATATTTATTTTGCCTTAAGCCTCCCCAATTTTAAAAATGCAACATCAAAAAAGATGAACTTCCTGGTGCTGTTCCTCTAACTGTTGTGCCTCTTATGACCTTTCAAGGACCGTAAATTAGAAAAACAAATATAACTCCTGAAAAGAGTTGCAACTCATAATGTATAGTGATATGATGCCAATTTATTTTCGTTTTAAAACTATACAGTTGTGATTAGGAGATCACAAACCTGAAGTCGTATTTCCCCTATTGATCTTTTGTGAGAAAAACAAGAGTCCTTTGGTTATTGTAGCACATGCTTTTAGAGACTGAGCCTGTTTCATGCCACCAATCAAGGCACAGACTGAATCTACAAAACTGTATGTCATCCTGAAGCTGGTAGTATTTTAGAAAAACACGAAACTTTTCCATTTAGAGACAAACTTTCCCATCCTTTGCAAGTTACATTTCTAGCCACGGGGTGGCGCTACACACTAAGGATTACTACACCGTGTAATACATAGCTGAAATACATAAGGATGTTTTATCAAGATATGTTTGTAAGATGACGAGAGAGAGGGCGAGGGAGAAATATGGTCCAATAGAAAATAAGATGATATGTCTAAAATACTCAAAGCAGCCATAAAATTGCTTCCTTCCAGGGCAGGTAACAGTGAAATTACTGCTTTCATTAAGTTCTTGATACGTTCAATCCATTTATATCTTAAGATGTACAAATATAATTCAGTGGTATTCAGGCTTCTCCTCCCCAACTTTCTGTCTTGTGCTATAGTAATGCATAAGTATTGAACAAAAGAAGATTAGAAATAGAAATACAAGAAGATAACACTGCAATAAAAAATAGATTATAAAAAGAAACATTCAAAAGTGCACTCTTCCCCTTCCTTCCACGTTTTCACTCCATCATTATTACTGTACATAAATATTTATACTTTTCTTTAAACTTTTACAGCTGCTTATATCTATTTAAGTCATTTTTTTCAGTAATAGTATTTTTATTTACTGTTCTATTGCATGGAGAAAATCTATCTACGTGGTCACTAGGGTTTGAAAACCACTTGATGCCACATAATCAATCAATCATTTTTATTTATACTCATTGACCAGTGAGCAGTAGCATATACAAATACAAGAAAAACAACTTAGAAATTTAAAAATAAAATAAAAGAGGAAGAGGAAGAGGAAGAGGAAGAGGAAGAGGAAGAGGAAGAGGAAGAGGCGTTCTAGAGCTAGAACTCTTAAAATCTGGGCAACAACATTATTGCCCAATCAGGTAGATTTTGCCCAACTAGATTTTTTTACCTTTAAAGTCAGGCCAAGATGTTGCCTTCTTACAGCCTGTATTTGGACCTTTTGCTGAGCCTGTCTTTTGGAAGAGCATTCCCGCTGAAGTCCATATAGCCCTGACCCTGCTATACCTGAGGAAGCTTTTAAAAACTTGTCTTTTCCAGCAGGCCCAGGTCAGGGAGTTTTGTGGACTTGCTGGTGTGTTTCTGATTTAAGTTTTTATCTTCCCCTGCTGTGTTGGTTGTTTTACTGTTTTATTATTGCCTTGTCAATTTATGGTTTTAACCATTTTCATAATCTGCCTTGAGTCACTAGTCAACTGGAGAATTCTCTAAATCAAAGAAATAATTTTTTCAAGTCCCACTGTTGCCAGCTGTTCAGGATATTTTCTTCCTATATTTTGTTTTAATGCATGGCAGAAAACTGACCATGTGTAATTTGGTACAACAAGAGAAATCAAAATAATCTTTTTTTCAAATTTTGTAGCTACAACCTAAGCATCAAGAATTCATAACAGATTTTCTTGAGCATTTTAAAACATGTGAGATCAATTTGTAGCAATCAAGTAAAAATGCATCTAAAAATAGGTCACAAATGATTGGATGTAAAGTAAATATAGTGAAGTCAGTCCACAATCAGATCCATGGAATAAATGTATTTGTTTCGGTTGGCAGAACAAAAAAAAAAGAAAAGAAAACATAAGGATGTTTCTAATATTTATGAAATCAATCAATGAAAGAAGTTATAGAAATGTATGTCTGCATTTGGGATGACACAAAATTGCCTTCATCCTCATTTTGCTATAATGTGCCTCTGTTAACAAAGAGATAATCATTAGATGCAATTCATGGTTATAAAAGAGAGCACAGTTCATTTGTCCAGATGATAGGAAGTTCTGCGAAAGAATTCTTTACAGAGTCCATGGCCTCATAATGACGGACAGTGCTGAAGACGTGGTATGCTTGTAATATCTGTTTATCTATAAATAAACAAGGAGAAGAATTGGAGTACAAATAGTCTTCCATAGACAGTACAAATCCTAATCCTGTATGTAATTGTCTTAAAATAACAGCATGGATGGCTATTAGTTTTTTCTCCATTAGTGTTTTTCCATTTAGTTAATCATAGCTAAAGTCCTATTCGTTATTATTTTCTGCACAATCTTATAACTCCCTCAAACAATTCCACAAGCCAAAGGCTGTGACATTTCATAGGATGCAGAGATTTCCATAGCTTAATATTCTTAACAATGTAACAAATGATACTGTAATTTGCATTTCTCATAATACAGTTTTAAGCAGAAACTTTAACTATGGGGACATATAGCATCATAAAGTGAAAATGAAATACTTTCGGAACACACATCAGAGACTTCACATAGTAAGACGTTATCTTCATTAAATATTTTAGGACTCTTTGTCATTTGATCCTTGCTTGGTGTAACCATCTTTAATGGGCTGGGAATGGTAAGAATTGTAAACTTGCATATCTGGTGAGTACCAGGATAGGGAAGGGCTAGCATCATGTATATTATCCTTGAATGAAACAGTATAAATACATCACTAAAATCTTTAATTCTTTACCTCCAAGACTTTATAGAGAAATAGTGGCAGACTGTAATCTCACTGCTTGAATCTGTTCAGTTAAAGTTGCCATCTGTCATTTTAATGTCATGTTACCCAATTAAAATGCTGTTATTGGATTACAGTCATTGGAAGAGATAATTGGACAGATTGTCCATCCCTCCATAAAGCCTCTAGTTCCTGCTTTGCTGCCTCTGCAACCTGCTTAATGGAAGCACAGTTAAGAAATGGTATATATTTAATTTGCAAATAAGCTCTACTTGTATCCAACAAACATCCCAGTATTTTAATCCCTCAGCAGTTTTTTTTAGCAATGCTCTGAAAAAGCAAGGAATTTAGCATGCATATGTTATAAGGCCAGTAACAGTGCCTTGTAATATTGAAACAACCATTGATGTCCCCAAAATCATAGTGCAGGGTCTGTGTGGGACATTATCTGTTCCTTCTGAACTAATTTCTGTGGAAGAATTCCAAATTTTCATTTTGTTTTTGCTCCACAAATGTTAGGCATAAACCCTGTTTACATTCCAGTACGTTATACAATATCACAGTAATTATTCTGCTTCCTTCAAAAAACCCTTGGAATGCTAGGGAGACATTAACAGGTTCCCTTGGCAATTCCTACTATCTAGGCAAAATTCCTACAGGAAAGGGCAGGGACATTTGGGGGTGGGGGGTCAGAAAGCCAAGATAGCAGTCATGACTATGTGATCAAAGTGTTACCCACTGCTCAACAAACACAAAAAAGGGGCAGTACTTTGATCAAATGGCTGCAGCCCCTATCTTGAATTTTGTGATCCCCTCACCTGCCAATGTTCCTGGGAAAGGGTATTACACACTTAGAATATATACATACCACCTCTGTCCTATAAAGTAGGACCTCAATATTAGAAAAAACATAGAATTTAAAACTTAATACAGAAATACGGCATAATGGATATGCTCCAGTGATCCTTGAAAATCCATGTTTGGCTCTCATCACACAGCCTTCAGACATCAATGCTTTTCGTTGGAAAATGCATAGAGACAGGACAGGTTCAGAGAAAACACCACTGGGGCCTTTACAGATTCCCCCTCTTGCAGGATAAATTCCTAGTTCTGCTAGAGAAGAAATGTTCCTGCAGAAGGAGACAGCCTTAATTTAAAACAGTGTGATAGATTGTATTAGACCAACCAGTTGATAGCTATGCAAATACACAAACTTAACCATTAAAGTTTTGGAATGCTGGTAACTGTTTTTCTTTTCTTTTGCTCTTTTTAAGGCAAAAGTAAGATAGTGACAGCAAATATTTGAAATCAATACATATGGCTCCTAGATCTCAAACACTTAGTCATCATTTTAATTTATAGCTCTGAACAAAACAAGTCACACTGTATATGGAAAGAAAAACCCAAACCCAAGACTGATTTGTCTTTTTGTATTACCTTCTATTGATTTTTTTTTAAGAAAGAAAGGCAGATAATATGTAGGCATTCTTCCTAAAAGATTGCTATCTCAGATACTGAAGTTTGTCAATAGCATTTGATTTCATTTAAAAAGCTATCCACATCAGCAGTTTCTACCATTAGCCAGCCATGGGTGGCTCATTAATTTAATGATGCTATATATCACTCGTGTCAATAGCCTCTAATTCGTTCCTACCTTACCCCCTTTGAGTTCACTGCTATCCAAAACATTAAACCCTGCACAAATTTTATCTATTAGCCCAATGCCCAGTAGCTCTCACCAACCTGTTGCCCTAGAGATGTTTTGAACAAGAGTCTGTTGGAGTTGGGCAGTTATAAAAAATTTGAATAAATAAAAATAAATAAAATAAAACTTTCAGCATCCTCCAGCTGCATGGCTCTGTAGATCTTGGAAAAGAATGATTGTTGAGACCTCTGCTTCTGATGAAAGGTTTATTCCCTGCAGTAAGCCCAAACCTAGAGCAATTTATTGGAGAACACTGAAAAACTAAATGGAAAATAAAAGAACACACCAACAGCAATCTGAGAAGGATGGAGTAGAAAAACTTCAAGTTTGCCTTTACTACAGTGACAACAGCTTCAGATGGTATCTCCAAATCTCTGCCATGCTTAATGGATGTTTCCCTACAGAGGCCAGACATGTGGTGTTTTTGTCTGTGGACATAGTTCCACAGTACAGCAATATGGGAAGAATAATAGAAGAAGAGAAAAATAGGTCGGCAGCATTCTTCTGTTAATATTT